>NC_069112.1:2133302-2733302 GCF_025612915.1 Magallana angulata | reverse complement strand
TTCAAGTTATGCACAGTCACAATATCTACGAAATCAATGATTAAAACGACCTACTCAGTATTTTTCGACGAAATACGTGACTTGTGCACTGCAACTTTTACTCTATACATATTAGGATTTTTTTCTTCACGTTATTGCAAGAGCGCCGCAGGAAAAAAATAACGTCATACAACGGCAAATGACGTAAAGCTGCTACAACGTCACAATCAGCGTAAGGGGGAAAAGTTAAAACAACTCGTTTTAAAATTAAGAAAAAAAAAATATTGCTTGACTTTATGCATCATTTGTTTATTCTTTATCGTTTATTATGTCATATCAAAAATAGTGCGACTTTTTGAAAATTTATTTCAAGCTCCGTAATCTACCGAGCTCATCCCGGAAAATCCCGAGCTCTCTGGCTCAATTGCACATCGGATACCTTAATATATAATTAAAAGGTTCCAGCAAGGCTCCAGCAATGTCCCAGTGATGATTCGGCCATAGTCACCAGTGTTCCGGTATTGAACATCTTACCACCCGTGAAACCTCCTTCGAGTCACTTACTACGCTGGAAGCCGGTGGACGGAAGCCGTCATCTTAGGACGTGGTACCGAAGGAGGACACATTGGAGGAACACTGGAGGGACACTGCTGTCCAATATACCACCAAAGGACATTGACGAATCAGATATTAGAAACATTTTTTTTTTGTTAATATTTTTTGTGTGTGTGTGATGTGTATATTTGTAAATTTATTGATTTTATATATAGATAAAGATTGTAAATACTTATTGTTGTTCTCATTGCTTGACTGATTAGACACACGACGGCTGTCGTGACAAATTGGTGTCAGAAGTGGGATAATTATGTCTAATCAGTCAGCAACTAATGGTCATTTTGTTTTTGTCAATTAGTTTTTGAAGTATCTAATATGTTTTTGTTTTATTTAAGGTGGCTAGAAATTGTATGGAAACCCGGTGGAGAACGGTTACTGTTGCCTTGTGTGTGGTTATATTTTTCCTTTGAGTGTTTAAAGGATAAGTACATTTTTGTTTGAAATATTTATTAGCATTTGATTGTGTAGTTGATATATTTTTGAGTATATTAAGATGGACCAACCAACGTTACAAGAATTAACGGAACACGGACAGAAAATGGAACTCAAGGGATCAGATCTCCAGAAGTTCATACGAGATCAGCAAGCACACTATCGGGAGTTACGAGCCGCAGAGAGAGAACGAGAAAAGGAAGCGATGGAATACGAGTTGAAGAAGCAGACTCTAGAGATGGATAGAATTAAGATGCAGGAAGAACAAGGTACAGCGGAGCTTGAGAGTAAGTACCGTGCTACTATTTTTCATTTAGAGCAACAGTTGAAAGAGACAAAGGTTGATATTGCAAGTTCTTCATCTGCTAAAATTCCTAAGATGCCATTTTTTGACGAAGTTAAAATAATCTACGTTTAATATAGAAGTCACCGACCGACCGACCCCCCCCCCCCTCCCAGTTCATAAAATTATTTAGTTTTTCTGGCCCGATTTTACTTGTATTAATAACAGAGTTATGAAGCTTTTGGCATTTGAGTTTCAATTGTCGTGTTTGACATGTACTGTAAAAAAAAATTCTAACTCCAAAGCCCTTCACTCAATCCTAATGAAAATTCGTGAAAATGAACCTCGGACCACATTCTTATCGTCTGTTAAATTTGCAGCGGATTGAAGAATTAAGACGAAATTCCTGAGATTAAACGACGCCTATTGCCTATACGTGGAAATTAAATTTACACAGTACACGCACCGACCCCCCCCCCCCCTTCCTATTCACAAAATCATTTAGTTTTTCTGGCCTGATTTTACTGGATCTGTCATCTTGAACCTTTATTTTCAACCTAGTTCAATTCTAGATAACTGTTCTAATGACCAGACCTATTCGTTCATTTTTAAGAGAGTTATGATTTTTTGGGCATTTGAGTTTCGATTGGCGTAGCTGACATGTACTGTAGAAAAAATTTCTAACTCCCGAGCCCCTTACTCAATCCTAATGAAATTTTGTGTAAATGTATATCAGACCCCATTCTTATTGTCTGCCAAATATGCAGCGGATTGAACAATTAAGAAGAAATTCCTGAGATCAAACGGCCAGTATAGCCTGTACGGGGACTTAACATTTACACAGTACAAGGGATGTAAGCAGCCGCGTAATATTTCTGTTGTATGTATATTTCTTGTTTTCCATTTTGTCTGTATCTACGATAGCGTGTGAACTACTTATGAATGTTAGAACTGTGGAAATTACTGTCATCAAATTTTTACCGAAAAAATTTACGTGTTACTGATTTCGTTATTTCTACATTTATAAAGATTTTATCAATTCTGTTGAAATAAAACAGTCAAACATAATAGTAAACGTCACAAAAAAAATTCTCAATACTGAAATACATGGGTAAAATGCATCAGTCATTGTTTTAGGATTTGCCCTAATTGTTGTTAACCGAATCCGAGATTCACACCTCAAAATTCTATTTTCGATTTATTTACGACGAAAATCAAGCTCGGGTCTTTTCACCCCCCTCCAGACACAAACACGCATCAATATTTCAAATGACCTCGCACTGTTACCAAACCTGAATAGTCAGACATCTTCCACGTTGTTATTCATCTTAAACAAAAACTCATCTCCTCTCCCGGGCGGAAACGCCCCAAATTCAAAGACAAATTCGGGAATTATTTCGCGTCAGCCATGTTGAGATTGAGACATGTGTTCTAATCTCGCCGAAGCCAAGATTTGTTCTTTCTCTCTATTTCTTTCTCTCCTTTTTATTTAATTTTCTAACTAAAATATTCAACATAAAAGGGTTGTTGGACTGTAGTACAAGTTGAAAAAACACTCTTCAATTAAGATTTAGAAAACAGTTTTTTATCATAAGGGTCTTCCGTCTTCAGCGGAAGACCCTTCTATTCTTATTGTTATTAGGGTCTTCCGTTCACAAAGGCAGACCCTATTTTTTTTCTTCGATATCTTTTTATTACAGGTCATTAGACCTGTTACTAGGTCAAAAGACCTCTTATTTAATATGAAATAAAATGGAGCTTGTCCTATAAATTAGGGATCCAACGGGGTGTATAATCCTTCATACATCGCTCTTTTAGGTCACATCTGCATTTCCTGATATGTTCGTTGAGTAAGATAAAAGGTAAGGTCATTTCCTCTTCTAAAAATCGGACGGAAGACCTCCTCGTTGCTCGCAACGAGATCGTGTCTAGTTATTATTATTTTTTTTTTCTGTCACGTTTTCTCAAACACGCTTCAGCTGATTTTCGTGAAACTTTCAGATCTTATTCGTGACAAAATTTGTAAGTAAATTACACGAGATTTTTTTGGTCGTCACTTCCGGTACCGAGATATTAAAGATTTTATGTTTTTGCTTGTTCACAATTTTTCTCAAAAAGTATTATTCAAGATAGGACTTTCAAATTTTCAGAGAAGGTAGAGAGTGAACGGCCGCAGTGCTCTTTGCATATCCGAACGTCCGCCGTCATTTCCGGTCGTCACCGGAAGGAAATGAAAAACCTTGATTTTTTTATTTTTTGGATTTGAATTTTTTTTATTTTTTCATTCGATAGAGACGCTCTCAAAACTTCAGAATATGAAATTCGTTTTAAAATCAATCCACGCATTCTTAAGATTTTGGACCCCAAAGTTTTGAAGCGAGGGTCCGCGTAGCTCAGTCGTTAGAGTGGTGGACTTGTGCCCAGGCGACCCGGGTTCAGTCCCTGAGTGCCGAATGTTTTTTCTCTCTCATTTGTGTTTTGATTAATGATTTTATCTTTAAAATGATGGATTTGAATGTTTTCCGTTTTATTTTTGTCATAAATATAAAAAATAGCGGCTTCTTTTAGTACAAATATAGAGCTCTTTTCTGTCAGCAGCTCTCTAAATTACGACGCTTGTCGCATCGCCGACATCAAAGACATGCCGCCGAAGAGCCCCTGCAGTTCGATCGCATTAGAGTTCGCTGGGTCGCTTTGCCGGCATCAAAGAAATGCCGCTATCTCAATGACTGTATGCACACAACATTTAGCAATGCACCCACGTTATTCTACTCGGCTTAAAAAGGAGGACTGCTTAGTATTTAATCCCATATATAGATACACACATGCATGTATACATGCGTTTATTGACATAGGTTGCTTATATATTGATTTCCTGAACATTATAAAACGCTATGTAATCTCTCTCTCTCTCTCTCTCTCTCTCTCTCTCTCTCTCTCTCTCTCTCTCTCTCGTACAAATGTTTTAGCATTTGAATAAGAACTAGTACAGGTAACGTGGTGTAAATTGGATAGAAGCTAAATGTACATTGGCGTCCAAAAATTATACATATTTTATATCAAGTTACGGGATAATGTCTATGGATTCAAATAATTTGAAATGCATTGTTAAATGATTGTCTTCTTACTAATTGGAAGTCAACGCTAAAAAGTCATTTTTATTACAGATGGTGTACTTATTCCTTTTTTGTGCATGTCTATATACTGATTCAAATCTGTTGCCTGTCGGGATTAAGAAAAGCCTCCGAAGTATATACACGTAACTATACAAACGAACGGGTGACTGCGACAAGGTTTAAAAACTGACCACCCGTTTATGAGTGTTTGAGCCTAAGAATAAATAGATGTAAAAAATCAATAGTTACATCTTTCAAACAACGCTTATTAGTGTTCTAACATATGTATTTTATTTAGAAATTGTGTAATATGTGATATTTAGAATTTAATATTCCACGTTTAATATAGCAGTCAATGACCGACCCCCCCTCCCAATTCATAAAATCATTTAGTTTTTCTGGCCCGATTTTACTTGATCTTTGATCCTGGGCCTTTAATTTTAACTAATTACCATTCTAGATTACTGTACTAATTACCAGACCAATTCGTTCATTAATCACAGAGTTATGAAGTTTTTGGCAATTGAACTATAAAAAAAATTCTAACACAATAAAATATTCTTAGACAATACTTTAATCCTCTTGAGAAACAGAAGGAATGCAGATACAATGCTTAGTCATAGAACACAACAGGAAGATTTGACCCCTCGACCTTTTGCCAATCAATTATAACCCAGCATTTATCAGTGTTTCAACATTCAGTGTGTCTTGTTTGTCATTTAACAACTTCAGGATTTAAACCAAGAACTTTTAGCTTACTGCCCAATCTACTATACCTCCCATTTGTTAAGTGTTTCCACCATTATGTAAATTGAATTGGGACTTTTTTTATTGATAAGAATTATGGAATGATGTCCCCATCACTGCTTACCTGGCACTGTTGAGTCAGTTGATGTTCCGAGGTTTTGTTAGTGTTGGATTTGTTAGCGTTCTTTGAGGCGTTAATCAGCTGTGTGGTGGCTGAGGCGGTACGACGCGCGGCGTTCTACAAAACATAGCTATAATCTCTTAAAGCCCAATTACATATTAAAGTACGATTGTAAAATACTCGTTTTACAATCCAATTACATTTCAAAGCATGGTTGTAACCATAATACACCTAAATGACTCAAGTAAAGTCTCATCATAAAACATGGTTGTAATATCAGGCCATCATGTCGTATATCATTTACTGTAATTAAATTACAGGTTCTAGAGATAATTAAACGACACTTACTGAGTCTCTGACCTCTAGCCTCCTGATGAGTTTCTATTTGAGGGCGTTGCTGGCGGCGATATTTGTGGCAGCACGGAGATCCTCTGCAGCGCCTCGTAGTCTCTTCTGCTGCTCCAAGTCGTTCGGACTCGACGCACAGCCCTGTAATATTAGAATATAACACTTTACTGAAATCGATTGCACGATATAGCCGTCCACTGTAATACACAACTCTGTAACAAATATAACATTTTACTTTACAAATGTTAAACATGATATTGCATTCTACAGTTTCAGCTGTTTTATCTTTACCATCATATGCTCTGCGGCCTTCAATGTCTACATTACACTTCCCATCTCATTGTACAATGCACACAACTTTTTCTTACCTTGGCAGCTTCCACCATGTTCGCGGTGGCATCAGCGAGTTGTCTGGCGGCAGCCAGGAGCCGCTTCTGCATGTCTGAGTCAGAGTGGCCCTCGGCTTCTCCCCTGATGGCCCCAACCAATGAAGAGGTCGCCTGAAAACAACATATATCAAGGTCAAAAAAATATGCCATAAACAAGTAAATATAATGAAACAGTCAACAGTGTTAAACTTCTGAGCCATGTAGGTGCTAACCCAATTTAGCATTGACTTTTATAGAATTGAACTAATGAAAGATGTGTGAGATATTTGCGAGCTTACCTGAGCTAGCTGCCTGGCCTGTCTCACCATCTCGTGGGCGTCGCCCACACTACTGAACAGTCTGTCTGTCACAGTCAGGATCGTGTCCACTGCATCCTCGTGGGATTCCCCAGCCTGTCAATCAAAAACATACATTTACTAACTCCCAAGCCCTTCACTCAATCCTAATGAAAATTTGTGAAAATGAACCCCGACCCTATTCTTATTGTCTGTGAAATATGCAGCGGATTGAACAATTAAGACAAAATTCCTGAAATTAAACGGCGCTTACTGCCTATACCTGGAAATTAAATTTACACAGTACACGCACCGACCACACCCCCCAACCCTATTCACAAAATCATTTAGTTTTCCTGGCCTGATTTTACTTGATCTGTCATCTTGAACCTTTATTTTCAACCTAGTTCAAGTCTAGATTACTGTACTAATGACCAGACCTATTCGTTCATTTTTAAGAGAGATATGAATTTTGGGGCATTCGAGTTTCGATTGCATAGGCGTGCTTGACATGTACTGTAGAAAAAAATTCTAACTACCGAGCCCCTTATTCAATCTTAATGAAATTTTGTGTAAATGTACCTCGGACCCCATTCTTATTGTCTGTGAAATATGCAGCGGATTGAACAATTAAGAAGAAATTCCGGATAATCAAACGGCGAGTATAGCCTGTACAGGGACTTAAAATTTACACAGTACAAGGGATTTAAGCAGCCGCGTAATATTTCTGTTGCATGTATATTTCTTGTTTTCCGTTTAGTCTGTATCTACGATAGCGTGTGAACTACTTATGAATGTTAGAACTGTGGAAATTACTGTCATCAAATTTTTACCGAATAAATTTACGTGTTACTGATTTCGTTATTTCTACATTTATAAAGATTTTATCAATCCTGCTGAAAAAAAACAGTCAAACATAATAGTAAACGACACGAAAAAACATTCTCAACACTGAAATACATGGGTAAAATGCATCAGTCATTGTTTTAGGACTTCCCCTAATTGTTGTTAACCGAATCCGAGTTCCACACCTCAAAATTCTATTTTCGATTTATTTAAGACGAAAATCAAGCTCGGGTCTTTTCACACCCCCCCCCCCTTCAAGACACAAACACGCATCAATATTTCAAATGACCTCGCACTGTTACCAAACCTGAATAGTCAGAGATCTTACACGTTGTTTTTCATCTCATACAAAAACTCAGCTCCTCTCCAGGGCAGAAACTCCCAAAATTCAAAGACAAATTCGGGAATTTTTTCGCGTCAGCCATGTTTTAAGACACCTGCAAAGGCTGTGTGTTCTAATCTCGCCAGAGCCAAGATTTGTTCTTTCTCTCTATTTCTTTCTCTCCTTTTTATCTAATTTTCTAGCAAAAATATTCAACATAAAAGGGTGTTGTACTGTAGTACAAGTTGAAAAACACTCTTTGATTAAGATTTAGACAAAAACAGCGTTTTATTATTAGGGTCTTCCGTCTTTAGCGGACGGAAGACCTCCTCGTTGCTCGCAACGAGATCGTGTCTAGTTTTAAGATATTTTCCTTTCTCCCCCAAACACTGCAGCGAGATTTTACTATCAATGTTTGATTTTTTTTCTTGCCAAATGGTCTCCCTTACAATTTGTACTTTATACCTGTATAAATTACTTGCTAGCATCGATCACTTGTAGCTGGGCTGTAGCGCTGTCTTGGTTTGTCTCAGATCCCGGAATCCTTGGATCAACAGAGGCAGCTGTTCATACATGATCTGTAGAAGGAGAACAACATCTGATAGTCTCAGCCAATAAAATACAACAATACAAGGACACACTATTATTTTCTTCGCCAATCATATATGGTTTTACAAAAACTACAGTCCCAATCACCCAATCATCGGCAGTATTTGGAAGACACAATAACATATTCTTAGACAATACTTTAATCCTCTTGAGAAACAGAAGGAATGCAGATACAATGCTTAGTCATAGAACACAACAGGAAGATTTAACCCCTCGACCTTTTGCCAATCAATTATAACCCAGCATTTATCAGTGTTTCAACATTCAGTGTGTCTTGTTTGTCATTTAACAACTTCAGGATTTAAACCAAGAACCTTTAGCTTACTGGCCAATCTACTATACCTCCCATTTGTTAAGTGTTTCCACCATTATGTAAATTGAATTGGGACTTTTTTTATTGATAAGAATTATTGAATGATGTCCCCATCACTGCTTACCTGGCACTGTTGAGTCAGTTGATGTTCCGAGGTTTTGTTAGTGTTGGATTTGTTAGCGTTCTTTGAGGCGTTAATCAGCTGTGTGGTGGCTGAGGCGGTACGACGCGCGGCGTTCTACAAAACATAGCTATAATCTCTTAAAGCCCAATTACATATTAAAGTACGATTGTAAAATACTCGTTTTACAATCCAATTACATTTCAAAGCATGGTTGTAACCATAATACACCTAAATGACTCAAGTAAAGTCTCATCACAAAACATGGTTGTAATATCAGGCCATCATGTCGTATATCATTTACTGTAATTAAATTACAGGTTCTAGAGATAATTAAACGACACTTAATGAGTCTCTGACCTCTAGCCTCCTGATGAGTTTCTTTTTGAGGGCGTTGCTTGCGGCGATATTTGTGGCAGCACGGAGATCCTCTGTAGCGCCTCGTAGTCTCTTCTGCTGCTCCGAGTCGTTCGGACTCGACGCACAGCCCTGTAATATTAGAATATAACACTTTACTGAAATTGATTGAACATGATATAGCCGTCCACTGTAATACACAACTCTGTAACAAATATAACATTTTACTTTACAAATGTTAAACATGATATTGCATTCTACAGTTTCAGCTGTTTTATCTTTACCATCATACCGTCAAAAAAATATGCCATAAACAAGTAAATATAATGAAACAGTCAACAGTGTTAAACTTCTGAGCCATGTAGGTTTTAACCCAATTTAGCATTGACTTTTATAGAATTGAACTTATGAGAGAGTTGTGAGATATTTGCGAGCTTACCTGAGCTAGCTGCCTGGCCTGTCTCACCATCTCGTGGGCGTCGCCCACACTACTGAACAGTCTGTCTGTCACAGTCAAGATCGTGTCCACTGCATCCTCGTGGGATTCCCCAGCCTGTCAATCAAAAACATACATTTACTACCTCACTGCACAGAAGAGTTCATGATCTCAGTATCATAACAATATCGAATCATTGTACCGTCATTATAACTAAAACTTCAATGTCATACCTTTCTTCATTTAATATTGTGTAACAGGAGAGAGAGAGAGAGAGAGAGAGAGAGAGAGAGAGAGAGAGAGAGAATAAAAAGCTTAAGAAAAAGAAAACAGTGACAATCCCACTTACGGAGGTGGGTTCTGTCCCCCTTCTTGATGTGCTGTAGATCGTTTCCAGAAGAATTTGTCAAGCAAAGGGATTAGTCTGAACCTCATCAATCAACCCGAAAAATCAGATCCAAACAAATGGGTTAGTCCAACCAATAAGTATCAATCATAGAGAATTCAAATGAAAAAATGTATATCATCTATTTCATATTACAATATTAGTACTAATATTAAACTCTGATATTCAATCTTTAAAACAGATTTCATAAAAATCAAATCCAAATTAACAGCAAACTAAGGTTATCCAAATAAAATTGTGTTACCAGTCAGCATAGCTTCTTACCGAACTAAAACCACAGGGGCTCGGTTGTCAGACACTGAAAATTTATTCCCGAATAAAAAAATATAGGTAAATGGTCATTCAATATATGTTCTATGGTATCGAAATAAAATCCGCCGTTAAAATCACCCTTTATTGCCGTTTTAAAAAATGTGTATCATATGTACATTAAAAAAAGTAATGTACATATGATACACATTTTTTAAAACGGCGATAAAGGGTGATTTTAACGGCGGATTTTATTTCGATATCATAGAACATATATTGAATGACCATTTACGTATTTTTGTTTTTATTCGGGAATTAATTTTTATAAATTTCAGTGTCTGACAACCGAGCCCCTGTGGCTAAAACGCGGAACGGAAAGCGGAACGGAAGGGAAAAAAAAAAATCTTATCTAATGTTATTTACCGATCATAGATTTGTTATATCATGCTAAAACGATATACTTTATGTACGTTTTTAATTTTTTTTTAAAGATTAGCAATATTAGATTATTTATTCAAGAATATTTATTTCCTCAAAATTAACAGTACATGCATTGACCACTATATTCTGTCCCAAAATATCCTCGATTCACTTTTTGCTGTATATTTATATATACCTCAGGGTTCAAGCGATTCTCTTTTAGAAGCATTAAACATTCTCATTATTCTTTCTTTAAAACGTCCTCTCTAGCTTATAAATACACGGCTAGAATGCTTTTTATTAAGTTTGGTTAAATTTGGCCAAGTGGTTTTAGAGAAAAAGTTTAAAATGTAAAAAGTTTACAGACAGACAGACGGACGGACGCCGCCAGACAACAGGTGATCAGTAAAGCTCCCTCGAACCTTTTGTTCAGGTGAGCTAAAAAAACTACAGTATAAAAACAGTGTTTTTAATACTGCTCAAGGATGAACCAAGCTGCCATAATAAAATGGTTTAACGGACTCTGGGTACTTGGAAGGAAATCATTATTTTTAATTTATTGTTGAGTATTTAAAACATATCATTATGAATTCAAAAGGACATTGTTACACTCAACTTGACATGGTTCACCTCAATAAATAATGCTCTAGTTCTTGTACCTAAAGTTACAGTATTGTCTGAATACGTTGAACTGTTAACAAGGGTGAAGTCTGTCTCATTAATCCATGTCCTCATTTTGTACCAAGTATTACAGTACTGCCTGACTATGAAAAAAGACAAACAATATAGACATGTCTCTTTAAGTTTATTGACTTTTATCTACAGCTCGCTACATTTCCCCAAACATCATATTTATATAAGTATTATGTTTTTCATGGTAAGCGTAAATACAATAAAAATAAACATTATACTATATATACGTTATAAATGTATTGCATCACGTTCATTGTATGGGTAAACACCAAAAAAAATAATCACGCTTAAACTTACGTACAATATTTCTCCAAATAAATGACATTAACTTGAGTTGTCCTATCAATCTGGTCAACAGAGATACAGTGTGAGAAATGTGCTTAAACACCATTAACAAACACATAGGATTAACAACATGCTAAATATAAATTAAGGTCACCATGACCTACTTTCACATTGATATATACATGAGTAAATGACTCCTGGTATGATTAATGGTACATCATTTCTAAAACACAAGTTTGTTTTTTTTCAAATAGATATGTCCTAAAATAGTTTCACCATAAACTACCATAATTCTAATTGGGTCATCATGATGCACCAATTGTTACACATGCACAGCTCAAACTTAATGAATGAAATTAACATCAACTATTAATATATTGAAATTAAAACTAAAAAACATTGTATAAAAAAACATCTAAAACTTATCAAATTCTTACAAGAGCTTATCAGATCACTTCTTTCCAAATGATCACGATATAATGTAAAAATACATTAACTGATATTCAATCCTACCAATAAAACTGTCAGGGATAAACACCATCAAATTCATTTCTCATTCTCAAGGGGAATAACTGTTTTTTCATCTTGACTGAAAAATACAAATTTTGAGTTATTATACCCCCGCAAACGAAGTTTAGGGGGGTATATTGGTTTCACCCTGTCCGTCTGTCCGTCCGTCCGTCTGTCCGTCTGTCTGTAGACGCAACTTTGTCCCCCCTATATAATTTTTTATTACTGCATGGAACAGTTTGAAAATTTGTACATATGTTGAACACCATCTGAAGATGTGCACCTGCAATTTTTTTTAAGATCAGACAAGATTTAATGATTTTATGACACTTTTCATTTTCCTTATTCTATATATTGTACACTAATGTTGAAAAGTAAGGGAGGTAATCCTTACAGATTTTATTAATTAATTAATAGAAAACACTCTAAAATATATTTATATAAATACATCCAGATGGAGATTTTTTGTCTTTACATGTATGTCTTAATTAATAAAAAAAAAATATTTTTTTATAAATATTCTATCAACTGACAATGCAAAGTTGTTGTTTGTCAGTGATAAATTCTTAGGAGCTAATAAGAACATCAAAGACAAGTGTGGCTGAATTCATTTGTCCCAAGGGAGCCATTATCTGAGCCATGGTTCAGATGGAGCATGTGTTTAGGGGAAGTTGATAATCTGTAAAATGGGTGATGGTTTTGGGGCTATTATAAAACTGTTTCATGTAAAAGTTCTATCATTATAAGGAAATAAATAATATCATTTTTAATAAAGAAGTTCAACTATTTTTAGAGGTTGTTTAAATTTATTTGTCGAGTAAGTTGATGAAGTGACCCTATTGGGCATTAATTTAAATGAAATTCAAAATTACTGATATGATTGTAGTGTTTTGGTAATTTTAAAATTGTTTGTAATATTTAAATTTTCTTTTTTACTTATTTTACATAGTATGGTAATTATGGTAATGTTTTGGGAGTTTATTAAATTTAACAAGCTCATCAAAGAAAATCATAGTCCTATGGGATCAATTTTCTGATATGGAGTTCCATTGTGCCATAGGAGAAAGTGGGGAAAATTTGAAACAACTAATTGCATGTGTCAAGACTCTTGTTAGAAAGATATTGAAAGTTTTATCAACAGATGAGCATTGCTTGGCTACCGGTATTTCCATTTACTGCAAAGGGAGGGGTTATTGTCATTTTGTTGGTTTTTCTTTAAATCAATTAAATTTAAAAAAAAAATATATCATCAGATACATACATTTGTAAATGTATTACTGTTATAGATATGTATTTACAGTGAAATTCTGACAATTTTGATTTTAATTTTTCTTTGTTAACTAATTTTGTTTTTTACAATTCTAAATTTTTTTTTTGTATGTGTTCCAAACCTTTATTTTTGTCCCATTTGAAATTAGCCTTGCGGGGGTATTAGTCCCATTAGGACAGTTCTAGTTGTTTTTGAAACAGCACAAAACGTAATTTATTTCCTTTTTTATTAACCGGGTTTTCCAACGGAAAAATCGGGTTAATAAAATGGTGAAAATGGCGGGCGGGCGGGCGGCTGCCAAAAGGGTACCCTCATTGTACGGATAACTCCTCCTACAGTTTTCAAGATAGGAAGTTGTTCTTTTGCAGATCAATTGTACATATATCAGAGGTGTGCATATTGATAGGATTTTGATTTCTGTTAATTTATCGGAAAAATACCTGATTTTGAACATAGTCATTTTTGGGCAAAATATTGCATATAGGGTACCCTCATTGTACGGATAACTCCTCCTACAGTTTTCAAGATAGGAAGTTGTTCTTTTGCAGATCAATTGTACATATATCAGAGGTGTGCATATTGCTAGCATTTTGATTTCTGATAATTTATCGAAAAAATACCAGCTTTTAAACTTAGTCATTTTTTGGCAAAATATTGCATATAGGGTACCCTCATTGTACGGATAACTCCTCCTACAGTTCTCAAGATAGGAAGTTGTTCTTTTGCAGATCAATTGTACATATATCAGAGGTGTGCAAATTGCTAGGATTTTGATTTCTGATAATTTATCGAAAAAATACCAGCTTTTGAACTTAGTCATTTTTTGGCAAAATATTGCATATAGGGTACCCTCATTGAACGGATAACTCCTCCTCCTACAGTTTTCAAGATAGGAAGTTGTTCTTTTGCAGATCAATTGTACATATATCAGAGGTGTGCATATTGCTAGCATTTTGATTTCTGATAATTTATCGAAAAAATACCAGCTTTTAAACTTAGTCATTTTTTGGCAAAATATTGCATATAGGGTACCCTCATTGTACGGATAACTCCTCCTACAGTTCTCAAGATAAGAAGTTGTTCTTTTGCAGATCAATTGTACATATATCAGAGGTGTGCAAATTGCTAGGATTTTGATTTCTGATAATTTATCGAAAAAATACCTGCTTTTGAACTTAGTCATTTTTTGGCAAAATATTGCATATAGGGTACCCTCATTGAACGGATAACTCCTCCTCCTACAGTTTTCAAGATAGGAAGTTGTTCTTTTGCAGATCAATTGTACATAGTTCAGAGGTGTGCATATTGATAGGATTTTGATTTCTGATTATTTATGAAAAAACTTTTTGGGCAAAATATTGCATATAGGGTACTCCGTTTCACTGGATACGGGTTGACATGGATTATAGATACAGTTCACATAAAAGAAAACCCGGTTTGCTGTTACATTGACAGCTTTTCACTTGTTCTAATATTATTTGATGAACGACTATATATATTAGTACAGAAATTCAAATTATTGATATCATTCTATATAAAAGAAAATGTCAGCTCGACGCCTTTGTGGCCGTTCCAGCCTTTGATTTTGTAGGTAGTTAGAACACAATGTGTTGATTTGCACATTTCTAGGAAATTTTAATTACAATGTTTTGTCTTCAAATTTTGAACCATTAGAATTTAGTATGTTGCTGTTTAAGACAAATGATTAAATGTGTGCATAATTGCAGAAAGTTTTGATCTGATGATGTTTTGCTAGTAATGCCCTTTATCATTTTTAGCTAACTGAGCTGAAAGCTCAAGTGAGCCTTTCTGATCACATTTTGTCTGTCGTCTGTCTGTTTGTTTGTCTGTCCTCTGTCCGTCAACTTTTCACATTTTCAACATCCCCCCCCCCTAGAACTACTGGGTCAATTTCAACCAAACTTGGCACAAAGCACCCTTCGGCAAAGAAGATTCAAAGTTGTGAAAATTAAGAAACGTGCCCCTTTTCAAGGGGAGATAATTAGGATTTATGTATCCCAACCTGAGAGAAATTCAAAGCCACCCTCCCATCCCTTTAATTAAGGTGGTATGGAACATCTGTCAATAATAATGTGGATTAAAGTACATTACTATTGAAATACTTTTATTGGTTTAGAATTTTCTTTCACAATATTTTACCAAAAAATATGTTTTAGACAATTTTAGAAAAGTAATAAATTTTTCAAACCGGACTCGAACTCGTGACTTACAGGTCCGTAGTGAGCGCTCTAACCCACTGCACTACGCTGTAAGGTAACAATGATGGGAAAGAAACTATTTATAAAATTATACTATTTCGATAAATAATACGACACAACATGAAGGTGTCCCATACCACCATACATGTAAAGAATGAATTTTATCAAAATTTTGATTTATTCTATTAATTTAACAAATTTTTAAAAAAGCGGTCCCCATACAATTCGCATCAGCCAGTACCAGAATTACATGCTTCCAGATTTACTTTTTTGCGCACTGCGTCAGAAAGTGGTGTAGAATGCCACCTTAATGTATACTCTGCCATTCATGATGTGTAGCGTTGTCAAGTAATGGGAGAACATGGAGTATTTGAGCTTGCTTACTTTTTCTTTCCTTCTTGTCCAAGTATTTGGTATTAATCATTTAATACAATTATAAATTAATTATTTTTGTTTCTGATCTAAAAAAAAATTGCAGGTGCACATCTTCAGATGGTGTTCAACATATGTACAAATTTTCAAACTGTTCCATGCAGTATTAAAAAATTCTATAGGGGGACAAAGTTGCGTCTACAGACAGACGGACAGACGGACAGACGGACAGACAGACAGACGGACAGACAGACAGACGGACAGGGTGAAACCAATATACCCCCCTAAACTTCGTTTGCGGGGGTATAATAACCAGTATATTTCGTTATAAAATAGGTAGTGATGAGTTTATAATACAATAACTTATCATGGTTACAAAAATCGAAGAAATTTCAAAGTTAAAAAAAAATTATTAAAAGTATGTTTTATTATTATAATTAGGGACACACTGTTAAAAAGTCTTTGCACATTTCACAGGCTCATTTTTTGAATACATTTACAGTGTGTCCCTAATTATAATAATAAAACATACTTTTATTTATTTCAATTCCCGTTTGAAACAAGATTCCCTATGCTATGGTTGTTTACAAACAAATCCACAACACGTGCTATCTAAAGTGCTCGACCAAACCAACTGCATTATCGTGTTTATTAATTGCACAAAGCTCTAGATAAGTTTATCGCTTACAATTATGTTGGAGACCATGCCCGATAACAAATACATTTACATATCAAATTTTATTTTTATCGGGCACAGTCTCCAATCAAAATGTAAGCGATAAACTTAAATAATATTTTAGTGAATGTTTACATTGCACCTTATTGTATTCATCCGCCATTTGTTGATTAAGCAAATTTATACTAATGCAATGAGTTGTCAATAACCAGGGAGGCAAAGTTGTTTTTGTACACAATTTTGTTGAATAAAAGGAATACAAATCTTGTAATGCGTTTAATACTTCAAGGAACTTATTTTTCTATGCGCATTAAAAAGGCGGTGCAGTGCATGAAGTTTTGGACGATTGCCAATCTAGACGATCGCTAGAAGGATGCCGAGCATTAGCTCGACGCCTTAAAAAATCATTGCTAAATTCAACATTTGGACAAAATTCTAAGTTCAATGGAGCTAAAATTCCTAGAAAGATAAATGAATTGGAACTTCCTAGTAATTAGCACATCTACACATTGTGTCCTAAATACTTTAAAAGTTTCATATTAAACATGATAAAATTCTGTGTAGCTGTTTAATATATGTTTTGCTTAAAATCCAGGACTGACTGAGATAGGTTGAAGTCATTATTCTCTAACAATTCCATTACATGGGGTATAATAATGGCACAATTAGCAAAACAAGATACATTTTGGAATTGATAATGATCTGACATTTACAATTTATAATTGTTCAGTTTAATATTATATACTTTATGTGGATATTTTTTTATAATATTCCGCATTCAGAAAATAAAACTTGTATAACATGATGATTCTCACTCAGCAACAGACAGCCATGTTTGGATGATCACAAAGTGTGAAATAAACAGGAGTCAGTATTACAGTCCATGTGAATTATACACAGCTCAATTTCAGCTGCAGATGTTGAACAAAGTGACAAACAACATGTGTGGTTTTGAGAGCAGACTAGATTTGTACAGAAACATTTACAACCTGTCAATATCCCAGCTATCTCCATTATACGGCTGGTGTTGAGCTTGACATGGCGTCCTCATCAGGACGGGGTCTGTGTTCATCTACAACAAGTCATTAATTAGCTGTTAATTAATTAATTACATACATTATATGTAACGATAGAGCTACATCTACAAATTAAAACTTTAAACTGAATACATGATACTTGGTCTATCATTTGTTTAATTAATTAAGTCAATTAACATGTAACAAAACAACTGATTACAAATACATGCGTCAGTGAGTTTTACTTTCGTTTAGTTGATGAGTTGTTGTGACGATGTGTCGTGTATCGGGTGTCTCCATCAGGACGGGGTTTGTGTTCATCTACAACAAGTCATTAATTAGCTGTTAATTAATACATACAGTATATGTAATGATAGAGCTACATCTACAAATTAAAACTTTAACCTGATTACCATGACGCTTGCTTTATCATTTGTCTAATTAATTAAATTAAGTCAATTAACATGTCACAAAATAACTGATTACAAATACATGAGTCACTCTATATATTTTATAATTAATTACAGCAACCTGCTATTTCTATTCACTAAATACAATGACATGTAACTGTACATTTAATTAATAAAATAATGTATCTAATTTCTGTTTATTTTAGATAAACACTGAATCCCAATGACTGGTAGACACAGCTAACCCTGTAACAATGAGTTGTTTATATTGACAAACAATCACACAGATAAACATGTCTTACATGTATCTTATTGACTGATAATTAACACGGACTGTGTGTCTTAGTTATCTATATCTAATTAATGTGAATGATAATGACTCAGACTTACCTGTCAGAGCGTCCTGTCTGGTGATATACCTGTAGACACACACCTTGTTGTTGTCCCGTGATCCTGATCCGACCCAGAGACGGTGAGTGTTGACATCATAACTCAGGCTGCATGGATCACCCATCTCTTGTGGTTCTGTCAGTAGATGTGACAGGAACTGACCGTCCTTATTTATCATCTGTACTGTTTTGGTATATCTATCACACACCAGGATGTGTGACAGCGCGTCAGTACAGATTCCACGTGGCCATAGTCGTGATCCTGATGGAGGTCCTGTGTAGGTGAAACGATGTCTTCCTCCACGCTCTGTCACCACTACAGCACGAGACTCAGAGTCAGACACCACGACATCCCCATTTTTGTTCTCTGTTATATAGAGAGGATCACTATACAGTCCCCGTCCTGTGTTGTTGTACTGTATGGTTTGTGTGAGTTGTCCACTCTGGTTGTACCGGGTTACCTTGCCTGTCATTGTCCTATAGTTATACATCGCGACCAGTAGATCCCCAGTGGACGGGGACCAGTACACACACCATGGTTCCCATGTAGAGTCTGTTCTCTCTATAAATGTGGTGGTTGTTTTCATATCCTTTGACAGTTTGTTGATGTTATAATTCCTATCTATATAAATCAGTTCACTCATACTGTTTACTGTGTGTAATCCAGATATATCACTATCTGAATCCTCCACACGATGTAGAGGGACACCTGTTGTGTCTGTCAACATGAGATTGTTCCAATGACTGACCCAGACCCGGTCTGATGTCACACAGGAAATGTGATAACAACGACCAACACCTGTCACTGTGAGAGATTGATGGAGCTCAGCACCAGACATCAGTTTCAGCAGACACTGGTTTCCTACGCGTCGGTTTCCTCTCTCTGTGATTTGGATTGCACCCAGTGACTCCATCACATCCTCCTTGTTGAGTGACTCAGTCATGGAGAGCTGGCTGGTGTGGAGTGTAAGATGTATCTGGGGGAGGGCTGTCTTTGTGAAGGAGAGGAATTGTAGCGCACTGAATGTGAATGCTGGCTGTACATATCTGTGTTCATATCTCCTTAGTCTGACAATATGTCTGATCATTTCTATCTTTTGTTTTTTACATCTGTGTTTGAAATCAAAGTAACATAACACATTGTTCAATAGATCATTTACCACTTTGTCAATGAGATCCTTCAGTTTCTGGGCCTTTGTTAACATCTCTGATTGAAGGGGGGAGAATTCTGTGTGACAGGTTTTGACATCAGCTTTGATTCCTGTCAGGAGAACAGGTCTGTAAAAGAGAGCCTCACTTCTGATGGTGTGAATGGTTCCTCTGTGTTGTTGTCGCTTTGTTTTATAGGATGTTCCAACATCAAGTTGTCTGTGAGTTCTATGTTTTCTACAGTGGAAACAGACAGGAACTTGACAAGGTTCACAGTACGTTGTATAAACATGGCTAGGATGTCTCACACAGATCTCTTGTGTTGGGATGTAGTTGATTTTATCACGGTGTGACACAACATCATGGTCTATTGTTTGGAGATCTTTTACATGGTTCTCTTTACACTGGGGACACAGATCACATGGACACGATACACAATGGTACGCTGTGTCCCCCGGACACTTAGAACACTGATTTACTCCGTATGGGGAGCTTGCTGTGATGTATGGGGAGCTTGCTGTGATGTATTGCGAGCTTGCTGTGATGTATTGGGAGCTTGCTGTGATGTATTGGGAGCTTGCTGTGATGTATTGGGAGCTTGCTGTGTCCATGATGTGGGCGGTCTGGGTCACAACCTGTTCAATGAAAATAAAGAGTTTTAGGATTATTATTGTTTGTATAAACATTCAATGTCAAATTTTAAAAGAAATATATTTGGGATTTTTAAAGATTAATATATTTTCTCTACTTGGATAATTGACGGTCTATTATTCTGGTTCTGATTATAGAGACACTCAACCAGTAGAAAAATACAACATAAGATTGCTGAGTGAGAAAGAGGTGCTCTCTCTCTCTCTCTCTCTCTCTCTCTCTCTCTCTCTCTCTTTATCCCTACATTTCTTTCTGTTTCTCTCTCTTGGATGTGTACATAATTGAGAAAGTGTACTATATGATTTTCTAGCAGAGAAAGTCAGAGAGAAAAAAAAAATAAGATGTAAAGTACACATCACAATTAAGTTAATTCAATTACCGGGTATTTACTGTCTCAATTTACCTAACATGTACTCCTGCTCTTTCTATTTCTTTCTCTCAATCTCTGTTTCTCACAATTTCAATACTAGACATGCACTCTTGCTCTCTCTCTCTCTCTCTCTCTCTCTCTCTCTCTCTCTCTCTCTCTCTCTCTCTCTTATTCCTCCTCTCTCTCTGATGTTTTTCTAACACATGCTTTTTCTCTGTGTCCTCAGATTTCTCTTCTAAACATGTATTTTTGCTCTCTCTTTCTATCTCTTTCTCTCTTTCAGACAAACTCAATTAAACATGTACATGTACTAAATATATCTTACTCTTAAAAATGTAATCTCTCTCTCTCTCTCTCTCTCTCTCTCTCTCTCTCTCTCTCCCTCTCTGACCTATTCTTATAAACGTGTGCATCTTACTATTGTAATTTCTCTCTCTTTTTCTCTCTGAGTTACTCTCTGTTAAACATATGCATCTTTCTATTTCTCTTAGACATGTAATCTCTCTTTCTCTGTGTCTGTCTGTCTGTCTCTCTCTCTCACATTATTACTCCTTCATTCACTATCTCTAATTTTACAGCTAAACAAGTACTTCTTATCTCTCATTCTTTCTCTAAGCCTCTGTCCCTCATTATTTCATAAATAAACATGTAAACACTTTCTATCTTTTATGTAAACATGTGTATCTTACTTATTCTCTCAGACATGCAGTCTATCTCTCTCTCTCTCTCTCTCTCTCTCTCTCTCTTGTGACTTACTCTTATACATGTAAACATGTGCATCTTATTCTCTCAGACATGTAGTCTCTCTCTCTCTCTCTCTATCTCTCTCTTTCTTGTGACTTACTCTTATACATGTAAACATGTGCATCTTATTCTCTCAGACATGTAATCTCTCTCTCTCTCTCTCTCTCTCTCTCTCTCTCTCTCTCTCTCTCTCTCTCTCTTGTGACTTCCTCTTATACATGTAAACATGTGCATCTTATTCTCTCAGACATGTAGTCTCTCTCTCTCTCTCTCTCTCTCTCTCTCTCTCTCTTGTGACTTCCTCTTATACATGTAAACATGTGCATCTTATTCTCTCAGACATGTAGTCTCTCTCTCTTTCTCTCTCTCTCTCTTTCTTGTGACTTACTCTTATACATGTAAACATGTGCATCTTATTCTCTCAGACATGTAGTCTCTCTCTCTCTCTCTCTCTCTCTCTCTCTCTCTCTCTTTCTCTCTCTCTCTCTTGTGACCTCCTCTTATACATGTAAACATGTGCATCTTATTCTCTCAGACATGTAGTCTCTCTCTCTCTCTCTCTCTCTCTCTCTCTCTCTCTCTTGTGACTTCCTCTTATACATGTAAACATGTGCATCTTATTCTCTCAGACATGTAGTCTCTCTCTCTTTCTCTCTCTCTCTCTCTTTCTCTCTCTCTCTCTCTCTTTCTTGTGACTTACTCTTATACATGTAAACATGTGCATCTTATTCTCTCAGACATGTAGTCTCTGTTTCTTACTCACAGACTTAGTATGTAAACATGTGCATCTAACTATTTTTCTCAGACATGTATTCTCTCTCTCTCTGTCTCTCTCTTCTCCTCTGACTTACTCTGTTAAACATATGCATCATTCTATTTCTCTCAGACATGTAATCAATTTTATTCTTTTATTATTACTTTCTCTCACTATCTCATGATTTTACAGCTAAACATGTACTTCTTATCTCTCATTAAATCTGTTCTCTTGCTTTCTATCTGTTCTCTCTATCCCTCACACTCTCACTACCAAACCTCTCTCTCTCTCTCTTCTAACATGTAATCTTGTTTTCTATCATCCCTCTCTTCTCTCTATCTCTCTCTCTCTCTTTCAGATGAACTCAACTAAACTTTGTCTCTTACTCCCTTACTCTTGTTGTTCCATATCTATCATTTAATATTTATTGTTCTGTATAACATGTCTGTTTGCTCTCTCTCTCTGAAACTTGCTCTTATACATGTAAACATGTGCGTCTTACTTATTCTCTCAGACATGTAATATCTCTCTCACTCTCTCTTTTCTCTGACTTACTTACTCTGTTAAACATATGTATCTTTTCTTAGACATGTAACCTCTCTCTCTTTCTCTCTCATTATTACTTTCTTTAATTGCTATCAAAATACAATTCACACCTAATCCTCAAATTTGTGCAAAATGGGAACCCACAAGTGTATACATGTTAATTACTGTTTTACGTCCCATGCTTTGCTATTCCCTTAACCCTGGTTGATTTTTAACTGCTGCCCCCCCCCCCCTTAAGATAAATTAGCCCTGATATTACCACAAAGGTATGTTTCTCCTCGTCTAACATATCAATAATCAAATGGGAATGTGGGCAATAGTTATATTGTCAGTTCCTGGGTAAGAAGTTGATGTTGACCTCGGCCTATGCTCTTGAGAAACAGTTCTTATCCCAGTACTAACACAATGACCACTGCCCTCATACCCATTTAAAAGATGTATACTACATGTAAAATGTCTATGAATGACACACGACGACAAACGTGAGATAGCAATGGGTCTCCTGAGTGACTCAGGTGACCTAATAATACAGAGTATAGTTACATGAACATGGTGATATTACATGAATACTATACCACATATATTCTTTCTTTGATCTTTCAGTCAACAGCACAGTCAAACACAGCCTGGGAGCCTGTTAAAATACCATCAACTGTTACATTCTAGTACTTGTTGATAGCCCGCGCAATTGCGGGATTTAATATTACATACATTCATATGATACAATGCTTCACAAGATATCTGTGAGCCAATGCTCACTAGTGATACCCCCGCTCTGATGTAAATATGCAAAATAAGCAAAGTCGACATTTAACAAAAAGCTGGCATCCGATTGGTACAGAAATATATCCCATAATATGGCATGCCTAAACAAATAGTGTGTTAACATTTCAAGCATCTGCGATTAATAGCTGCTGAGAAATCTTTGAGGAAAATTTGTTTGAAAATTTTGGCTAAAAATAAACAAAGTCGTCATTTAACAGGAAGTTGACGTTCGATTGGTACAAAAATATATCCCGTGATATGGCATGCCTTAACAAACACTGTGTAAAAATTTCAAGCATCTGCGATAAATTGTTGCTGAGATAAATGTGACAGAAATTTTTGTTACGGACGGACAGACAGACAGACAGACGGACAGACAGACATACGGACAGACACACAAAGGGTAAAACAGTATACCCCCTCTCCTTTGGAGCGGGGGTATAATTATATGTTGATCCATATTTTTTGGTTTATTTATGTAAACATAGTGTCTGATTTTTTTCTTAGTTGCTTTATTAACCTTTTGTCAAACTCGCAAAAATCTACATTTACTATATTAATTACTGCTTACTCTCAAACATGTACCTTCAATCTATGTTTATTCTCTCTCTCTCTCTCTCTCTCTCTCTCTCTCTCTCTCTCTCTCTCTCTTTCTCTCTCTCTCTCTCTCTCTCTCTCTCTCTCTCTCTCCACACACACACATCACCATAACTTAGTTATAGAAATGAGGGCCGACACAGGATTTGCCTTCTGTCTGATTGGATTGAAACACTGTTTTTCAAATGTGACACTTGTATATCTTCAGTATGTTCTTATTTACAATTCATCTATGAAATACAGAATGTAACTTTTTATAATAAGGTTATAAAACATGGATAAAATGCAGTTGTGTCTTTACCCCATGTAAAGAACAGACTATAATTGTTATCAAAATACAATTCACACCTCCGTTGACCTCCGCCTATGGTTTCGGGCAACAGTTCTTACCCCAGGACTAACACAATGTGAATGACTACTGCCCTCATACCCATTTAAAAGATGTATACTGAAATGCCTACAAATGACACACGACGACAAACGTGAGATAGCAATGGGTCTCCTGAGTGACTCAGGTGACCTAAAAATACATAGAATAGTTACATGAACATGGTGATATTACATGAATACTATACCACATATATTCTCTTTGACCTCTCAGTCAACAGCACAGTTAGACACAACCTGGGAACCTGTAAAGAGACCATCAACTGTTACATACTACAGACTGATATAACCTATCAGTCAACAGTCAGACACAGAGAACCTGTAAAGAGACCATCAACTGTTACATACTACAGACTGGTATAACCTATCAGTCAACAGTCAGACACAGAGAACCTGTAAAGAGACAATCAACTGTTACATTCTAGTACTTGATGATATCCCGCACAAGTGCGAGATTTAATAATATATACATTAATATGATACAATGCTTAATATTTCAAATATTATTTTTTTGTTCATTTTTGTATATATTTTGTCTGATTCTTTTCTTAATTGTTTTTTTAACCTTTTCTTTAAAATTGAAATAAAAAACCAACTGCATGTCTGGATTATTACAGGAGTGAGGATGACAAATCCAAACTAAAATGGATGATATATACATATTACATACCTATATTTAAGTATTGAATCCTTATTTTTTGAAAGATATAGTCTCATAACTGCAACGGTGTGTGCATACAAATTGAATAATGCGCGTTAGAATAAGGATTTAATGCTTATATTTACATATTTTTACCTTCATGCCTTATACCTCAAAATTACTGTATTATCCTATGGGTAAGTTCAAATTAATGGAAGAGCCACAGTAACAGCCACAAGCGTGATCTTTGATTTTCGTTTGTGACGTTGCACTTAACAGCGTTATGTGGAATGTAAATATACATATTATATACCCATCAGTTTTTCTTCCTTGATACTGTCAATTTCACAGTTTGATCTGAGTTTCCGGATCACCACACTGTGGTTTTCCGATTCCGTATCACTGCTCTCTGAAACTGATAACGTCTGTATTTTTGCCCGTTTTTAAAAGAGTTTATATAAAATACAGTCAAACTTCGTTATCTCAAACTAGATGGGACTGTTTAAAACCTTTGAGATATCTGAGTATTTGAAATATCAACGTACAATACTTAAAGCGGAAGGAAAGTCAAAAACACATTTTATTTATATTAATAAAGTGTTTTAAATCATCACACGTGGTCATGCTGTATTGAAAATAAACTACATAATTAAGCCATAATGCACGTTTGAAGTGAGAAATTGTATTTACGGGAGGCTGACATGATGTAGAACTCTTTTGTATTGAAAACCAAGAAAATTAATTATTTTGACGTCCCACAATCTATTCTGGTTTGGTTTACATACATGCATACAACGTATACAATGCTCTGAATAAAACACTGGTTTAGGCCTAACAAAAAAAATAGTTTGTTTCCGCTTTCACTCTTTCATGATGAAAAAAAGTAGGGTCGGTTGGTTGGAAATTTTGTATTTTTTTAAATATTTTTTTTCCCTTTAATATTGCAGTATCCATACATGCCGGTTAGATACTGGTATGGTATAAATGGTATAAAATGAGAAATACTTTTAATATCATTCCTGACTATTAAGCTGGTCTTAAGAAAACACAAAAATGATATCACATATCAGATACTTCCTCTGCCAATGATGAGAGCATTAATAAAATCTACAACACATGGAAACATACAGCCATTTTAAAACAAAACGTTTAAGTTACACTGACTTGAGAAGAGTAACTGCTTCAAGCATTTTTGTGACCAAAATTTTGATTATTTTTTTTTCCAAATTGGATAAAAACGAAAATAAACGATTTTCCATCAAAAATCCTTAAAAAAAAGTTTTGAGTCGGGGGGTAAAAGCTAGGGTCGGTCGGGAGAGCGGAAACAAACATTTTTTTTCTTAGGCCTTATGCCTTTCTGTTACTCAAGTAATCGACTGAACAAAAATAATGCTTATGTTCACACTTCAATCTAAAGAATATTATATGATTGCATAAATATATGATTTTTTATTAAAGCACATAGTAGGCCAATTCATTTAATTTTGTATTCCTACAAATTGTCTCTATCAAATTAGAATGATGTCGATTATTTGTTTCAATGTTCAATTGTTCCGCCCCCTCCTTCTCAGTATTATATATTCAAATACATTAATGTATTAAATTAATTAAATTAGTTTATTAAAACATCCTACCATATTCATGATATTCATGATATTCACCATTCTTTTAATGATCATTATTGATGTGTATCATTTTTAGTATA
Source organism: Magallana angulata (assembly GCF_025612915.1). NCBI lineage: Eukaryota > Metazoa > Mollusca > Bivalvia > Ostreida > Ostreidae > Magallana > Magallana angulata. The sequence goes on along the minus strand of NC_069112.1, from coordinate 2,706,770 downwards.
GGAAAACGGTTTAGGAAAAACAAAACAATTTTTATGACCATTCATCGCCCAGTCCCCTTTCAACCTCCCTATTTTATGTACACATGATTGCGTGGACCCTGAGGTCCACGCAGAAAATATATAAACGAGGTTAAACCGGATGCTATGGGAAAAATTTAGCCTGCGCATGAGCTAGCCTGGTTCCTGTGGGTAAAGGGTAGCTCAGGGAACCAGGCTAGCACACGTTTATCTGAATCGGGATCGGGATTCCGTGCCATATGCACAGATAAGTTCAAAGGCGCTGTAATTGTAAAGTTGTCGGTAAACAGTACAGAAACAAAGTATTCCTTTTAAAGAAATGATTGGCATGTGATATGAACTATCAGTATTTTGAAATAAGTTAATGTTATGCCGAAACTACAATATGCATCAAATAGCATAATTTGCAATGCTTTGTTGTTTTCCGAATACACATATGTAACTTTACTTTTATAGCAGGCAAGGCTAGAGAACTTCCCGATTAAACTTTTTTAAGCATTTAAGTATGATTGAATAATTATGTCACTGTATAAAAGTTTAAATTTCAAGAAAAATGCATCCAAGTATGAAATGTTTCATTTACACAAAGCTGTCATTGCATAATTAACAAAGTAGTGCGAATCGTAATGTGTGCGCAAATAGTAGAATTACTGAATGCCTGATACTATACATGCAAACTTCATTCATATATAGATCATAATTATTTTAGAAGTCAGGGCTATACATACATGTATACGTAATGCAACGTACAAAGGACTAAATCCATGTTTAGCCAAAATCGGCCTAACGTCAAAAGCAATTAAAATTGTATTAAAAACATTCTAAAACATTTTTTCATTCGTTATGTAACTTTTTTTTTGTGTTTAAGGATTCAGAAATTATATTTCTGATGTTTATTTGAAGACACTATAATAGCGAAAAACGCGTGCTTTTTATAGCGTCAAGCATGACGTTACGTCTTTAAAAGAGCCTTCAAGTAAATTACCTATTAACTATATTGTTATCTATGAAATTGAATGTATTTGTCATTAAATTGAAGTTAAAGATAAGTTCATTATCAGAATTTAATCGAGAAAGAAACGGACTTGAATTTTTTTTACCCGAATGGCACACCTTAGTTTCCGTAAAGTCGGCCATTGTGACACGATTTCGCACGGTGACAAACAGGATTGTACAGCGACAAATGCAAAGGATTTCATCGATGCATTTGTAAAGTAAGTATTATAAAACATCTCGATATTCTCTCTGTAACGTAAGGAAATATAAAATAAGAAATATTTGAATTGTTTTATATAAAAAGAGTTAGATCAACGATCGAGTCACATGTAATGTACAACACGCTGCATAGCCGCATGGTATGGTGTGTTGGCAGCGTTTCCATTTCATTGCGGGAAAAAGTTCACTTCACTATAGATTGGTTTATTATTGTTTAATTGCTATTTAAAGTATTATTTATTAACACATATCATGCATTTTTTCATCAGCTGATCTGAGACACTCACACATTTACCCAATTCCAAGAATGTACAAGGATATACATTAAATCCAACTTGAATGCAAAACAAAGAAGAGCTACATGTATTAAAAAAAACAACGACAGCAATAACTATACTCTATTTGTAACATATTTTAAGCTCTAGTGACTACATAGCATATATGTAACTACCATTTTCAACCCAAACAATGACTCATATATTTCAAAAATATATAAAAGAATAATTACATGTAACATATTTAACACAGAAATTAAAATAGCAAATAATGGGTAACAAATATGGTAATCATAAAGTAAATGATTCTTTGTTATGGCACATTGTCAATTAGTTTAAAAATGAGATGACAAAATGATTCAATATTAAAGGAACATGATAACAGAACACATCATGCAAAATGCATTGACATTACTCTATACAGAGGAGATACCCCTATCTAGTGCAAACAATGTTTTCAAGTTATACAAACATATATATACCAGTAATCAGGGTACAATTTATCTGCAGTGAAGATTTTGTAATTGACAAGGAAGTTGCATAATAAAAACTAGGTAGTGTGCTTCCATCATGATTTAGATAGATTGTATATAGTTATCGACAACAATAAACATCTTATTTAAATTAATACACAAAAATATCTTTTGACACTGTATTAGAATTTTCTACTAGTATATATGTAAAAAAAAATTATGATATAATTCTCGCTTAAGTCATAATATGTTACAATTGACAAATTGTTGATTAGAAAACATTTGTGTGATAATAATGCAACCAGATCTGTATTGTGTTTAAATGAATCAAATGAATATTTCATATTATAAATCAAAAATGTTCATATTTTCAGGATACCAACAGAGTCTGATTAATCACTAGAAGAAGAAAAATGAACTCAGTTACTCCTCTACCTCACTGTCATCACTGTCCTCAGATTCGTCAATGACAGCTGCATCAGTGACAAACTCGGACCAGTCTTGAATAGACGAAATAGCCTCCCTGTTGTGTCTCCCAACAGCGAGAAACCAGATAACGGCGGCGACATGGGAACATACTCCCACAACACGGGCACCCGCTCGACATCTGCAATACCATGCAGTGATCTCAGACTCGGAAAACTGGATCCAGAGCAGATACTGTCGGGAAGAAACATGACGACTCTGTAGCTTGACCCTGATAAGCCCATGGAACTCACTGTGAACCAAGATATCCACATCCTCCTCCAAATACTCCTGAATATAACTTGGACACAACTTCAGTTGATAAACTCCACAGGTCAGATTTCGTATGTCATCTTCGCTGATGTTGGGGAATTCCAAAGAATCAGTAGCCACTTCCCACTTTACAGACTTCTTATCCAGACAGTTTTCTTCAACAAATGTCTTTAAAGAGTTAACTTTTGTTGACAAATACCTCATTTTGCATGCAAGGGCCATGTCTTCATCTTCACTTCCTGTCGACAGAGGCTTGCAGTAATGGTTGGAGAGGGCACACACGATGCGCACATAGTCACCGATAAATGGCACTTGATTGGTTGGAAGAACATGAGCAAGGTACTTCCATCGCTTTATCCTTGCATTGGCTGCCTCAACAACCCAACGAATCTGAAAAGTTAAGAACAAGCACCACTCATAAAATAGGTAAAAGTGCCTTATTTAAAATTAACAGTGGGTATATTTCTTTACTAAAAGAAAAAAAATTAAAATGATGAAAATCATAAAATCAATGATTTGGAACAGCATTTGTTTATATTTCAAATGAAGACAGATGTAGAATAATTGTATAATGTAATTGTATTGAAGTTTTTCTGACATGATGATTGATGATTGAATTTATGTTGTAGGTCTGGTAATCAAAATATGTAAACAACTAACCTTGGTGACTAGACGAGAGGCATTGGCATCTAAGGTTGTCATCTGCTTCTGCCCTCTGCTCATCAGGCGAGGCATTTCGGCCCTTATTCCCAGCTCCTCGAGCATATCGACTGAATCTCGGAAGCCTCTGTCTACAACAAAAACATCATCTTCATGGAACCAGCCCTTCAGATCTTCTACATTGGTATGAAGCATATGGTTGAGGATAGTGGCATCATTATTCCTAGCTAGGTAGGGTCCAAGAACTGTTAGAAAGTATCCGTCTGTGGATGTGACAACCATGGGTTTAACAAGGGGCCTGCCTTTATGTAAACTATATGATTTCCGTTGAAACTGGAAGTTGTTACTTTTCTGAATATATATATAAGTTCCATCCAAAACAGCAATAGCTTTCTTATTTGTAAAATCACCAAAAAGTTCCTGTGCCAGAGGTCTTGTATGATTTTCTATAATTTCTTCTCTTGTTGTATGTTGTAGTCCAAGATGATGTGGTACAAATGACTTCATGAGTGCTGTACGGACTGATTTTACTGCTCTACAGAGGGAAGACTTTGAAATTCCAAAAATCGTGGCCAGAAGTTGATTTGACATTCCTGATCTCAGTTTCAGAAGAAAGATTCCAAGTGACATCCTTGTGCCTCGGTTTTGTGTGTTTCGAATATCACTGGAAATAAAGGAATGGAGGTCTTCAAAGTTTTCTTTAGAGATACCAGTCAGTGCCATATAATCACTGTTGCTCATGGTAGACAGTTCAAAAGAAAATCTGCTTGTTGAGGTCTGGAGGGCATAATTTCGTATTTTTTGGATCAGTTCCAGCACTGTCGACTTGTTTACAAATGAAGACTCGAATGTCTGTATTTTGGTCAAAACACCAGGTCTAAACTCTCCTTCATCAATGTGGGATGGACAACATCTGCTTCCAGGTGGGATGATGATTTCATGGTGAAGAAAGGCTGAAAATCTAGCTGCTGAAGACACGACAACAAGTTTAGGACCCGGTCGCTTGCAGATTAAGCAGTAAGCATGTGAAGAAGGTGTTCTCTGGAGAGGCAAAGATATAGATGGTGGACTGCACATTCCTGGTTGTAGAGGCTGACACACAGGAAGGGAACTAGACTTCTGCTGGCATGTTTTCTGGTTTCCATGGTAGCGATGTCTGCACTTGTTGCACAAAATGTCATTTGAGTTTGCCTCAACAAGAAAGTTCTTTCTGAGGAAGCGACGGATTGCTGTTGACTCACATTTTTTTCTGTCATTTGGCCTTGTTCTTTTTTTGCAAAGGATGCATGGGAAAATCTTTTTACTCTCTGTTTTCATTTGATCTTCATTCATTTTTATGTTCTGAAAAAACAAAATAAAAATGTAGTGATACACAACTTTAATGTTCACTAAAAAAAAAAGATATCATTTTATATGTATTGTGAATATTTATGTTTACAACTACTAAGCAAATACTTGCAATGTATCAGGTATAAATTAACTTTAAAGAAAAACTCAAATTGACAAACTGTAGAATTACAGTGCCCCCCCCCCCCCCCCCAATGTATTTAATGGAATTGTCAGTCTAATATTTTTTGGAGCTGCAGACCTTCAGTTGTGTTACAAGTGTTGTTTTTGACATGTGATCAATATATTATCATTTACACATATTTTTCTAGATTAACTTTAATTGCTATAATATGATGATAAACTATAATTGCCAAATTATGATGAAAATGGTTTTTTTTAGGGGGGGGGGGGTTATAGAAAAAAAGTGTATATTGAAAAAAAGTGTACTCAATATTTTTTCTATCCAATGTTTAAAGAAAAAAAATATATCGCGCCGAGCGGTGATCGATCCCGGATCGTCGTATTTCCAGTCGAGAACGCTACCTTTACACCATTCATACTACGGTAGTTGTAGGAATTATATGCTGTACAGTACACTAAAAAAAACTTTAAAACAAAACACTTGGCCGTTTTTCCTTCTATTAAGAAAATAATTATGGTTTATACAGGTTGATTTATTTACTAAATATATATTTTCCATTAGCCTATATTGCGTCCTTCATTTTTTATTTCTAAATATAGACGACTAACGTTCACTCTTTGCCTACACGATATCTGCTATACTGGCTCGCCAGTATGCATTTTAGTATCGGCAATCGAATATTGATTGTTTTTAGACCAAATCTTCAGATTAATAATCATTCTTGTATGTTTTTAATTACATGCCTATATAAAAACAGTCTTTAAGGCTGAGTAACGTATACACGGATTGAACAATCTTCTCATCTGTCAAATAGTATCATGCAGACGAACGTTGCGAACAATATTATTTATTCAAGAAAAAATCAACAGAAATCTACGTATTCAATCAAATTCTTATACATACCTTCAGAGTTATTCTTTCTTCATTTTCTATAGGTTTTGTTGATCTTTCGTTCGTGTATTTTCAAGATTAATCACGCAAAGTAAAAGTCGCTGTTTGTTTACGTATGCAAATAAGCATGTATGGAATGTCGTGCATGCGCAAAATTAAACACATATACGTTTCATTAACAACACACTGTACCTTTTTATTTTTCAGATTAGATGACAATTACACAATGTGTTTGATTCTTGTGGTTTTTATATTTTTAAAACAAAAAGGTGTGAAAAAACGTGCAATACTGTCAAAAAATAAGTAAATCCGGATTGCTCCTCTTCTTGTTTACATTTTAATTTTCATCGACAGCACACCCTCTGATCCAAAAACTTTCACTTTGAATATCTTTTTTTATTGATACAATTTCATAATTTAAAAACAGTTTTTAGATCAGAGGGTGTGCTGTTGTTGAAAAACACCACCAAAGAACGAAAATGCTGTGATTTTACCCCAAAACCGATCCGGAACCGGTTTTGTCATTTACATATTTTTGCAAGCAGACGTTTTGGCGGGGAAATTCTGGCATGTCAAAATAGTATCAGGTCTAGACTAACACATAACACCAATTTTATTTCATTTTGACCTAGTTTAATTTTGGACATATCACAGGGCCATTTATAGCTAAACATGGATTTTGTCCTTTAGTGGTTAAAAGCAGAGGGCTAGAGTCGGTGGAATCTCTGATAATCTTAAGGCTTTCACGCTTTCGTTGGAAACACATGCAAATGGTCCACGTATTGTAGTCCTTTTTTAAAGGACAGCAACTTGTTTATTCATATAGACGTAGAACACAGTCTGTTCATTGTTTACAAATTAATGCAAAAAGTTAACTACTAATCTTTCCTGGTATAAAAATGTATGAAATTAAAAGACACTAGTGTATGCTAACGATGCAACTGTGAAACGATAAGCACGTGCCATTATCATTGTGATGTCATGAAAAAAGTTCACACATTATTGAAATGATTCGCTATTCTGCACGTTCATATAAGGAAACATATTTGCAACTATAAATATCAAGTATCACCTTCTATGTATACACTAAGTCAATTCCCAGTAAATATATTCACTCTTTACATTTAATCATTCGATATCATTGCAAGTATATAATTTGATACAACTCCCACTGGCTTGGATCCCCCAACACATGTCCACCACCATACTCTCATTTTTGCTATTTTAGGCTGGTTTTAAAATATTGAAAATGAAAGTAGGTTTTAATTAATTCAACAATAATTACTTATCACGTAAAATTAAATTATAGTTTATGGACATCATATTACACTTGTTAAAATACCAAAAGTGTAAGCAGTTACTCTGGTGCAGGCATTTTTTAGTTAATTGACAAAATGTAGTATAGATATTCTTACATGTAACAAATGTTAAAGTGGCAATAACTATGTGAGATGAAGAATTGTATATCTTATATTTTTTTAATACATATTTTATATATAAGTTAAAAAAATTCAAAAAAAAAAAATAGAGGTTCCACTGGGGATTGAACCCTGGCCGCTGGAAGTGATGACCACTGTCTTATCCAGTAGGCTACGGATGCTTATGTAACAAGATGTGTTTTTTATTACATCATAATATTGTTAGTTAATCTATAGGAAAATGGTTTGAACATTTTGAACACATATGTGAATTAGTATTATTTTGATAATGATAATGTAAGGTACTTTTCATATAGTGTATGGATATTAATAGTTTTTCTTGAAAGCAATTTTATAAAGAAATTGATTTTGTTAGATTTTCAATTATCATAGAGATTATAAATTTCGGACAATAGCCATTTTGTTTGTGACCATTGCTGAGGCCAGTTGTGAGTTGAGAAAACTTTTGTAAGTAAAATAATTGTACTGCTACTATATTGTATTGAAGCTTAAGTAAAGTTAGTTTTTTTATCAGTAATTATATCAAAGTAATCATTGTATCACAGATGAGAGTATATGTTGAAATTATCAAGAAAGTTTACAAAGTTTAAAGGTTTCACAGTGAATTGTACTCATGATTTGAATACAGACTAATGTTTGAAAAGGGTACAGTGATATTGATTTTACATATATTTTTATACAATTATAGACATGCATATTTTGCATAGTTACATGTCTAAATGGTTTGTTTCAGATATTATCTACCAGTACATGTAATACAGTTCATCTCACCCTTATTTAGGGTAGGTATATGTGTACTTGAGAAATTATTGACTATGGCATTTACATATTGTCAGAGTATATTTTTAATCTGCAACATTGCATATTCAATATTGTAATAGGGTTATTTCTTTTTATGACCATCATTTATTAAATATAAGATAATTAGAAAAAACGAAATTTCGTAATTGAACATATGTGTCATTATAGTAATTGAATCAATTGTGATGCTTTATGATTGTGAAGTTTATATATGTATTATGTTTTGTAGGAGCGTCACCATAATAATAATATCAACAATAAACGAAGTACATCTATACCATACTCGTTTGTTACAACTATATATTTTTTTTTTCAAATTCTGGTAAGCGATTAAGACATTGATAAATGTTTTCTCATAAAATGTTGGTCTTTCAACAGGAAAACAAAATGTTACTTACTTTTTTAGACAAATGCCTCCCCCCCCCCAAAAAAAATGAGCTGTTGGATTGAAACAACTTACCCCCTCCTCCCTTACCTAAACTAAGTTACAACAGTTTTTTCTTCAACACTTTACATATACACGAATGACATGATTTTGAAGGTTTGTTTTCGGGTCAGCCATTTTAAATTACATAGTTGATTTTTAAAACTATCGCGTTTTATCTCACCTAAATTGTCACGGGCATGATATATGGAAGAAGTAGACTACATTGTAGAATATATGATATGACAAACCTTTTTTTCACGGGGAACAATTATCTAAACGGATAGAAATAAACCTTCCTTTCCTCTTCATAAATCGGTCTATCGTCTGGTCGACATACGTCACAGCGATGCTTAGACGTTTCGCCACCTAGCAATTTCGACCCCAAATGGTTTCGGTCCCAGATAATGAATTTACCGGTTTTCAAAAATAGAAAAACGCTGTTCGAATATTTAGTTTTGAGTGTATTAATTGGTCAACTTAGTTTTCATTATTACTTTACCTCATCTTTATACTACTTAATGTATATGTACTCGAAGTAAACATTTTTTAAAGTAAGGGGGTGGGTGGAGGGATCGGGGGGGGGGGGGGGGTAAAAATTGATTTGAGACCACGGATGACTTCTAAAGCAATCCTGTATTTCTACATATTTTGCAGAAATGTTTGCCAGAACAATTCAAGTGAATTTACTAGTCAGTTTCACTGTATGTGCTTTGCTTGATTAATTCATGTTCAATTTCATTATGCGTTTGTGAAGTAAAATTTTAGAATTATCTTTTGGACGACAATCCTGCTATCTGTAGCATTCCTGTCCCGTCACAATGAAGTGTGTTTGTTTATAACAGAATGTCTGATCCTGACTGACACCGGAAATCGTGTTTATTTCAGCAGCCAAATCATCGCACTTGTTGAACTGAACACAAGCACATAACAACATGTCATGGACATTCGGTACACGCACTTTTGCACAAAATAATGAATGAAAACAAAATATATACGGTATGAATCGAATGACATAATGGATTTTTATGAATTACAGCTAGAAATGTTATTCGCATTATAGACACAATCTATTTAGGAAACAACATACATTAAACATAAATATGCAGCAATCACCATGCCCGGAGAAAAGGGGGTATGAGGTCTATTTTTGGTAGCTTTACTACACTGCTTTAATAAACTCAAACCACGCCACCGTTTAAAAATCGTCAGCGCTTATTATGACACGTCTTTTACTTCCTATAATTAGGCAACTTCAAAACAAAGAAATGTTTACAGGCTTCAGGATCGGGGGCGGATTGGGGTGGGGGTGGGGGTGGTGGATGGGGCCTGCCCTCCCCCACACTTTTTTAAAAGCGGTCACAGACACGCACTTTTTCGAAGTATGTATAAATTACTGGGATAATTTTATAAGAAAACCAGGCCCCGAGCTTATAAAACTTTTTACATACTCGTACTCAAACTCAAACTCGTACTCCGAGTACGTGCTCCACTGAGTACGACTCTTAAACCAAGGTTATAAAAGGTTTGGAGTACGTTCTTCTTTCATTCATTGTATTACAATCTCAACACCATTGTACAAAGGTACACACATATTATAATGATACAATACGTGGTGTTTCTCACTGAGAGAGAGAGAGAGAGAGAGAGAGAGAGAGAGAGAGAGAGAGAGAGAGAGAGAGAGAGAGAGAGAGAGGGAGGGAGAGAGAGAGAGAGAGAGAGAGAGAGAGAGAGAGAGAGAGAGAGAGAGAGAGAGAGCATGTACAAGATCAACCCTGACTCTTAATACAAATGTGAAGTATGGGGGTTCGAAACTGGGGAGCATTTTAAATTTATTTTTCTAATAAAACACATAATTTCCGCTGAGTACTATTTGGAGTATGCTCTTAAAGCTGGTGGAGGAAATTTATACGTCTCTAGAGCAAGGAAATTCATGTAAAAAGTCCTGCCTTGTAGACAAACCGTACGTGTATTTAGATCAATTATTTCTCAGCAAAACATAACACATTATAATTATTTACATGTATATTATGCCCTTTATCATCTGCGAGCATGGATCGAGAGATGTGTCTGCATCTATAACTGATGAAATTCTCTCTCTCTCTTTCTCTCTCTCTTTCTCATAATGTTTAGCTTCTATCAAGCGTGTTTTAATTAATTAAAGTACTGTCATTATTTTACATAAACAAGCTTAATTTTTATAAACTGTAAATTACCCGGGTAAGAGAGAGAGAGAGAGAGAGAGAGAGAGAGAGAGAGAGAGAGAGAGAGAGAGAGAGAGAGAGAGAGAGAGAGAGAGAGAGAAATTACAGCCTGTTAATTACCTCGTTCCTTTTAAAGTTGTTTATATCTACGCTCCCTACCCTCTTTTCCAAAAACATTTGAGATAATCACAGTTTGTTGATAAATTTCCCAATAACACTGGATTTATCGTCTTTGTTGCTCAAAAGTTCATCTGTGTTGAAATATAATCGTACACGCCAAATAAAGTGTATCAAATACTCAGACCAAAATACAAAAGCCACCCCACGTGCTGAACCTATACACTTCTATTCAATCAAGACATCGCCTTTCATGTATGCATGTTTTAGACTTTCCAGATCTGTTCAAGCTCGCCCATTCTTTCCACAAATTGTTTATAAAATATGTTTTCGGAATTTCATAAATTAAAGTGACAAACACAGCTTTTAATTGAGTTTCACTTATAAAAACACGTGTCTACACCACATTAAAATCGCTTAGTAAGTTCACACGCACCGTTGTATTTTGTGATGCGATTTTTATAAACCATAATCTTTGAAATAATTAATTATATATAAGCATTATTCACATATTTTTTTTTCAAAATGTAAGATTGCATGTAACTCTCAATAAGACATCTGCGTTAATTATGTCCATTTTTTGGCACTAATCGATAGCACAGTGCCGATAGTTGTAGTTTAAACTCTGTCAGTAGTAAGATTGTTACATAGTGTCTAAAATGTTCATATTATCGATGTTACCCAACGAATGAATACATGTATCTCTCTCTCTCTCTCTCTCTCTCTCTCTCTCTCTCTCTCTCTCTCTCTCTCTCTCTCTCTCTCTCTCAATGAACAATGAATACAAATATCGGCCAAGTGATTATCTATTTAAAAAAAAAATTAAATAATAGTCGTTTATAGAGTGCATGCAGTTGCATGCGGTAATCTGAAGTTTTAATAAATTTCGCGATTCTAAGATTTCTTTAATTGATTGCTGTACATTGTACATTGGAACAAACGCACATAAACATTGACTTCAGTACAGGCACGTAGCATCAGGGGGGGCCATGGGGGGGCCTGCCCCCCCCCCCCCCACTTTTTCTCGCAGCAACAAATTTTTCAAAATTTAGATATAAAAAATAGGATTATCATGGAGTTGGCCTCCCCCACTTTTTTGTGAGTATGTAAAAAATTGATATGTAAGCAAGGAAATGAGGAGTGAAATTGAAGTTATATAGTACGCCAGCCCCCCCCCCCCCTCACGGATTAGGATTTTGGGAAACTTAAAAGTTTTTCTTTTTTTTGTTTTTTTTTTGGCTTGTCAAGATTTTTTGGATGAGTCTGCCCCCCCCCCCCCACTTTAAAAAAAAATGCTACGTGCCTGCAGTATCATCGAAATTTGTTTCTTGTAAATAAAAAAAAGATGAAATATCATTTAAGTTTACATCTAATGCCCTCTAACATGCGTTTGTATTACTTACTGCTAATTTTTGATTACTTTCTATATTTCCAAGTAAGATTGCTTTTTGTTAACTTTCAAAATCGGTTCTTATTATTCTTAATGGTCTTGATATTTCGAAAAAAAAATCGTTGTAAATTATTTACAGGATATGTCATAACTTGGTGTTATAAGGGAGATAACTCAAATTATCAACCTCTTCAGCATAACTTACCCCCCCCTCTCTCTCTCTCTCTCTCTCTCTCTCTCTCTCTCTAAGTTAAATGTGTTGTCATGATAATCAGTCCCTCTACACCTATCCACCCACCACGCATTATTCACAACCTTTCACCTCGCATGTTTTATCATTAAAACACGGCGATAAAGCTCTGCCATTCGTTCAACTGTATTTGAAATCATGAGCGTGATGAGTTTTTATACATACATGAACTCGAATAGGTTTCGAGTCCCGTGATCAGGTAATATAAATAGTAGAACCATGCGATGACGTGGCGCGCTAGGCTTGCTCGTTAGTTGTATGTGTTTTAAATAAGGTAAACTGGCAGATCGAATGGAATGCAGTTATATAGGACTATAGAACGATGAGAAAGTTTCATTATTTTACTTCCTTACTAAACAAAGCGATAGAAAAACAGAGTTGTTTAATCATAAAAACATAACGGGGCTTACTCAGAAACTTGCAAAAAAAACCCACCACGGTGAGCAGTGCTGCGCATGTGGCAGAGACCGGACCAGCATTTGAATTTAAGCACTAGGGGCGAGGTCCCAAAAGTTGGCTGAATTTGAAGAACTGTTTCAGGAGGGAAATTTAGCGAAGGCTGCGCTCGTTATTGACGAGGAGAAAGCCGTCTACAACAAAGAAACAAAGTCCTTAAGGTGGAATTTCCTTACCTGGTAACTAACAGTAAAGTATTTAGTAATAAAATATATTATGATATATAAACTGTGCGTATGTCAAATAAGCGAAAACTGAGGATAAACAAATGAATAAAAATTCAATTCAGTAAGTACATGTAACATCAAAAACCCCTGCGAGATTCGAACTCGGAAAGTAAGGATCACAAGCCCGACACTTCACTTGGCTATGTAGTATGTATTATGTGTTTTCCATTAAATTCTTTTTATAAAACAAAGTGTCCTTTCGATCAGAGGTCAGACATTTTGTAATGATGTTACTAGTTTTCCACCTTAAAATTGCTGACTGGGACACACTACACGGATATCTGGACGTCCTGCTGACAGACGGTACTGAAGACGCTGCTAAGCTTCGTTACGCTGTGGGTCGTGCTGCAAGGAAAAACGCTTACAAAAGTTGACCGGACTACAGGCCCAGGGGCGGTTTTGCACCCAGTGACTTTTGTCGTGGCTTTTGCCAGTTGTATAGCTCTAACGACAAATTCAGCAATGGAACCTCCAAAGTCAGACTCACGGGATTTCGATCACATGGTTAGGGGAATGTTTCTATCTTAAAGGACAACCAACCCAACCCTGTCATCACTTAATACTAGTGGAGTCCCAAAACACTGTAAATGGTTAAGTTAAGAATATGTTTGAACTGCATGAAAAAAATGAATAAGAAGAAAAAATGTTAAAGTTATCAGCGTTAAATAAAAGCTAAACAAAATATTTGTAATGCTAATAGTTTCATTTTGAATGTCATAAAATTTGGGTATACAATTCCTTTAAAAGAATTTCCAACATGAATTAATTGAGTATTAATTGAAAATCAAAGTACTGAAGTACTGATGGAGTTGATTTTATCAATTATCATTTATTCAAAATCAACGATATGTGATTTTGCCTGGCAAGTAGTATCAGTAATCGAAATATTTCTGAGAAATTGTATGGATCCAGGCAAGATTGAACTCTTGTCTTGTTCAACCAAACGCTCGCCTGTCTCCGTTTATCTCCGCAAGAGAGACTGTTTTATCGGATATTACAGGAGACAGCCAAGCCTCTGGTTGAACGAGACTACATTGAACTCTAGCGTAGGAATATATACGACTTTAAAAGATAACACTGTTTGTACAATTTAAAATCTTATTATTTTCATGGTATTAATAAATAAGTTTTCTTGAAAAACAATGCTTCAGAATACATAGCACCGAATTTATCGATTATTTTCAAGAACTAAGTGTTGTCAGCGGTATTGATTTGTGCTTAGGTCCAAACACTGTTTCACTTTCGCTTTGCCCCAATAAGTGTATAGGAGAGTTGATTAAAATCAACTCCGAAAAAATGATCATTAAAAATGCAGAATTTGTTGATAACGCTGTTTTAGATCTTCTTGATAATGGGTGTATAAATATATCATAAGGTTTAATAAGCCACCATCAACAATTCTGTTTTCTGATCTTAGTGATTTTGCAGGCATAGGCTAATCTTTTGAACAAAAAACAAATATTGTACATCATATGTGGAGTGGCATTAATTTATTGCACGGCGATATCACAGTCGTAAAACGTATTGAGCAATTATATCATTCTAAATTAATAAAAAAGGAATTAAAATTGTGATCAAGAAAATGTTGGCACCTCAAACCTCACCTACAGCCCTCATGACAAGCGTGGTCCATTAAGTGAATTGAATTTTAGATCCCCATTATAGTTTTACATGCCCCTTACTGATATAAAACAGGTTAATGAATAGTATATAACTAACATTCAAAGATATACATGATCTGTACTCAAGGCAGAAGAAGAGAGAGAGGCGCCTTGTAAGCAAGTTGAACGAGGACGGCTGGACGAGGCGGCGCCTAGACAATTCGTACCTCGTACCTAGTGTCACCAGGACCACTATCACCTATCATTTTTAGACACATAAATACGAGAGTTCATTTTGTATTGGGGGTACCATGTTATATATTATACCCTAATTTCTGTACGTAAATATAGTATGGTACGTATAGCAAAACACAAATGTATCAATTGCAAGAAGTGAGAATGTGGTGCTTTGTTAATAATTAAATAAAGTGCACGTGTAACAGTTCGCTCTTTTCACGGCAAAAAGGAAAGGAAAATAGACCCACAATTCAAAGCCGTCGTCACGTGATGTAGTGGTGTTCCCCATATTTTTAAATGGAAGATGATTATGGTATATTTGTAACATATCACTCATTATTCTGAGTAAGCGCCCGTAAACTGATTCATGAGATATCGCATTATACACATGAATTTATAATGGTTTTCTCTTTCGTTTACTAATATACCAACACATTGATACACTTAACCCCCCAACCCCTCCTAAAAATGAGAAAAGCAACAAAAACAAAACGAAACAAAACAAAAACAAATAAACAAATCTTAAGAGAAGATTATTACGACCAAATCAAATCAATTCATGGATACGTGCCTTTTTATGCTGATAGATTGCATTGAGGTGCATAAATATTAACTGTGTCGCTTGGTTGAATTTTTGTGCTTATCTGTTTCTTATGCTATAAATATTGATTATCTTCCGTATTAAATTCGATTCTTTAGTTGTTATGGAAAACACATTATGCTATAACAAATACCACAAATACATTGCTGTGAACAAATGACATTTTGCTCACCATAAATAATTTACAGCAATGTTATTTCCTATTTATAGTTATTGCATTGATTTATTTTAGTTATTACAATAATTGATATGAGAGAGAGAGAGAGAGAGAGAGAGAGAGAGAGAGAGAGAGAGACAGACAGACAGACAGACAGACAGAGACAGAGAAAGAGAGAGAGAGAGAGATTCAGTTTCGAAACGAAAGCCTGAAAGAAAGCAAGAATGAAAGAAAAAAGTTTACTGTACATTGACAGTTCATTTATTCAGCAATTCCATAATAACAACTTTCATTTGAATTTGGAACTAAATAAAGCATGTACTGATGTTTTTAGAGAGCCGCTTATTCAACTAAACCAGACGAGAAAACAACTTAGATCTCTTGTGTGAAGAAGGTCTTTCCTGTTTTATGGGCCGTAATAATGTGTTAGAGACACATTGTGGTAGATACAATGGATGCAGGTCGATGTTCAAATCTGACTCATCCTTCCTCATACTACATGTTACTTCCTTATTTCGCTCAGAGATTATCAAAATATTTGACAGTTAAAGACAAACCACTTATACTATATATTTAGTTTCAGTTTCAAGTTTATTTTTTTAACTCACCAGTTGCTTTTAATATGTTATACTTACTATACATGTATATATTTATATTTATATTTTGTATAGCTGCCTGTGTAAATGTGCGTTTTTTTCTTTTCTTTTTCTTTTTTGCCCAGTATTGTCTATATTGTTCTCCAAGTGCAGTGTCATTGCCGCTCTCTCTCTCTCTCTCTCTCTCTCTCTCTCTCTCTATCAATCAATCAATCAATCAATCAACCCATCCCTTTTTATAAATATCTCTTGTTTTCTTTCTACAACATACATGCAGTACCCCATTACTGATTTTTCGAAAGATAAATTGTGGGATTGGATCTTCATTGTGAGCAAGCTATTCCATGTCCTATAGCTGCAACTGTTCCTTTATGGCATTATGATAAAATGAATATTTGAAGGAGTTTGCCAGAAGTTAAGAAAAGAAAAGAAAGAGTAACAAGTGTACGGCTTTGAAATTTAATGATATATATCATAACATATAGCACAATAATGCTATCATTGGTGCTATTTTTTTTTTTTATTTTTTAAGGGAATTTGTTGTGCCAATCGCCTTTTGTAATACTTCAAATATATTGCAAAAGTAAGTCCAAATTTAAATTCAGATGACACGTAAGCGCAATTTTAGCAATTTGCACAATGAAGGCATGAAATCAGACATAAGAGTAAGACAATAAGAGTATTCATGGTATCATAACACACAAATTGTATTCTTTATCAAACCATAAAATGAATAATTATCTCAACGGGCTGAACTACTTTCTGTTCAGCAGGGGGTTTTTTGGTCGCCATTTTTGATCGAGGAAACTGAGTAATAAGAGAGGGATAAATGACCATGCACGTACCTACTTTATAAAGTCGTGAAATATATCGACATTTTAGAATTTATTTTAGTCGATAAATACGGTTGGCAATACATGTATTCAATACAGATTAAGGACTACTCTAAATAAGAATATACATAAACGTGCAATAACTTATATATAAGATATATAATTTAACTTCCGTATTGATATTATATGCAGATGTAGAGTTGTGTTTCAAAATCATTAAAAAATAAATACTTTTTACTTACCGCATTAGACTTGTTAAAGACACACTTGTTACTTGTAGAACAGAGGTAGAGGTTATTCGAGATTTTGTAGCGCAGTTAGGTCAGGGTTTTCTTTGCGTACACCAAAGTCTGTTGGTCGGAAGTTTGTATGATCACGTGACTTTAACAAGTACAGTCTGTATACGGAAACTGCTTGTATAAATATTAAGTTGATGATAAACAGCTAAAGATTAAGTACAGCAGTACTCTCATTTTTTTAAACAAGCTGGATTTGTATATATTTTGATTTCTTTTCTGGCAATATTTACGGGGGCTTGATTTTACTAGGGGATAGGGTGTTGTTAATATTTTATTTAACGCTTATTATTTTCCTCATTTGAGCATAGGTGATCAATTTTCCTCGTAGTTTTTCTTTTTAGGTTTTATCCCTAAATAAGGTCAAAGACGGACTATTACCTTTTTTTGAAATCTTCAAATATAAAAGGTGACGCACACAAACACTCCATTATTATCTACAGTATGTATGTTTGTTTACATTTCTCTCTCTCTCTCTCTCTCTCTCTCTCTCTCTCTCTGAGACGTCCTCTTATACATGTAAACATGTGCATCTTACTCAGTCTCTCTCTCTCTCTCTCTCTCTCTCTCTCTCTCTCTCAGCAGGACATGTTATAATGATGTTCTTATTTGTTTGATATGTATGTAGGTATGAACGTTAAAGATAACCAGATCGGCCAAGCATTTAATATTGTGGTTAGGTTAGCAAATAAAACGCATGCTTAATCAGACACATTTATCTCGGACTATTGTTAAGACTGATGTATTTGTCTGATAATTTGTTTTGACTTTTTTAATTAGAATCAAAACAATCCCCCGGGGGATGGGGGTGGGGGTATGATTTTGATTCTCAGTGAATTTTGTTTTACAATGGACGGACAGCTCAATGTAGTCGATAAGATCAAACAACGTGATCTGGATTTGGACGTTAAGTGTGTAGTAGATGAGATTTTGATTAAAAAGTAATAAATAAAAGTATAATATAAATGTAAATTAATAAAAGTTTATCAAATTAAAATAAATAAATTCTAATTCTTTCTTTTACTATTAAGTTAGTGCTTTCTACCACTATAGATCGACACACATACACTCAAACATTTTACATTTGTGACAGTGGGTTGTCCCAAAGATCAACAAGTCCACTTAAGGGTTCTTCATTTATTCAGATACATGTATAGGGATTAAAGGATTAAACCCTGTAATATAACTAATAGATATCAGCATAAAAATGATCAATGTTTACAATAAGTTTCAGCATAAAAATGTACAATCATATTCAAATATATATTCATGAAATACATTACTGCTCAGAGTTCACTAATCAAACTATTTGTAAAGAAGGATAACTATGAGTATAATGCATAATTCTTACAGTGTCAAGAAGAGTTACTGCTCTTGAACACAATTTACAAAAATATAGAAATATGTTCTACATCATTATCAATATCAATATTTGATTGAATAAAAACAAGTTTTTAATGTAGCTCCTTTGTAGATTACATTATATCACGATGCATATAATAAACATAAAAATATAACTTTGCAACGATCACCTGTTTGTGGAACAATGTTTCACAATTCTGATCACTCTGATAATGGTAGTACTCTCTAACTACAAGTATTCAATATGGTAACAATAACGAGCCTTTCACATATATTAGCAATGAAATACTATAGCTTAGATATCAAAACTATGAGTTACTGGGATAATTTATAAAATACTGTCACGACAGCCGTCGTGACTGTTCAGTCAAACACAACAAGATCCTGTTTATATTTACAATTTTTATATAAAATAAAACCAAACAAATATACATAATTTATACTATAAGATATTTAAGTTTTCTGATGTCCATAGTCTTCGTCACAGGCATGTAGAAGAGGAGTGGGTAGATATGGCATGGCGTGAGACAGTGGCGGACAGGTATAACCACGGCGATGGACTGCCAGAAACTGGATAGGGACCTTATTAAATTAAACAAATAAACATATTTTGAGTTACATGATTAATATACCTTACATAAACATAGGCTAAGTCGCACGGACTTAAAAATATAACATTATGGCAACAACAGCACGCCATACAATAGCACGAAACCACAGCGAATACGATCACTGCATAACGTTAAGAGTATCACACTACTTAACACAGAAAAACCACGTCAAAGCGATATAAAAATACTCCGTACTACCCGGACAATATACAAGTACACCGAACTACACGGCAAAAATACAAGTATATCATTCATTTATATCGCAATATAAAGCACACACACTCGACACGAACCACACAGGAACACGCACGAGCAAGCCCCTATGTTTAACAGTTCTACCTCGTAAAACCAGTATATCAAAAGTAACAAAAAATACTTAATATAAACTCCACAGTAATATAAAAAGACTGAGCCGTAGTTAAATTACAAAAGTATAAAATAGTTTAACTTACCCCTAATAGGAGAAAGGGTTACTCAAAACCTTAGCTGCTCATACCTGTCATGGGGAAAACGTGGCCACTGTCTGCCAGGTCTGCAATGCGGCAGTTTAAATAAAGTAAACGAACAATAGAAAAGAACTTACCAATACGTACTATAGCTGACACCGTGTCCAGAGAGGTACACTACGGGTAAAAAAACTAGTTACACAGGAACGTTAAAGAGGGTCCCTACAGGATACTAATATGTAAAGAAAAAATATAATACCGGTAGATACTGATTTGTGACAAATACATTCTTTCATAAATAAGGTATTGTAACCTCAAAAAGTAGAATTAGCTAATGGGCTAATATCTTGCTTCAATATCATTAAAACCATGGATTTTGCTCAGATGTTTTCCCACAATAAAGAGCCTATTTGTTTTGTGTTTGTTGGTTGCTTAATAAATATTTTTTGATTACTATTGACAGATTCATATATTTTTTTACAAACCTGGTTGACTTTAAAAGGAGGTTTAACAAATAAAACTAAGTCAATATTTTAATATTACCAGTGCCATCCTCATTCAGTCTTTATGTTCCTTATTTACTTTAACAACATTAAATATCAACAAGCGATCATCTAACTTTCTTAGACTTATAATGGTAACGTTTCTCCAAAAGTATTGTTAAGCTATATTTTAATAAAGAAAACAGTTAATTATCAGATCTACTTAAAGGATAGTAAACAAATCCACCCTCAGATCTACATCAACTATTCAGATTCAAATTGTTAAGCTATAAACTATAATTTGGTAAATAAAACATCCATATATTTTACCTTTGGATGGGTTCCTTTATTTTTATATGAAGCTCTTTTTTTTAAAGGAGATCAATATAGTTTTAAAATGGTCCCAACCATTGAGCCCTCTTAATATTAGTTGTGACACCTTGTTGGATTCACTGTAGAAATAGTGTTACAGCATTGGGGGTTAATAATTTTTTTATTTTTTTATCTTTTTTTTTTTTGTGAGTGAATATTTTATTGGCTCAACAATTATGGTACATATATTTTTAGAACATAATTCAAAACGTTTCACAATAGAATAAATGATAAATAGCATGGAAACAGATCAATATACTAGTACTTTGGACATGGAGCTAAAATATTAACATGGATCTAAAATATACATGCATCTTATAGTTTTTAACATGGTAGAAAGCATTGATCAGCAATCTTCAAACAATCAAGACAATCCATATAATACTGAAAGACTACAGTTTATAAGTTAACTAATATTGGCTGCCATAATTCGTAAAAAATGAGCATTTGATTCTTCGAACAAAGATAATTTTCTTTCGCATGAAGTTTGTTTCTTAGAAAATTTTTAAAAGCAATGAACTCAATTTGTTTGCCAGGAGATTTTGAATGAATTAGATGTATAAAGCATTTTCCAAGTAAAATACAATAATTTAGTGGAACATTTTTTTACTTTGTAGATACCAAATATGACATCTTGCATTGTTAAGTGATTGACATTTTCTATATGTTGTTGCCACCAATATATTAGATCTTTCCAGAAAATTTGTATGATTTTACATTGGAAATATCTATGATGTATAGTGTCAATTTCATTACAGTTATCTGTGTTACAGTTCGGACTTGGAATCAATTTCATATTAAACAGCAACTTGTTATGTCCTATGATTCTGTGTATTATTTTGAGCTGAAGAGATTGTGCGTTAGTTTGTGTGCAACACTGAAAAGGTAAATTAAATATCTTTTTATAATCAGAGACTGGAATTTCTACTTCAAATATTTCTGACCATTTTTGGATACAGAGAGTAATTTCCTTACAACTGTTAATTAAAATTCAATATGCATCTTTACATTTTAATTCACTTAATGGTATAAGTTTTCCTTGAACAGACAAGGAGTGCATTATATTCCCTTCGCTATGGGGAGGATGTGTTTTGTCTTTGACATGTTTTTTTCCAGTTATTTGGGATAGAGGAAAGAAGACTGTTGTATTGAAGAAAAGAGGGTTTAAATTTAAATTTTTCGTAAAACTCATCTAAGGTTAAGAACGAACCATCATTGTTAATAATATCTTTTAAAAACATTATACCATTTTCATACCATTCAGAAAAAAAGATTGATTTATTGTCGATGCATATAAAATTGTTAAACCACAAGCATTCTGTAAAAATGGGTGGGTTTATGCTGATTTCATTCATACAATTTCTAAATATTTTCCATGAAGTAATTATATTATAATAAAAGGTAGGTAACTTTGCTGGAAAACTTGGCAGGCTACATCTTGTTAAGAGAAGATCAGTAATTTCTATTTTACTAAAAAAAGCATTTATTAATTTTTTCCATTTTGCATCACTCTCACTAAAAAATCTTTTGATCCAATTTATTTGAAGTGATTTAACTTGAATTTCAAAATTTGGAACTTTTAGTCCACCATCAGCTAACTTTTGACAGCTAACAGTATATTTTATTTTAGGGATCTCCGAATTCCATATAAATTTATTTATTTCTTTTTGTACTACGTTAATTATGTTTTCTGGTATTGGAATGTCAGAGGCTAGGAATACAAGTTTTGACAACGCTAATGTTTTCACGATTAAGATTTTCCCTAAAAGTGATAGATTACGCATTTTCCAGAGATTAAGGGTTACTTTTAAATCCTCTAATTTGGTTTTTAAATTTTTGTCGACAGCGTTATTTTCATTTTCACTATTGAACCAAACACCTAAGGAGAAAATTTCCCCTCTGGACCATTTTACTGGCAGAGTGCCTGGTTTATAATTTCTTTTTGATCCTATCCAGATTGCTTCTGTTTTATTCAAATTTATTTTTAGTCCAGATAATTTATAAAACCTTTTGCATAATTTTGAGAACTTCATAACCTGACTCTTCATCACTAAGAAAACAAGTTGTATCATCAGCAAGTTGACTGATTTTAAATTCAGTTTCACCTATTTTGATACCTCTTATGTTTTTATTTTGTCTTATTGCTATTGCTAAAATTTCTACACATAATACGAATAAGTATGGTGATAGAGGGCAGCCTTGTCTTACTCCTCTACTTAATTGAAAAAAAATTGAGGTGTATCCATCATTAATTATACAGCTAGAAATATCAGTATATAAAATTTTGACCCATGACTTAAAACTATTTCCAAACCCAAATATACTAAGAACTTTTTCTAAGTAATACCACTCAACTGTATCAAAAGCTTTTTCAAAGTCTACTAGTAAAATCAAGCCTGGGATATTTTTCAAATTTGTATATGCAATAAGGTCTGAAATAGTTCTGATATTTTCACCAATAAACCTTTCCTTTATATAACCTGTTTGATCAGGATCAATTAATTTTGGTAAACTGTCAATGATTCTGTTAGCTAACACCTTTGCCACTAATTTATAGTCAAAATTTAGAAGGGATATAGGCCTCCAGTTTTTTTAATTAGTTCTGTCTTTATCCTTTTTGGGTACTAGAGTGATGATACCCTTTCTTTGATCATATGACATACACTTTTTTTTAATGGAGAAATTTATACTTTCAAGAACTAAGTCTTTGATATCACTCCAAAAATATTTATAAAACTCTACCTGAAAGCCATCGGTTCCTGGGGTTTTATTAAGTTTGAAGTCGGATAGAATTTTAAGACATTCTGATTCCTTAATTTCACCTTCACATTTCTTTGTCTCTTCTTCAGATATTCTAGGAATATTTAAATTATTGAAAAAAGTTAATTCATTTTTAGTTACATTTATTTCAGATGATTTATATAAATTCTGATAATAAGTTTTTTCTTCTTCTAGTATAACTTTTATATCTGTCAGAATTGTATTGTTTACTACAAGTTTATCTATACGCTTATTTTTATAATTTCTTTTCTCAAGGGATAGAAAATATTTTGTTGATTTTACTCCTTCTTCGCACCATTTTGCATGAGATCTTAACATGATACCTTTAGTTTTACTGTTATATATCTCTTCTAATTCGTTTTTCCATTCTTGGTACTGATTGAGATTTTTAGGTGAGGGTTGTAAAACAATCAACTGCCTTTGTGATTCAAGTTTTTTATTTAGTTCTTTTTCCCTTTCTCTTTCTTTCCCGGCTTTTATTTTTGAGTATTTAATTATAATTCCTCGGAGTTCACATTTTATAGAATCCCATTTAAGATCAATTCTATGAAAGAATCAATGATTTATAAAATGGTCTGGCCACGCATAGTCACCAATTTTCCTTATATTTCATACATGGACACACCTTGGTGTAAAACGCAAAAAAACACTAAAAGTTGGTTGCTAAGGGTAACCGTTGCCATAGTAATCGAGGCTCAAGATGGAAAAATAGCAAAACTTACCTACTATGAAGCCATATTAGAAAGTTTTGCCCAATAATGTAAACTATAAAAAACATAAAACAGCCTTTGTCCTATTTTCAATTATTTAAATATATCAGAAAATTGATGGAGAAACCAATACTTTTGAAATGTTACCATGGAAACCGTTGCAAATATTTGAAATCAGTTTAGAGCGGTTTTTTAATAAGCCGAAATGTGAAACTGTTAAATTTTTTCATCTATATCAATGTCCTTGCCATATATATCTTATTATGAATATTGACATCCGTTGCTATGGCAACAAGGCCAAAAAATAAGAATAACTGAGAAATTGAAGATGATTTTGATATGCTTTAATTTCCGATTTTAGAACTTTTTAGCAATTGTATAAGTTGGAACTTGAAAAAATGTATGTAAATTTTAATTATATACCACAAAAAGCTTTGTTATGCAACAGGGAAGTGTTGTTGCTATGGAAAATTAAGTTACATAAAAAATCACACAGAAATTCTTACTTTTTGAAAAGTCCATAGCAACGGCAGTTATTTTTTTTTAGAAAATTACAGATTTGTTTCAAGTGTCATTAAAGTTAAGGACATGCTTTATTTTTTTCTCACCATTTGACTTTATATATTTATTCACAATTAGTGAATAATATCTATTCAAAGATGCCTAAAAAAATTATACTATTTCTTATTTTTAAGCTTGTTACCATAGCAACGGTTTTCAGTTTTCATATTCAAATTTTTACTTGCACAATCATAATCGTGTTTACCAAAAAGTCGAAGATTTGCACTTTTTATTCAAATTAAATGAAGAAAACAGATTTTAAAATTTATGTTTAGTAACCATGGAAACGCTCTAAAAATGTGCGTTTCTCCATGATTTTTTTTCTTTCTTTTGAAAAATGACAATTATTTTTGATAATATATTCTACCCTGGAAACCCCAAGTTCAGCACATTACTCACAGTATGTTCTCAAATAAGCATTAAAATGCCACTTTTACATCTTTACCCACGGTTACCATGGCAACGGGACCACATAGCAACAAACTAATGGTGTTAGGCTTTTTTACTCACCAAAGTCTATCAAATTGTCAAGTATGAAGAAAATCCGAGACTATGCGTGGCCACCGAATTTTGATTCTTACATAGAATTGATCTTAAGATGTTTATCTTCCATGTCTTTATATTTTTGCTTTAGAGTATTTATATTTTCATGCATGTGATTTACAAAAACATTATCTTCCAGTAAGGAGGCATTAAATTTCCAAAAGCCTGGCCCTCTCTAAGAATTCAAAGCACTATTAATTTGCAATAGGATAAGACTATGATCTGATCTAATTGAGTGTTTAATGTCTGCTTTTATAAAAGGGGATAAGAAAGATGGAATTAGCCTAAAATCTATTCTTGATAAAATAATCGGTTTCTTTTGAAAATAGGTAAATAACTTAGCATCATGATGCTGGCTTCTCCAGATATATACTAAATCGTGCGTGTCCATAAAACCTTTTAGATTTTCTCTATAAGTAGAATGTGGTTCACTGGTACCTCCTTTTTTGTCAAATTCTGGGTTTGAAGTGATATTAAAATCTCCTCCTATTAAAATATTTTCATCACAAATTTCAGACAAACGATTCAACATGAAATCAAGAAACTGGTTTTGTTTAGTTTTATGATCTTTAGTTGGTGTATATATATTGATAAAATAAAAGAGGGTCTCATTGATGTTTATAGTTAATTTTAAAAATCGTCCTTCTTCATCAGTGAATGTATCCGTAACTTTAAAATCTAAATTTTGAGGTGTTAAGATTGCTACACCACATTTATTTGATAAACCATGTGAGAAAAATATTCTGGAAGAACCCCACTCTTTTTCCCACGTGGGGACAACACTTGGTGTGGTATGGGTTTCTTGTAAAAAAACAAAATGATTTTTGTAGTTTAACTTTAACCAATTAAAGACACAGTTTCTTTTTCAGGTAGCTCCTAGACCATTGACATTTAAAGAAAGTATAGAAAAATTAAGATTCTGATTCATAGATATTGTTGTGTGCTTTCTTTACTAAAAAATTTTGAATAAATG
Organism: Magallana angulata; assembly: GCF_025612915.1. NCBI lineage: Eukaryota > Metazoa > Mollusca > Bivalvia > Ostreida > Ostreidae > Magallana > Magallana angulata. The sequence continues at coordinate 2,680,559 of NC_069112.1, read as the reverse complement.
CATAAATGTTGAGGATAATATGTCTACATACCAGACATTGAACCAATACAAACAAAAACGGAAAGGGGGTGCAAAAAGAGATGGAAAGAAAAATTAACAAGAAGAGAATATATACAACAAAATGTATATGACACATTTTAAATGGAGCTCTGCGACTTACTTGATAATGTCGTGTTGAATATTTATTTGAGCTTTACCAATTCAATATTCCTGATAAATGTGTATGCCGTTACAGAAAACAAAACGTGTATATTCAATATCGGAAACATCAACATGACTATAAAAAAGAACCCAAAAATAGAGAGGCTCTGATATCCGAAAAGGCAGACCGAGTAGCTATAGATGGGAAACTAAAAATCCCGGATTAGTGATAAACTTAAATAAATGATACCTGTATCAATACAAGATTATGTATATATATGTATATATACATATAAATAATATAAGTATGTAAATAAAATAATAAATAAATAAATAAATAAGATTTAGATATCAGCACGAGGCATTCGAAGTCTGGTTTGTGCAATAGAAGTGCATGTGAATACAATTAAGTAGACAAAAATAAAGTAATAGTTTTGTCAGTATCTCACCCAAGTAAAGTATACCAATTAATCACTCAGTTTGCGCAGTGCATCAATCGCTACATTTTCCATAATGGAGAAGCGCCGCAATCCAACGTGTTTTGCAAAGAGTCTAGTGACAACGACGGCCGCGTTCTCTATGTTGTTGTCGCGCAAGGCACCGAGTATTTTGCGACCAGCACCATATTCGCCATCATCCTGGTAGTCCTCATGGATCAGGCCAGATTTATCTCGAAATCGGTATTGGGGGTTAATAATTGATATCATGCTAGGGTAATTGTTCAATGGTGGATCTAAAGATAAATTTAGATAGGGAAGTGTGAACAAACAATACCAAGTTATATATGTCATTTGTGTTGTTTATTTGTTAATGATGGGTACTCTCTATAACCATGAACATCTAATGTTACAATAACATCATAACAGTAGATACATAACTGTTTTAAAGCTATGTTAATGAATTGTTATTGCATTTAACTCTGATTCACTGGGAACAATGATTCATGTCAAAAGATTGTAAATGATTATTGACCTTAACTACTTTTCACTGGGAACAATGCATCATGTCCAGATTCAGTGAAGGAGCCATATCTCAAATACTGTAATGACTATTCCCAGGTCTGCAAACAAGGGGTAAGTTGTTATTACAAAGAAATTCTCTTGACTGCCAACAAGAGGTAAGTTTGTTATTGAAATGACATTCTCTGGTCTGCCAACAAGGGGTAAGTTTGTTATTGAAATGACATTCTCTGGTCTGCCAACAAGGGGTAAGTTTGTTATTGAAATGACATTCTCTGGTCTGCCAACAAAGGGTAAGTTTGTTATTACAATGATTTCTCTGGTCTGCCAACAAGGGGTAAGTTTGTTATTGCAATGATTTCTCCAACAGCAAGTTTCGAAGTACAATTTTACAGAATTTGTGTGTAAAATCACAACAAGCAATCATCAAGGCTGTTATTTTTCAGAAGTCGTTAGCTGTAAGTTATTGCAGTCAAATAAAAGGAAGCTGCAATAATATGAATGGTTTCTTTTCAGTTTTGCACAGGCTCCTTGTGTCTAAAGGTTGGAACACCAGAAAATGGGACATCTCCAGGTGTTTGGGAGGAATGCTTTGTTACACTGCCTGGTGACCTGACAGTCCAACAAAAGGAGCAGCTGTGTTACTTAGCCTGTAGTAAGTATTGTAGACAAGTTGTCTAATCTGTAGTAAGAATTGTAGACAAGTTGTCTAATCTGTAGTGTTATAGACACGTTGTCTAATGTGTAGTAAGTATTATAGACAAATTGTCTGACAGTGGAACAGAAGGAACAGCTGTGTTACTTAGCCTGTAGTAAGTATTATAGACAAGTTGTCTAATCTGTATTATTATAGACAAGTTGTCTAATGTGTATTAAGTATTGTTATCTAATCTATAGTATTATAGACAAATTGTCTGACAGTACAACAAAAGGAACAGTTGTGTTACTTAGCCTGTAGTAAGTATTGTTATCTAATCTATAGTATTATAGACAAATTGTCTGACAGTACAACAGAAGGAACAGCTGTGTTATTTAGCCTGTAGTAAGTATTGTTGTCTAATCTATAGTATTATAGAAAAATTGTCTGACAGTACAACAGAAGGAGCAGCTGTGTTACATAGCCTGTATTAATTTAACTAATTTGTAGTAAGCATTATAAACAAGTTGTCTAATTTGTAGTGAGCATTATAAACAAGGTGTCTAATTTTTAGTTAGCATTTTAGACAAGTTGTCTAAAATTTGTAGTTGGTAGGATCGACAAGTTATAGTTCATGCTGTAGATATAAAATCAATCTTTCTAAGGCCTAACAAAAAAATTGTTTGTTTCCGCTTTCATGCTAAAAAAAAGTAGGGTCGGTCGGAAATTTTTTTTATTTTTTCAAATATTTTTTTTCTTTTTATATTGCAGTATCCATACATGCCGATTAGATACTGACACTGCTGAATAGTTACAATACCGAGCACAGCGAGAGGCGGGCGAAGCCCGCCTCGCGAAGCGAGGATTAATGGTAACACGTATATATATGAAAATTAGTGAAAAATGAAAGTTGAATCAGGGGTACTAAGGCCAAAAAAAAATTCTTCCAGCCCTGGGCGCCGCCATATTGGCAGCCATTTTGTTTTTAAAAAGTTAGTTCGATCATTGATTGACCAGATGGAAAATAAAAACATTAACGTCAAGGAATTAACTGATCTTTTAGATACTTAATAAAATATTTAATTTCATTGCAGCGGCATTCATATGAATTTGATTGATGAACAATGAAAGAAGAAATAAAAAAGAGTTCGGAATCACGTAACTCTCTTCGGCTATTTCCGAAGACAAAACTTGAACGTTTTACGTCTGAAATATGACGTCATAATGTAGACTGAGCACGCGACGTTTAGTTAAACTTTGGCTATTGTTAATGATATGTGTAGGCAACCAGGCGGATCCTACTTTATGCGTTTCAAATAAATTTTGTTCTACAAAAATCAAACTCCACTGTGTTAAATCTGCGCTCGGTCCAACGGTCACACCGTTTACATATTATGAGAAATACTTTTAATATCATTCCTGACTATTAAGCTGGTCTTAAGAAAACACAAAAGTGATATTATATATCAGATACTTCCTCTGCCAACGATGAGAGCATTATTAAAATCTACAACACATGGAAACATATAGCCATTTTGAAACAAAACGTTTGAGTTACACTGATTTGAGAAGAGTAACTGCTTCAAGCATTTTTGTGACCAAAATTTTGAGTATTTTTTTTTCCAAATCGGATAAAAACGAAAACAAACGATTTTCCATCAAAAATCCTTAAAAAAGTCGGGGGTAAAATCTAGGGTCGGTCGGGAAATCGGAAACAAACAATTTTTTTTCTTATGCCTAATTTTTGTCTGTTTTACCAAAGTGTGATTTATATGTTTGAATCTTTCAACAGAGAAGAATGACTCTGATGCTGTATGCTATGCCACAAACCAGAACCTGGACAGTTCTAATGCCCTGTATGCTCTCCTACAAGATGTCAACCAGCGGAAACAGTCCAGCGGCGGAATCAAACTAACAGCCGGTAAGAAATTTGTCTGAAATCACAGGTGAAATATAAAATCTCTCCCTGTTAGAAATACTGTGGAATCATTAGACTTCCGTGTGGTTCAGTTTTTGTGGTATTTGTGAATAGCTGTCACCCACGAATCAGAGTTTGCATCCTCGACGAAAACTAATTATAAAAGATTTATTTTTCCTACTGAAACTAAAAACTGATGCATCCACAATACTACATCCCCACAATTAAAACAAACCCACAGTCCCTGAAAATTGGCCTCACAAAATTAAATGATTCCATAGTATGACACACGTATGCAGAAATAAGTTGCCTGTCTGGTTGTTACTTTTAACACAAGTCAAAACTTAACCTGCTTCTCTTTAGAAGGAGGGAATCAAGTAAATGATTAGACCTGTCAACACTTTTATATTTTGCTGTTCTCGGGAAAGTAAACAAACCAAACCTACCCAATCAAAATCCTAGTCTTAATCCTCGGTCCTGCATAAAAAAAGCTCCCGTAGGATTCATCCATAGTTGGGAAATATTTGATAGACAAATTAAGATTTGAAAATGAAATTAAATACTATTAAATTTATGATACAGATTCACCATGTAATAATTTTAAGCTCACCTAAATCGTTGGTTCGGGTGAGCTCTTCTGATCACACCCATCCATCTGTATGTCAGTCTGTCTGTTCGTCTCTAAACTTTTCTCATTTTTGACTTCTTCTCAAGAACCACTAGGCCAAATTATACCAAACTTAGTACAAAGCATCCTTCTCGGAAGGAAATTTCAAATTGTTTAAAGAAAGCAAATAAAAGGAGATGCATGAATTGGTTTAAAAAGCTTCTGCTTAAGAACCACTGCAACAGAAATGCCAATATTTACAAAGAAACTTGTACATACTAGTATAGTGAAGACTCTACATTGTAAAATCCTGACCCCCGAACAAATAATGGGGCCTAAGAGGGGTTCAAAGTTTGACATAGAAATATAAAAGGAAATTGTTTTAAAATCTTCTTCTCAAGAACTATGATGCTACAATTTAAGAGATTACTATGCAAGCATCCTGATATGATAAAGGTTCTAAATTGTTCAAATCGTGGGGTCCCAATAAAAATTTAAAGTGTAACTTAGAAATATATAGGGAAATCGTTGAAAAACTGATATAGAATGATACATCCTCAAATAATGTAGGTTCTTAATTGTTCAAATCGAGACCCTGAACCAATACTGGAGTCCCAATAAGGGTTTAAAATTTAACTTAGAAATGTATAGGCTTAGGGAAGATGTTGAAAAACAGATATACATGTAGAACTATACAAAAACTGTTGGCCTGTTGAGATATGTAGCCCATGGGCCTCTTTATCCCACAGTTTCACAACTTATGTGTTGATTTTCTATGATCTAGGTTCCCCCTGTAACAATTACCAAGGTTACTGTGATGTGTTTTCTCGTTGCCGTGGCGTTGATAATGAAGGACCACTACAACGACTGAAGAACTTGATATTTAACGAAAAAACGCTTCCCAATATAAAGAACTGGATTATTGTAAGTCATGCTGAATTATTGTAAGTCATGATGGATTATTGTAAGTCATGCTAAATTATTGTAGGTCATGCTGGATTATTTGTAAGTCATGCTGAATTATTGTAAGTCATACTTGATTATTGTAAGTCATGGTGGATTATTTTAAGTCATGGTGGATTATTGTAAGTCATGGTGGATTATTGCAAGTCATGCTGGATTATTGTAAGACATGCTGGGTTATTGTAAGTCATACTGGGTTATTGTAAGTCATGGTGGATTATTGTAAGTCATGGTGGATTATTGTAAGTCATGCTGGATTATTGTAAGTTATGTTGGATTAATGTATGGCTTGCTGGGTTATTTTAAGTCATACTGGGTTATTGGTAAGTCATACTTGATTATTGTAAGTCATGGTGGATTATTGTATGTCATGATGGATTATTGTAAGTCATGCTTGATTATTGTAAGTGATGGTAAATTATTGTAAGTCATGATGGATTACTGTAAGTCATACTGAGTTATTGTAGGTCATTCTGGGTTATTGTAAGTCATGCTGGGTTATTGTAAGTCAGACTGGATTATTGTAAGTCATACTGACTTATTGAAGGGTAACACTAAAAATAATTGTTTTCCCTTTGACTGAAATGTCACACTTTCATTGGTTTAAATACAGCATGCGATTGCCTCATTTATCTTTATGTTACTTTGATCAGAATTAATATTTTGCAATATAGATGTTATTGACTGACATTTCGCCTTGTCATTTCAACATTTCATATTATTATTAAATATTGATAATTTTGAAAAAAAAATACATGTAAGTAACCAAATTGGACAAGATGTTAGGCAACTTGTATCCATGGGTTTGCGTCAATCATCACTTTTTGTGAATAAATGTGTCACTTGATTGTCCTCGGGGAAAACAAGACACTTATTAGCTTCGCCTCACAACCTATGAGATTGATCAACCCGATATATTTCTGTAGTCAGTCAGTAACAATACTAATAAGTAAAAATTTCTGGCCAATATGAACAAGATCTTGACGATGGTAGGTAACAGTAAAATAAAATTATGTCTAATATCAAAATTTGAGTTATTGTAAGATAAAAAGGTTTATCTTCTGTGTCATATGCAATATAGTGAGAATGATGATGGCTGATCTACTGATAGCAGTGTGATATATGAATATATAAATGTAATGTTGTAGGAATATTGGTGGGCTGTCTTACTGATGGCTATAGGTCTTATCCTGTTTATGGGATTCTGTGCTATATCTAACATGTTATAGTGTAAATAACTTGTGTTATATATATATAATGTAATGTTGTAGGAATATTGGTGGGCCGTCTTACTGATGGCTATAGGCCTTATCCTGTTTATGGGATTTTGGGCTGTATCTAACATGTTATACTGTAAATAACTTGTGTTATATATATAATGTAATGTTGTAGGAATATTGGTGGGCCGTCTTACTGATGGCTATAGGCCTTATCCTGTTTATGGGATTGTTCATCTTGTTCTGTGCTGTATCTAACATGTGATACTGTAAATAACTTGTGTTATATATATAATGTACTGTTGTAGGAATATTGGTGGGCCGTCTTATTGATGGCTATAGGACTTATCCTGTTTATGGGATTCTGTGCTGTATCTAACATGTTATACTGTAAATAACTTGTGTTATATATATAATGTAATGTTGTAGGAATATTGGTGTGTCGTCTTACTGATGGCTATAGGACTTATCCTGTTTATGGGATTATTCATCATGTTCTGTGCTGTATCTAACATGTTATACTGTAAATAACTTGTGTTATATATATAATGTACTGTTGTAGGAATATTGGTGGGCCGTCTTATTGATGGCTATAGGACTTATCCTGTTTATGAGATTGTTCATCAAGTTCTGTGCCGTGCACACACCTAGCTCAAACCCTAACGCCAAACTAGCCTTGAAATTGACGGACACACTGAGGCGACGACGTCGTCAGCCAGAGCAACAGTACCGGGCACAGGTAGGGTGGTCAATGACCTTGACATAGTTATTTGAGGATAGATAAGGACAAACAGGAGTGGAGTGGTTAATGTCCAAGGTTGTACTTATATTACAGATAAAATCAGATTTTATTATCAATTTTAGTGTATCTAGGATAACGAAATTTGTGCTGTACAACGAATGGTAAAACTATAATTGTGATCAACAACTGATTAGATTGACAGAGTAATGATGATAGACAGAAAATGTTGGACTCTGTAGGTGTTGGGTTAATGAAGTGAGTGGCTACATCATTGACAGAGTCACGACTAGTCACAAGTTTAACTGTTGGTGTACAATACTGTCTTGTATACATGGAAGTAGTCAGGTTTTACTAAACTAATTACAGATTATGCATTAATTTTAAATGGCACATTGCATTCAAAGATCTTTTTTTTTTTTGGTTTCGGTATTTGAATTTGAGAGACAAGTTTTTTGTCATAGTCTTTGTATTTATCAGTGTAATGTCATTATTCATTGTGTGTAAAGGTGCTTACATGGATGTGATTGACAGTTATCAACTTGTAATATAAAAGAATTATTAATTTTAAGTACATTGTTTAGTACACACACCTTGTTTAGTACATACTCCTTGTTTAGGGTGATAAAGATATTTAAGTCCTTGTGTAAGTTTGTTATGACACAAATCCTTATGTAGGTTGTGAAATACATGCATCCATATGAAAGGATGTTAGGTTATTTTTCGGGATTTAAAAAAAAAACCAGTCTTTATATAGATTAGAAGATGGTGCTTTAAAAAGGATGTTTAGGACCATACTCCTAATGTAGGATGTTTACGACCTTAATCCTGGTGTAGGATGCTTAGGACCATAGTCCTAGCGAAGGATGTTTAAGAACCTAAGTCCTAGTGTAGGATGTTTAGGATCTTATTCCTAGTGTAGGATGTTTAGAACCTTAGTGCTAGTGTAGGATGTTTAGGACCATAGTCCTAGTGTAGGAAGGAAAGGACCTTAGTCCTAGTGTAGGATGTTAAGGACCTTAGTCCTAGTGTAGAATGTTTAGAACCTTAGTGCTAGTGTAGGATGTTTAGGATCCTAGTCCTAGTGTAGGAAGTAAAGAACCTTAGTCCTAGTGTAGGATGTTGAGGACCCTAGTCCTAGTGTAGGATGTTTAGGACCCTAGTCCTAGTGTAGAATGCTTAGAACCTTAGTGCTAGTGTATGATGTTTAGGACCCTAGTCCTAGTGTAGGAAGTAAAGGACCTTAGTCCTAGTGTAGGATGTTGAGGACCTTAGTCCTTGTGTAGAATGTTTAGGACCTTAGTGCTAGTGTAGGATGTTTAGGATCCTAGTCCTAGTGTAGGATGTTTAGGACTATAGTCCTAGTGTAGGAAGTAAAGAACCTTAGTACTAGTGTAGGATGTTTAGGACCTTAGTTCTAGTGTAGGATGTTTAGGACCTTGGTTCTGTAGTAATGAGAGATATATTTGCGGACTCAAGGGTAAAATGGGAGATGATTATTTATCGCATTAATTTTCTTAATGGTCATTAATGGGTAATGAGGTTGATTTGCCTTCCAGTCTAATTTTTATAAAATTTTATCTTTCTTATATGCTTAACTAACTGTGTAATGCACTAACAATGGTGTTTTTCACTCATAAACTGCTAACACTGTTGTGGATCATACTGCTACTCAATTACTAACAGTCAATTTCAAACTAAAACCTTTCTCCTCAATCCGACATCTTGTTCAAGTCTTCATTAAGACTCAAGTTATGGTTTTGGGAGATTTATTAAATAAAACCTTAAATAATTGATGAAAAAAGAATGATTACTATGTAAGAACTAAGTGCTATTAGAGTTACATGTATTTGTAACTTTAATATACTGTACTAGTGGCATAATAAGCTATTTTTTTAAATAGTATATTTGTACATATACTTTGCCTTTTTAAGTTTCTAATAAGGGGTTATATTTTAAAGTCTTCATACTTTTATGAACTTTTATAATCTTCTTAACTTTTTTTCATAACTATTGCTGTCCTTAATCATTTAACTGTTCCCCAGCATAACTGTTTTCACCAAATCAGCCACAGAATACCTATTCATAGATTTAATGTGCATGTAGGCTGTGTTGTTATCAAGTCAACCATTAGATTTTATTAAAATATTTCAGTATTAAGACAGGCTATCTATTCAGATATTTAATGTCTTTTAACGAGGCTATGTGGTAATCAAGTCAACCATCAATATACTTTTTTTTCTTCAAATTTTTTGTTAATAAATGTATAATTTTTTATACAGTGAGGAAAAAGTTCATAAATTTTAAGCTTGAAATTATTATTTGTGTTAGTTTCTATATCTTTATAGCACTTGTTCTAAAATAGATTTAATAAATATAATAGTCTGCTTAAAAGAAGCCACAACAATCCAACAGTCTCGGACCAAGTGTTTTATATAAACCAAACATTTCTATCATTATTTAAGTAATAAGGAAGCATTCGTTGAATATTATGGGGTGATAATTTTGGTCGAGGCGTGATCAAATCCAATAAAGCCGGAAGGGCTTTATGATAGATTTGATCACGCCCCAACCGAAATTATCACCCCATGATATTCAAAGAATGATTCTTTATTACTTATATTAACATAATTTTAAGCCAATATTTGAATTTAAATAAGCAAATCCCGCTGGCGTCTCAATTTGGCGTCATTTGAAGTAATGGGTTATATAGTTCAAAATCGAAACCTAGTGTTATCACAGGCAAGACACTGTAAAATGTAAATATAAAAAAAATAAAATTTATCTTTAAAATCAAAGAGGAATTCTATTGCAAAATAATACTGTTTTTTTCTTAGCAGTCAAATAAATTCTTGTAGGAACCCTAAAGAGTATTAATGTAAATGAAATTCAAAACTATTGATATGGTTGTAATGTTTTGGCAAAAGTTGATTGTAATATCAAATTCTCATTTTTTACATTAAATGAGACCGATTTGGTTGCGGTTGTTTTTGTGTAATCACCACAATTTCAAAACTCTTCATTTCTTAACCGTAAGTTATTCACACCAACTCTAGTTAATTTCAAAGTTTCAAGAAAATCTGCAGTCTTCTGATTCTTTTTATGAATCAGAATATAAAGGTGCATTTAATTAAAGCAAAAAAGAAAATTGTCAATTTCAGCACTACGAAGAAGATTAAGAAAACACTACATAATGTAAATTTTGATATGTGATTAGTAATATCATTTTTTACCTTACTGTAAAATTTACTAAATTCTAACGTCTGGTTTTTAGTGGTGTTCATCTAAGAATATCAAAACACACCAAAGTGTACATGTGTACTCATTTCATGTTAATCTCTCGTGAAAAGTTTCATGTGAAAGTCATGCAAAGCTACATTCAATAAAATCATTGTTAAATTAACCTTTATAAAATTTCATTGTCTATGAACAAAATAAAAAAAACACCAGAGCAAACAATAGACAGAATGTAGAAAGGATTACTAGTATTTTCGCCCAGTGATTTCTAATTTTATTTGCTCTTCTACACTAGTTTCACCCCGTCTGTAATTCGTCCAATCATCACGCCGTCTGTAATTCGTCCAATCATCACCCCGGCTGTAATTCGTCCAATCATCACCCCGGCTGTAATTCGTCCAATCATCACGCCGTCTGTAATTCGTCCAATCATCATGCCGTCTGTAATTCGTCCAATCATCACGTCGTCTGTAATTCGTCCAATCATCACGCCGTCTGTAATTCGTCCAATCATCACGTCGTCTGTAATTCGTCCAATCATCACGCCGTCTGTAAATCGTCCAATCATCACGCCGTCTGTAATTCGTCCAATCATCACGCCGTCTGTAATTCGTCCAATCATTACGTCGTCTGTAATTCGTCCAATCATCACCCCGGCTGTAATTCGTCCAATCATCACGCCGTCTGTAATTCGTCCAATCATCATGCCGTCTGTAATTCGTCCAATCATCACGCCGTCTGTAATTCGTCCAATCATCACGCCGTCTGTAATTCATCCAATCATCACGTCGTCTGTAATTCGTCCAATCATCACGCCGTCTGTAATTCGTCCAATCATCACGTCGTCTGTAATTCTTCCAATCATCACGCCGTCTGTAATTCGTCCAATCAGAGTTGTGTGATTCTTATTAATACAGTTATTTGAAAGATGTTTTAATTTTGCCCAGTCTTAAAATTCACTCATTGGCAACGAGGATAAAAAGGACGAACATAAAACTTAAGCGTTCATTTCACTTTATACTAGTAACTGAATTTTTAGCAATGAAACACATGATATGACGCTGTCTGTCTGTGTTTTGTAGAACCACGACACTCAATATCCTTTGATAGTTGTAAGTATCTGTATCTGTATGTGTGAAAAAACCTGCATATATCCTAGAGCTACACATCAGCGAAATCTCACAGCCAGTCTAAAAACAACACTCCAGACTGGAACCAACTTACATAGACCATGTCCATAACATCAGAACCATATTTCCCCTGCTTTCTTTCACATGTACTTTAATAGCAAGATGACATCTGAAAAAAGTTCCAACTTATATATGTTCTCACATTCATTTATTACCATTAAATGTAAGCAAATAAGCGTTTTGGTATGAAGTGAAATTAGGCGACTAGCCGTGAGATTTGGTTGATGTCGGCCATTATCTATACAGAAACCTTACCAATTTTGTGTGCTTACAACTGCTGTCGTAGTTTGCACTAGAAAGATAACTTTTTAATGTCTAGTCTAATTGTACTTACTTATTATCTTTTGTAATGAAGAAGTCAGACTTGGTTATTATAAAAAGAACACATGATTTAGAATGAGTATATCATGAGTTGCACCTCAGTAATATGCTCAGGTACACAACAAATAAAGGCGAGAGAAACAAAATATTAATTAAAACAAATGCAACGCAAAAAGTTCTAAATGATTAGTTTAACATATAGATGTGTGTTAATTAGGAATCGTTTTATCCATGTTACATTTATGTCTCCTTTCCTAGCAACACTCGCTAGCAGCTGGCTAACAGCTCCAAAATGTTTGCACATACCTGCATTCTTAATTCATATAACGCTTTCTTACACCTCCATAAACTGAATTGGTTTAGAATCATTTCCTTATAAGGAAGGTACACTCATTCACACATAACATTCAGATTTTTCAAACGTACTTGGCGTTCTTTTATTTTGTTTTCATTGAAAACCTGATGTAGATAGTAAAGGTTGTGCCATTGAAGATGTTGAACAAGAAAATGATAGATGCTATCATGTTTTGATATAGTACTAATCGGTTCTATATACTTTAGATGGATCTCTAACTTCATTGGTTGTATCTGCTGATCACTCGGTTCTCTATACTCTAGATGGATCTCTTACTTCATTGGTAGTATCGCCTGATGGTTTGTGGCAAATTGTACGTGTTCAGATATTGATGTGGTCACTCCAGATGAGATGGGTTTATATTTAAAACTTGTAAAGTTATATCTGGTTATGACCAATCATTTAGGGATAGAAAGAAGATAAGTGGAAAGAAACTGTATTCCACATGCTATCATGGAACTACACAGACATGGTCATTAAGTAGAATGTTGTTTTCAGTTGGGAAATGTCTTCAAAGGGAACATTCACTGGCAGTGTGTAAGTTCATGTCATTTGGTTGCATGTTAGAGATGAGCTGTTTACGTAACACACTTATTTCAGTAAACCCAATGACCAAGTTACATAAAGTTGTATATATTGAAAACAACCCTAAACGTTACCCTAATATTATAACCAGTGTTTGTACTTAAAGGCATTACTTGATTATAAGATTTGTACAAGTCTTCTGTAATTTTGTAATGCACATCTGTATCAGACGAATTTTACGCTTAGAATTAGACGTAAACTTCAAAACTAAAGCTTCTACAGTTACGTATAGTAAAAAAAACTTATTGTTAAAAACTGGATCAGATGCAGAGCTGTTTCTTTTTTCATAAGGTGAATTTTGCGACATAGTAATGTGTATGTCCTTTATTTACAAGCAACCAAGAGCAACATCAAAGATTTAGGGTAAACGTTTCCACACGCACGCTGCCGCTTCCATACTTTCTTCTTTACCCTTTTCGCCTCTTATACTACGGCATTTATAGTAATGGTGGTGGGTGCCAGATGCATTATGGGTATAAGTAGATAACATCACGTGTTGTAGTAGGTTTTGTTTTCAACCAAGTATTTAAGAATATAGGGGAATATTGAATTAAATATGAACAATCTGGGTTTTTTTTAGATTTTTTTTTAAAAGTATGTGCGAGTAAACATTAGGAAAATATGTTCGATTTATTTTTGATTTATAATTGAAAAGATAAATGTCAGTGATTATTTGAATCTCATATTTTAAATAAATATTAAAGAATTAGTTCGTAATGTAATTTATATTTTGATAAGTGTGTGCGAGAGGGAAATTAGAAGTTGTAATTTATAGCATAACTAATCTACTCTTTCCTTAAAAATAAAACGAACATTGTGATGCAGTTAGTTTAGTGTATTATACCATTTCTAAAGATAAGATTATAAGTTCTGTTTTATTGTATGAAGATAAGATTTTAAGTTGTGTTTTATTCTATAGTATGGTCAATAAATCTGCTTTAAAGCTGATAGATAATTAATAATAATCTTTTTTTGGTTAAACAATGTTATAAATTAATGTTGGTCAACAAATGGTACATGTAAATGGGCACAGTTTGTCTTTTTAACAAATGTTTAACATCTTGTGGTAATTGCAATTCAAAATAAAATCTTGCGTTGCACAAAAAGATCAATGTCATATGCCAAAAAATATTTCTAGAAGTGACGCTTTTGAAATTTGAATGATAATATTATGTGTTTGTACAATTGAAACAGTAGATTATTTTGAGATTTTTTAACATTACTAAGCAATTTAATTGCATGCATTTACTAACATTTTTTCTTCATTTATAAAGACTAGTACAATTTGTCAAGTTGTATGTTTTGACGTTTTGTATCTATACTAAGCCTTGTTTTTATTTCTTATTGTAGGGCCCATCGGGACCCCCGCCGCCATATTCAGCACACGGAGGCCCACCACAGGGGCACAGGAAGGGAGCAGGGGCTAAAGGCGGGAGATACAATAATTTAGAAATGCGCAAAGTTTGAACCATATATCATCTAAATTCAATTCATCGTATTTAATGATTTCTTTAACGAATGTACACTACAAGAACAACATTTCCATATGTGTTTTGAATGATGTAGTCCTTTGGTATTTTTGATAATATTACATTTGTGTTAAAGATACAGATCTGTGTTCATTACTTTTTAAATCATTATGCAAACAGAATTCCTATTTTCAAGAACAAAATGAAGGGGTATTGAGGTTTCAATTGCCAATTGATTTTATGTTAAATTAATTTTCTTCTGTATTTCTGTATTTTGGTAGAATGATATTACATTGAGGCATTTTTGATCGTTAATTTTTGGGAGTTTTAGTGCTCATGCATACAGTGTTAGCTATTGTTTACTTTAGTTTTAATCCAATCATGTTATAAAATAAAAGGCTATACTAATCATTGTAATGTAAGCAAATGTACGTTAAAAATGTGATTAATTGTTTCAATCGAATTAAATATCTTCATTATTAATTGCGGTAATAGTATAACTATGTTGAGATGATGGCCTATCGAGTTAATGTAAATCATTTATGCCCTTTTCTTATGGATTAAAAATATCACGTTTTTCCATTGTGTGCTATTGAACTGACTGGAACAGAATTACAGCATCTTGAAATGTGACGTAACAATGGTATCTGTATTCTATTGGTCGTTCTATTTCCAAGCATAATTTGTGAGAAAAGGTTCCAGCTTTCCGTGGACTCTATCTAATTATCATTTTCTTTATTAATACATATCTTTGAACGTGGCTTTTTGCCACTTAATTTGTAAACGTTTGTTCATTATTTTAACTCTGACTGTAAACCATTTTAAGCTGTTGTCAGTTCTTTAAATATTTCTTACGTTTGTTTGTGTCTTTACTGAGTACAGTATACGTACATTTAAGGAACGTGACAAGTCCCTTACAGAATGCTAGTCACGTTATCATATCCTTGTCAACTTTCAGGATAGCAGCACTGTAGGAGCACAATGAACTGACACAAGTAGAAACTGCAATATATCCTCTATTTTAATTGTATGCTATTCAGAAATGTATTTAACCCATTTTGATGATGTACAGGCGATATGTAACTACATTTTTTAACAATTGTTTTCACTTTATTTCCCCCTTTCTATTTGTTTTATTTCATCGCAACTGTAGCCTAAAGAAAAGGACTGGAATGTTTTGTAGGGTTTTTTTCCCCGGGTCGTCAAATGATTCTCCAATCACCGTAAAAATACATGTTTGACCTCCTCTCCCAGAGTTTTATTTGTTTCATATATCCCTATGCTGAAAGTCCCAGGATATCTACTTAGTGACTTAATGGTTTAACACGTTGTCATCTAGCCACTTACAATACCAAGCACCTGCTAATGATGCTAGTTATTTATTTTGCTTAGTGCCAGTCACAGGACGACTTACCAATATATAAATATTTATTGTTATATGGGAAGTTGTCTTCTGTTAAAACAAGAAATTATCTGTGTATATTGTCAATGAGATCAGTTATTTTGGATATAAATATGGGTCGGCTTCATTATTCAACAGGGTGGAACCAACAGGAGAGATTTTATTTTTATGTTTCTTCGAAATTTTAGTTCAGATCCAAGATTGGGAGTCAATAGATCGCTTTGATATAATTAGCTATTTTCATCAGTTTAGATTCGCCCCCTGATAATCTTTTTTGCATTGTGAGAATATCATGCATTGTTTAAATCGCTGTATAGATTTTGATTGATCATGGAATGTTAAAATTATTCTCTTTTGCTTAAGGTGGTATGCGACACCTCCATATTGTGACATACTAGTAATTCCTATACAAAAAATCTGTAAAGATTTGTACTTATATCAAAAGTAATATGGACAGGTCTCCCCTACCACCTTATCACGTTTGTACTTTTACTTTCTCTTTGGTTGGTGCTGATGATGTTTTGTTCATTTACAATGTAATTAACGTAACAAATGTGTATCACCTCCTCCATTTATTAAATCATTGAAAGTGACCATATGTTCTGTAAAGAAAAGGTTGAGATGCATTTTGTTTTAAATCTAACGCATAATTGTGAACTTTGTTATGAAACTTTCCTTGAGACTGTTGAACATTAAAAAAAACAACGTTATGAAACTAACACTCATTTGCTGTAAAACATTGTGTTATTCATTTAACTTAAAGTTTGTTTCGTCATGTTTATTCTTCGCTGTCAGACATTTATTTTACTGGAAACAATAAAACAAAATCATATGAAAAGGGTTTCTTTTTATTGATTGTCTAAAAAAGGGTATTAAAAAATTACCAAAAAAATAGTTATATTGTAAAGTAACATAGGTAACACAGAGTAAAAAATTAATAAACGCGGGAAAATTCGAACAGAATAAATGCAAATGGCAAATATTTGAAAACATTCTTGATTTTTATGATTCATAACTGGTGTTTATATTTGCACATCAATGAAATATATAATACATTTATTGGTATATTTTTTTTATTTTTTGCAGTATTACGTAAATAGTTAAGGACGAAATGGTTTATATATGTATTAATGTTTTTTCTTAATACTGTATTACGTAAATAGTTTGGCTGGTCGTGATCTGGACAATGGATTTACGTCAGACCGTGGAAGATGGTCATCTACAAAAGTCGTTCACTTACTTTTACTTCCAATTACTTTGAATGTAGAGTTATAATTATAGTTTTGTTATTTTTCTTTTATGAATTGTGTATTTGTTAGAAAAACGATTGATTAAACAGACATAGCTACATTGACGGGATTCATTTTAATATATCAATTGATTCGTTTAATTACTTGAGTTCTGTTTCTTGTATGAGAATGACGAGTTATAACCTAAGTATACCATTGGGGGTCTTTTCAAATCAGAAATTGACTCTTTTAATAATTAGGTATTACAAATTATTAATGTCATTCGTGCTAGACAACAATGTTTTTAGAAAAACTAAATCATAGCTCAATAAACAAAGAAAACAATGCAATAAAGACAAGTGCATGATCGAGGCATGGATTTTAAATGGGTTGAGCTTATTCCAATTTAATCATGAAGTATTCAAATAATAAAGACAAGTTGAGAGTTAGTTAGATAAGTTTAAAATGAATTTACCACCATTTATTAACATTTCACCCAGTGACGAAAATCGGGGTTGCATGGGATACCCACACTCAACATGTACATTTGAATATATACATGTACAACCACGTGTATCTTATTGAATACACTTCACCATCATTGGTCCATAGCGCAATAGGTGAACACATGCAGGTCATGAATTCGGAACCCGTTTACTATTGTATAGTTTCTATGATTTTTATATTTCCAAGATATTATAAAAATGTATTCTCGAGGAAATATTGTAAACATTTTCAAATTTAAAGGGATTAATTAATGTACCACCCATATATCAATACTTCCAGGTGTCTATATAATGTTGTGTGCGAACAAACATTACCACACCTTCCTGCAGTAATGATGGTAGACTTCTTCTAGTCTTCCTTACTTTTTTTCACCTCACCTCATCGGTTTAAGCGCTTCAAGTCCTGTAAACAAGTTCATTTAAATTTCATATTAGCCTTGACACATAAAGGAAGTCCAGCGTCAAACGCATTTAGTGTAAAGATGGTATACAAAATTTATTCTGATTTATATTCAGTTTGATCTAATGCTAATTTTATCAGCTTCAACTATAATTTATGAAATTAGTGAAGAAAACCCCGAGTTATTTAAAAATTGTTGGAGGTGTACCATGTAAATAAATACATGTACCTGCATTTCATATCTTTTCGTACAGAGTATTCTCATCCTGAGACAATGTGCGACAAACAACTTGAAAACGCCATCTGATAATAAATTGAAGAAAAAAATGATATAGAGCTTCTAAGCAGATTTGCCCAAAGCATAATAATTAGTCATGAAACGGATTACATAGAGCAAGTGTTTTCCAATCGCAGTTTTAATATTGCCTCATGTATTGCCGGGTTTAAAATAATCTAACATTACATTTTGAAAAAAAAAACTTTCTTTTTGATTTTTAAATATGAACGTTTTAAAACATGATATAATTTATTACCTTCCCGGGGATTCTGTCTAAAACGGCACAAAAAAGAAACAAAACACAAAAAACAAAAACAAACAACAACCCCCCCCCCCCAAAAAAAAAGAACATAAACAAAAACAAAAAACTAAATCGACCAAAAAATCAAATCAATTCAATATGTATATCATTCTTGCAAAAACATAACCGAGTAGGCTTGTCACGACAGCCATCGTGACTGTTCAGTCAAACACAACAGGATTCGATTTATATTTACAATTTTTATATAAAATAAAACCAAACAAATATACATAATTTATACATAACAAGAACAATAAAATGTTTAAGTTTTCTGTTGTCCAAAGTCTCCATCACGGGCATGTTGAATAGGAGCGGGTAGATATGGCATTGCGTGAGACAGTGGCGGACAGGTATAACCACGGCGATGGACTGTCAGAAACTGGATAGGGACCTTATTAAATTAAACAAATTAACATATTTTGAGTTACATGATTAATATACCTTACATAAACATAGGCTAAGTCGCACGGACTTAAATATAACATTATGGCAACAACAGCACGCCATACAATAGCACAAAACCACAGCGAATACGATCACTGCATAACGTTAAGAGTATCACACTACTTATCAAAGAAAAACCACGTCAAAACGATTTACACATTTCCCACCCCTAAACCATATATATATATATATATATATATATATATATATATATATATATATATATATATATATATATATATATATATATATATATATATATATATATATATATATATATATATATGTGTGTGTGTGGTTTAGGGGTGGGAATATCAACCGTATTTAAGATATTTGGGCAGTTTCTATTTGTGGGGGGTCAGGACCACCCATGAACTACTTATCATTTGTTGGCCCTTAAGGTGGTATGGGAGATCTGTCGATATAAATGTGGATTAAAGTACTATGTAATTGAAAAACTTTAACCGGTTTAGAATTTTCAAATTTTACAATATTTAACCCAAAAATTAGCTTTTAAAAATATTTTAAAAGGTAAAAATTGTAAAACCCCCAGCGGGATTCGAACTCATGACTTACAGGTTCGTAGTAAACCCCCTAACCCACTGCGCTACGGAGTTTGATATTTTGCTATGGAGTTTGCTACGGTGACCATTTTGGGAAAGAAACTACTTATATAATTAATGTATATAATTACACATTATTTTATTGTTTATTTCAATAAACAATACGTCACAACATGGAAGTGTCCCATACCATCTTAATACAATGAACAAGAATATATATAGATTGAGGGTGGGGATCTCAATGGATTTTGAGATATGAGGGAACTTCCTGTTTCTGGAGGAAGAAATCACCCCATATGGCCATAAACTATATACCATGTGATTTCCCTTTACACAAGGAGAAAGAATATATATTGTTAAGGGGTGGGGATGTCAAAAGTTTTTGAGCTACAGGCATTTTCCCAAACCTGACTGTTATGGGAATAACCCCACAGACCATATCTAATGTACCATACATGTATATGTAAGACTGCCATGGACAAAGAATCAAATCGTTGATGTTAATGTTTCAATTGTTTGCATTGATATAAAACAATTCAATTCTTTTGAGGTCTGCACATGAAATAAATGTAACATCTCATACTACTCTCATTAAACTTTCAGTTTAAGGATAAATCTTTTCGTGACGTTGGAGAAACAGAGACAGCAGTTTTTATATCAGGGCCCAGGGTCTATAGAATTGTCAAAATTGAATTGTAAATTGTTTAAATTAAAATTCTTCTCTAAAATGCCCAGGTTAATAAGAGATCTTCCTCAAGAATATATAGGGAGATGTTTTAGAGTTATAGAAAGATTCATTTCTCTGATATGTCACAACAAATTTACTTTTAAATTCTCATCCCCGCCCACCCCTCTGAAAATGGCAGACCCCGATGCATTTTATTTAGGAACAAGAGGCATCACACTAAAACAATTTTAAAGAATCAGCTAAATATATGTCAAAAGCTTGCATATAAGTAAACCATACATTTTGTGAATAATTAAAATGACTTCCTTTGTACAACTAGATCCCCAATGTGGCCCCACCCTACCCCTCAAAATGACTTCCTTTGTACAACTAGATCCCCAATGTGGCCCCACCCTACCACTCAAAATTTTGATTCAATCCACACTATCTAAAGTTGCTTTCACCCAAGTTACAGCTTTTCTAGGCAATGATTTTTTAGAAGATTTTAAGATTTTACTTTATATATTCCTACGTAAAAATGTGTTCACCCAACCCCTGTTGTGACCCAATCCTACCCCCGGGGACCATGATTTGAACAAATTTGAATCTACACAAACTGACGATGCTTCCACACAAGTATCAGCTTTCCTGGTTGATTAGTTTCTGAGAATAAGATTTTAACAGACTGTTCACTATTTACTTCTATGTAAAAATTTGACCCCCCCCCCCCCATTGTGGCCCCGTCCTACCCCGGGAGTCATGATTATCATAACTTTGAATCTACACTACTTAAAGATGCTTCCACATAAGTTTCAGCTTTCCTCGCTGTTTGGTTTTTGAAAAGAAGATTTTTAAAAATTTACTTTATATATCCCTATGTAAAATTTCCAAACCCCTCTATTGTGGAACCGCCCTACCCCCTGGAGTCATGATTTTCACAACTTTGAATCTACACTACTTAGGGATTTCTCAATTTAATTAAGTTTAAGCTTTCCTGGCTGATTGCTTTTTGAAAAGAAGATTTTTATGGATTTACTCTATATATTCCTTCGTAAAATTTGATCCCCCATTTTGGGCCAACCCTACCCCTGGGAGTCATGATTTTCACAACTTTGAATCTACACCACATGTACCTGAGGATGTCTTCACACACGTTTCAGCTTTCCTGGCTAATTGGTTTCTGAGAAATAGATATTCAAGGATTTAATCTATATATAGATATACTCCTATGTAAAAATTCAACCCCCCAACCCCCATTTTGGCCCCATCCCACCCCCAGGTTGTAAAAATCATGATTTTTACAACTTAACACTACCTGAGGATGCTTCCACACAAGTTTCAGTTTCCCTGATCAAAGGTTTTCTATAGATTTACTCTTTATATTCCTATGTAAAATTTGACCCCCAATTACTATTATTTGACTAAATTTATCATCTCAATAATTTTGCGTCAAATCCTTAGAATATAAAATATGTGAACGCTAAATTTTGTTCTAATAATAGTTTCATTTAGATTACATCTGAGAAATAGAAGCAAGATTAAAATATATGAGATGTGCTTCTTACAATTTTATGCAGATATCAATTCGTCTCTGTAATTAGTGATTTACATTAAACTGTCACAGTATTTAAACTTAATTTCAAATCAGCAGTGTTCTAGATATAAAAATATATAAACACAACTTTGCACACAAAAATGATATCAATGCTTAATATTTACATCTACCAAGTATTACTCCCTTTATATCTTATAGTTAATTCATAGCTCTATAGAAACAGCCAGATTGAAATCTACACGCCCCGTTTATTGATTGGTCGAAATCTACAGCGGCTGAAACTGACAGGACCAAACTTGACACGCCCAGTTTATCGATTGGTCGAGACCTACGACTACCTTGGAAAAATTACGGACCGCACGAAATAATCATGGCGACGTCAGACTCAAAGTCTCACAGGAGACGATTTGGCTGTTTCTTTTAGTTAACGTACTTACGTACATCAACATTAATTTAGTGAATTTTACTTACTTTTCATAATCAATTTATCAATTGGCTAAAAGAACGATGTTAATATAAACAATAAAATGCTTTCTTTGATGATTCATTTGGGTAATGAAGGTAGCGATCAGTGCAGCAAAAATTTACATAACCTGTAACCCGCGTTAGCGGGTTACATATTTTTTCTTCAATGTCGCTACCTTCATATCCCAAATGAATCACCAAAGAAAGCATTTTATTGTTTAAATAATTGCTTGAAGTTCTGTAATTTGTAAATGTTCATAGTGATACATTTTATAAACCTAAATCATATAAAACATGCAATAAAATTATTCTTTGTTGAAAAATAGCAATTACCTTCTGAATTTTAGAGTACATGTAATAGTTCTGCCCTTTGACCCAATTACAACTGTCATGCAGGGTATTTGCTTTATTTTGTAGATAACAAAAGTCTTGACTGTGGTTTGTGATAATTTTAACATTAATATGGCACAGTAAATTAATATATGTTATCAGACAACTTCAATATTAGCACTGAAATTTACAACAACAAAAACCTTCACATACTCCATATTCTCCCAATCAAGATGATTGACAATAATAGACATAATGAATTGCAGCGTACCAATTTAATACAAAAAAATAACAAATAAGGGGTATAACTCCTGCTAAATCAACATACCAAAACTTCATGCTGATTGCAAATATGCCTATCTATATTTCTGTCTTAACAACAAATATTTACATTTGGTGTATATTTCCCCTTATGTTAGAATTAGAAACCTGAGACATGTAATTTTCAAGATCATACATCATGTATGATCACAAATAGATGTGACATCAATTTTGAATAATTTGTTATTGCCATATAATTGGACAATTAAGGTCAGACACGACTATCTTTCATATTTTCTATTTTTTCCTATTTCCACAATCTGAAGATTTCCACTTAGTAATTTTATAATTATATTTTTATGTTATATGATTCTTTTTACTATTTAGATATAAAGTGTTCAATTGAAATAATATAGTATAACTTTATTTACAAGCATTCAAATGCATTTTGCATGCTATTTTAAGGAAAATTTGAAATATTCTAGCTCCGAAAGGAGCCGCGTAATATACCCTGAATTTTTTGGAAATTAACAGGTTTAAATGTTAATAAATAAGGAATAAAATATGAAGGAAAATTATATAAAATTGAGGAATGTCTCGTGTGTCTTCAAATGAAACTTAAAATAAAGCTAATTCTTTTGAAAAATAATCATTAAATTATATTTTTTCGATCTCAAAAAGAAGTGTTTTCCCAGCATAATTTATGGCACTGTATTTTTAGTTGCAGAAGCTCACTAAATACCGGTAACATGTTTTATGGCTTTTCCATCAACTATTTATATCCCAGACAAAGACTAGAGCATATGTTTCATGGCTTTAAAGCAATGATACAAAAATATTTCACACAAATATATCATTATGAATAT
The DNA here is from genome assembly GCF_025612915.1 of Magallana angulata. Lineage (NCBI taxonomy): Eukaryota > Metazoa > Mollusca > Bivalvia > Ostreida > Ostreidae > Magallana > Magallana angulata. The sequence continues at coordinate 2,656,955 of NC_069112.1, read as the reverse complement.
AAATATAAACGTAAATATATGCATTGAATGGTTATTTTTAAATATTGCCAGTTAGTCCTATAACCCATCAGGTCATGCAGACATTAAATCATCAAGACGCCAGGTATGAATCATGTTATAGGACAGACAATATTTAATACTAAACATGCTTAACAAAGCAGGGCAGTATTTCCTTTAAAAAAGTAAAAAAACAATGTCAGATTTACTGCACATAGTGTCCTAAATAGCTACGAAGTTGCACAAAACTTTGTGGTGCAGTTTTATAGGAGTTATACTTACAAACAGTTCAAAGCTGTATTCTAAATATGATCAAAATTTAACTTCAAAGTTAACCTGCTAAAGGACATTTCATTTAACTTAATATCATTTTTTTAGACAGCCTGGATGCCTACATATTATTTTTTCTATATACATATATACAAAAATATTACATATAATATTTGTCAATCAACTGAACTCTAGCTCAAATTTTAGCAGATAATATCAGGGTTGTCTCTAAGACCCGGGTGGCGGGGAATTCCCCCGTCTATAATGCCTTAATTAGTAATTACCTGGCTATTACTGCATTTCAAACAATATAGCTATAAGCAAGACACCCTGCTACTTTTTTATTCCATCCTTCTTATTCAATTTGTAGAGACAACCCTGTAATAAATATATGTATATATTGCTTTGTATATATGAAGAGATTGAGAGAGAGAGAGAGAGAGAGAGAGAGAGAGAGAGAGAGAGAGAGAGAGACCAGCTTTGATTACTTTCTGCTTGTCAAAATGGTCAGGGATGTTGGGAAACTGGCAATTTATCATTACCAGCTGATTACATCATCTATTGAAAAGCATAGTATTTATGGTAAAGCCTGCAAAGACAACTAACGGGTTTGTAATATGTTCCATTTTTTTCACTTAATGCAAACTAAATCGATTTTATTAATATTAATCAAAAAACGAAATCCCGAACCCACCCGCGTTTCGTTAACCTCTGGATGAGTTCATTCTTGATAAATGGGGGGTGAAGGTTGGAACAACACTTTCATATCCTTTTAGCGATACAACACCATAACAAGAATATAAAGAAGTTAACTCATACAATACTGTTTGAAAATCCATGTTCAACCTTCATAGAAAAGCATCAAGATCGCATACGTTGTCATATAAAACAACGGGAGGGGGGGGGGGGTTGTATGTAAACCATCAATGGTCAAGAAACATTATCGTTGATAAACACTTTATGATCATTAAACAGACACCGAAGACTTACAGCTTGTGAATATCAACACTTGGCCGACGATATTTCTGTTATATCATCAATTTTTATCACGATTGACCGTTGTAAAATTGTTTGGCGTTTCAGACTTCAATCTGTCTCAGAATCTTTATCTCCGCTAGATGACGCCTGAATACTACATTATATCGCCAGATAACTCGCACACATGATCACTCGAACCCCTCGCAATATTACACAATAAGGGGCGATGATATACAACAGCTCCAATTTACGCATTGCATTACAAACACGTGTCACGCATTCTTGGATTGCATGCCGTGGATAACTCTCTGAAAAAAATTCTTGATTCGCGTATGAAATGGGTACAGAACAATTAACAATTTTTATTTCTTTCAGTTTATATGATATGTATTTATCATAGCATTTACCGTAAGTAAGAATATCATACATAAACGTGCAGTTTAAGAGATGCATTTGAATGTATCATACCGAGCTGATGTAAAAGCCCATGTGCACTCAAATAATGTTAAATAGAAATACTGTTATCAATTTTTTAATGCTTCATTATACCATAAAATATCATTTTATTATTATTTAATGAAATCAGAGCATGAGTACATGTTTCCAGGTAAAAGTGATTTTAAATATTACTTTTCTTAATAGAAATTACATGAATTTCGTCTCAGAATGATTTTTGTGTATTAATTTGAGTTGTTTCATACAACTACATAGAATTTTATCTACAGCATTGATTGATTAAACGCATGCGTATATTACAATTTTGGCCTAAAGTAAATTAGAATGGAAGAGTTCACTGCGGCTTTGGGGAATACAGGTTAAAAAGTTATCTGGGTTAGGGTATAGGTATTACATAACGGTTGGTCGCTACTGTTGAAGCACAGGGAACATCGTAGGCCTAATGACTCAACATGGTTAAATAATAATTGTTTACGAAAAGTTCAGCGAGGATCCTTGCAGAAAATGGTTGCATCTTTTGATTCATCGCTAATTAATAGAAAGCCTTACCTAAACAATTTTAAAGTAATTAACTAATTAAAACACTAAAAGTTGTGTAAAAAGCAAAACAAAATTTCTTTTGAATTTGAAATTCAAAATATCTTATATATTAAAATTTGACATTCAAGATTCCCATATAACTCAGTTTGAAAGGACAAACTTTACATACGTATGTACACGGGAGAGGATCGATGGCCACTAAAATGACACAGGTTTAAAATTTCGAAGTATCGCGCGCACACACACAAACTACACACAGAAAAGCTACAGACCGGCTATACGCAGCTTATGTAAACAAATGACTATAGATGCGACAAAATGTCGAGAAAAAATACAATATTACGAGTAAAGGTGGAAAAATAGTTTTATTACGTGTTTGAACAAAATCAAAATTCTTGCTTCATCAAAGCTAGCTAGACGATATTTTATATAATTAATCGATCTTTACATTCTGTGCCATTGAAAATTCGAGAACGTCAAAACTCAAGTTATATATTGTTCAACCTATTAGATCTATTTGTCTCTTTCAATAAAGAACTTGAACTTATGTTAGCACGATGAATCTATTCACATTGAAGCGTACGGATCTTATGTGTAGATAATAATTTATGTTTCCACTCTCGCATGATCCCGAGTTGGATGGGTAAATGCGTGCAGTTTAATGACAATTTTTAGTGCTTATGTACAGATAAAAAAACAAAACTCATATACATGTATACGCATCTATTAAAAAATGATTCATTGATTAGTTTGTTTTCATTTTTGATATAAATCTCATGTTGCCGTTTTCAAGCGAATTGTTGTCTTAGAATACCCCCCCACCCCCCCCCCCCACCCCCCCACCCCCCCCCCCCCCCCACACACACACACACACACAGAAAAATCAAGCGGAAAAGGAAACAAAGAGAAGTTTTAAATTCTAGTATTTGATATTTAAAACAAACATATCATCTTGTGTTGTGAAATAGATTATTTGTTGTAATTTGATATCAGTAACATTCATGAAAAGCTCTTGTTTATATCCCGAATTTATATCAATTATATGATGCAAAAAAGCATAAGTTTACATGTTAAGTTTAATTTTTAAGGCTAAAATTGAAAAAATTCTGTATTTGTGGCTAAATAAACCCATGTACGCAAGACGCAACTCTTGTGTATTAGGTAAGCACTGACCGCTAGCTAGTCCAGCCGCGACCGATCTTCCCGAGAGATATGTTACGTAAATGTACACACAGCTCAGAACCCAGGGATATTTGAAATGCTCGCAAGATAATGACTAAAATGTGTTACACAGAAGTATATCATTTTTTTTTATCCATAATGTTTTTCGCTAGATAAGAAAAGAATATACATATTTTCTCTTTTTCGTTTTTAAAGGATTGTCAATAATACATATAAACATAGGTAATCACAGATTACAAAGCTCACCGAGACGAGACATCACCCTTATGAGACTTCACCTTTATGAGACCACCTTTATCATATTAAATGAAAATCATACTTTATGATCTTGGATATTCATGGATTCTGTTTTGAAACAATATCGTATATCATCTGTTAAAAAATTGTATGATAATCATATGTTCATATGTTAATCAATACAATAATATAAAATCAAATATTGCATCCTATTATATTTACAAAATATATCATATAATACAATAAAATACCATAATAAACAATGATGAGATATGATATTGTAATGTATGATATGACATTGTATTGTGTTAATACAATATCATAATATATAAAACAATTTGGTATTATATTACAATATCATATTAAATAATACATCATAACATTGAAACATATGATATTATATTGTACAATATAGTATGATATTGTATGATACTGTATAATTTTTGATACATAATATGATATTGTTTCATATGATACAATATTATTTGATACAACATTGTATCATATCAAATGATACACTATTATTTGATACAGTAAAATATAATATAATACAATATTATACTATACATATTGTATCATATGATACAATATTATATTTTGCAATATCTTATGTAATAGTATCATGTGATAATATAATAAATTAATAATACAATATAATATTATACAATATTGTATCATAATATACAATACTATACATGATGATATCATGATACAATATCATAACATAAAATATCAAAAAAAATTATACAATATCATATCGTATCATTTAACTTTTTATAATATTACATACTGTAGAATCATTAGAATTCGTGGTGGCTCAATTTTCGTGGTATTCGTGGGTAGCCCTTCTCCATGAATTTACATCCTCAACGAAAACAAATTTAGAACGAGTTATCTTTTGTTACTGAAACTGAAAACTGGCAAATCCACTCAATTACATCCACAAGAATAAGCAAAAAATTCACAATCCACGAAAATTGCCCCCCTCGAATTTAAATGATTCCACAGTATGATATTATATTGTATCATATTAAACAATATTGTTTCATACCATACAATACTATATCATAGGAATCATGTTATATCATTTATCAACAAACACATCTATCTATCGAGCAGGTTTGAGTGAGGTAGGAGATTTCTTTAGCATCCTTGATAATGGAGATCAGGCTCTGCATCTGAAGCAACCTCTGCGTTTCATTTATAATATAGTTAAATCAAATATGCAAGCTATCATCTATAAAACATGTGACCTGTTCCAAAAAAACTAAACCTCATCCAGCATCCGAAACCTATGGCTCAGATTCAGCATTCAAGCCTGTTAGGTGCATTAGTATACATAAGACTATCTCCATGCAAGTTTGGTGAAGTTCAGACCAGTAATAACTAAGATATCATCATCAGAGGGCACTAGCAATTAAAACCTTAACCTGCTCCAGCATCCGCAACCTATGGCTCAGATTCAACATCCATGCCTTTCAGGTGCATCTGTATCATAAGACACACCATCCATTCAAGTTTGGTGAAGTTAGGACCTGTAATAACTAAGATATATTTTTTAGCATCCTAGATAATGGAGATCAAGCTCTGCATCTGAAGCTTCCTCTGTGATTCATTCATACTACAGTTTAATCAACTATGCAAGTTTGAAAAAGTACTATTATCTATTAAACATGTGACCTGTTCCAAAAAACTTAACCATATCCAGCATCTGAAACCTATGGCTCATACTCAGCATTCAAACCTGTCAGGTTCATCAGTATCATAAGACGCACCATTCATGGAAGTCTGGTGAAGTTAGAACAAGTAATAACTAAGATATAATCATCAGAGGGCACCTGTTTCAAACACTTTAACCAGCTCCAAAAACCTTAACCTCCTCCAGCATCCAAAACCTATAGCTCAGATTCAGCACTCAAGCCTGTCTGGTGCATCAGTATCATAAGACACACCATCCATGCAAGTTTGGTGAAGTACGGACCTGCAGTAACTTAGATATTGCTATCAAAGGGCACCTGCATCAAAAACTTTAACCTGGTCCAACAACCTTAACCTCCTCCAGCATCTGAAATTTAGGACTTTTTTAATGATGTCAAATGAAAGTTCTTGACATTTTGCACATTTTTTGTTCTATATCTGTTAAGAAAATATTTCAAACTAAAAAGTTACGAATCAAAAACAACACAAAAAATCAGCATTTTTAAAACATAAAATTTCAACAACTTTTTGGATACTTTACATGAGGAAAATCGTAAAAACAAAAGTCGGAGGACAACGTTCAAAGTTTGTATTTTCAAGATTTATGACTTTGAAACACATGCTATGGACGGTTTCTGAGCCTATGCATGCACAAGAATGCCTATATTTTCTTTAAAAAGGGTAATAACTCGGTACTGGAAGTGTTGATTTCAACGATTTTCCGTAGATATTGAGAAATAGTAATTACCAATTAGCCCTGAAAATTTGAACTTTATAGGACAATAAACAAGCAAGATATTCGAGTTTTAAAAAACGTCTAGAAGAAAAAAAAGAATAAAAAGAATTATCAACAGAATCAGTACAAGGTCTTCCGTTGAAAACAGGAAGACCTTAATTTACTTTGATTACTGAAATAAATCAAAATAACCAACAAATGAGGACAGAACATCGTGCTATGATTTGATTTCACCAATTCTAAAAGGGGGCTTTCCAATTGTATATTAATAAATCAATGCACAAACAAATCATATAGTTTCTTTGATGTTAAAAAAGCAAATGATTTATTTACAGCAATAAATTCTGGAGAGGAGGAGAAGGGGTAAATTATGCTGTATGGCTTCTGAGTGAGTTGGTCTTGATAAAAGTACACTGCTTTAAATCCTGTTATATATCATGGAGCATCATTGATCTGCTAGAAGCCAGGCTACGTTAGCCACAGAATACAGAGTTACAGCTCAAAGGCAGTTAGTCTGTAATCAAACAGCTCCTATAGCAGGATATATAAGGAGATACTTCATTGAGATACATGTAACTCAGACAGGTTCTGCTACAAGCAGTCAGTTTGTCTAAAAACTTAATTCTTTTTGCAAAAAATGATGTCTTATAACCCGATTTGTTAAGAATAAAATGAAATTATCTTTGAAAATTACCTCCCATTTCACTGAAAATTTAAATCTTAAACATTAACGTAAAAAAGTTTGCTTATATTTTTTCCGGAACTTTGTGGTTATTGGGAATTATGAAATAAATTCTAATACAACATAAGCTCATTCAAAGAGGGGCAATAATGATGTTATCACCAGTCAGCTCAATAAGCTCATTCAAAGAGGGGCAATAATGATGTTATCACCAGTCGGCTCAATAAGCTCATTCAAAGAGGGGCAATAATGATGTTATCACCAGTTGGCTCAATAAGCTCATTCAGGGGGCAATATAGAGGTTTGAGAATTGATGCCATGTATTGCAATCTGACTGGTCCAACATTGGATCTGTATAAACTCCTACAGGGCTTGATTGACCAGGCTTTATACAGGTCCATTAGTAAGTCATTAGTCCTCCACTAATGAACCACTGATTAACGACGTACCTGTTGCTGGGAGCTGGCCGGGTTAACCAGGTTCTGACACGCCATCTGTATGGCCTGGTTAGCCCGGGCAAACTGGGACTGGTCCACCAGCCCGGGCCTTCAGGGCTCTGACGCTCCATCAGCAATGCCCACAAGGTAGGCCGCCTGTAATTTAAAGGAAAAACAAATGTTATTATTCATTCATCATACATATTAGGAAGATCTGGCACTCCATCAGCTGCGCTCCCTCTCTTCAGAGAGTTTAAAGACGGTCCTTCTCTACAGACAGTTCCTCGGTACCACTATATGTATTTTACATTCTTTCGTTACAAAATAACCATGCCATTTTGGAAAAAAAATCTACAACTCATACAAATCAATCCCTGTGTACAGAGACTGTTCCTCTACATGAAGACTTTTGAGACGGTCCCTTACCTGTGAGGCGGCCTCAGTGAGTCCACAAACAGATGTTGAGAAGTTCCCCACGGAGTCACAGAAGTTCTCCAGGTCGCCCTTCTTGGCATGGTTCGTGATCCCAGTCATAGAGTCTCCCAACAGCTGCAGGACAGAAAGAGGGGCCAGTTAGTTAATCCAGTAATTAACTAATTAACTGATCCAGATATTAACTAACCATTCCAAATATTATTAAATCTGAAGTGGTATGACAGGTATAATGTCAATATAATTTATGAGTGATACAGTTGGCTTAATGATTCATCAAACACATCATCAATACACATACTGGTCAACTTATAGGAGATCAATATCATCAATACATATACTGGTCAACTTCTAGGAGATCAATATCATCAATACATATACTGGTCAACTTCTAGGAGATCAATATCATCAATACATATACTGGTCAACTTCTAGGAGATCAATATCATCAATACATATACTGGTCAACTTATAGGAGATCAATACCATCAATACATATACTGGTCAACTTATAGGAGATCAATATCATCAACACATATACTGGTCAACTTATAGGAGATCAATACCATCAATACATATACTGGTGAACTTATAGGAGATCAATATCATCAATACATATACTGGTCAACTTATTGGAGATCAATATCATCAATACATATACTGGTCAACATTAAGGAGATCAATATCATCAATACATATACTGGTCAACTTATTGGAGATCAATATCATCAATACATATACTGGTCAACATTAAGGAGATCAATATCATCAAAATAAAGCAAAATATTACATGCATGCAAAAATGTAATTCACATCTAAAGCCTCAATTTGACTGAATTTTTTCATATTGAAAAAAATACCAAGGAGAGGGGAGTTGTAAACATTTGTAATACATGTAGTAGGCACAGACAGGTGGAGGGACCAAGCTCAGGGCCAGAGACTCGCTGTAAACATTTGTAATACATGTAGTAGGCACAGACAGGCGGAGGGACCAAGCTCAGGACCAGAGACTCGCTCACTTCTGATCTCAGATTGACATCAAGGCCAATTCTCTGATTGACAGTTAGGCTTATTAGGGGACCATCATATAGTATTTGAGAAGACACTGTTGTAATGAGTTTTCAGGCTTGAACATGCAAAAAACAACACACAACATAATGTTTACAGACAACAGATTGAGGGGGGGGGGGTTAATGTTAACACACATACATGCTTTCTCTATATCGTGTTCTGGGACTGTACATTGGGGAAGAAATCTGTTCTTTATAAATGCTTATTTTAGCAAAATTACCGAAACTGAATTTTAAAAAATATATATGATCATATTAATATCTGATTATCACAACGGAAACCCATACTATAAAATGAAATTTGTCATGAATTCACATAGCCTTGAAATCTCAGATTCTATGAAATGAAGTTTCTAAAGATATTTTAAAATTAAACTCACAACATATTTCATTTAATTTTTCCAGAGGAAGAACAAACAATCTAGAGCTTGTAAGATGATAGCTGCACTGTTAATTCTCTCTGTATATCACATGTATGCTGTCCAGCTATGTACTTAGTACAGATAAAAAAGAGAAATATACAATAAGCTTAATACAAAGTTTTTCCAGGTACATGTACAGTAACTAGCTTGGTTATTTTCTACTTATCTAATTAATGAATAAATACAAGATTATTTTTCTATTTTCACATATGTGTATGCATATAGCACTAGCCATATTTGTTTTTATCACTAGCTATATTTTTTTTTTATCAAAACATGACATAGAAGTCATTTCCACAATTTTTTTTTTTTTGGGGGGGGGGATTATAATCAATTATCAAAACAACAAAGGCTGACACAAAAAAATGACAACAAACATGCAACTGATGATGAAATTGACAGAGACAAAGTGGAAAATAAACCCCAGAAATAGTTCATAGAAAAACAAGTCTAAATCAAGATAACACTGAAAAAGCACCAGTTACCCCCCCCCCCCCTTCACATGGCTGAACCCTGACCCTGAAAATAGATTGTGGGAACACAGAACAAGCTCAACATTGTCAATATAACGACCTTACCCTAATTACTGGCCCATCAACCGTGACATGTACATTGTCAATATAACGACCTTAAACTAATTACTGGCCCATCAACTATCACATGTACATTGTCAATATAATGACCTTACACTAATTACTGGCCCATCAACTGTGACATGTACATTGTCAATATAACGACCTTACACTAATTACTGACCCATCAACTGTGACATGTACATTGTCAATATAACGACCTTACACTAATTACTGGCCCATCAACTGTGACATGTACATTGTCAATATAACGACCTTACACTAATTACTGGCCCATCAACTGTGACATGTACATTGTCAATATAACGACCTTACACTAATTACTGGCCCATCAACTGTGACATGTACATTGTCAATATAACGACCTTACACTTATTACTGGCCCATCAACTGTGACATGTACATTGCCAATATAATGACCTTACACTAATTACTGGCCCATAACCTGTGACATGTACATTGCCAATATAACGACTTTTAACTAATTACTGGCCCATAAACTGTGACATGTACATTGTCAATATAACGACCTTACACTAATTACTGGCCCATCAACTGTGACATGTACATTCAAAATGACTGTTTTTTCATTCACTCGAAGTTTCATTAAGTTCATTTGAGAAGGTTGGGTGTTTCATTTGAAATACAAGTGAAGTTCAGAGGTTAGGATAGTGTGTGATTATGTGTTCTGTGAGCAAATATAAAACGATGTGATCAACCCAAGATTTTTTGTGAGGGTTGGGGATGGGGGTGAGGGTGGAGGTGGGGTGTTGAGCATGTCTGTTATAAGCTTTCTGGGTACAACAAAAATAGAAGAGATACAAGAAGAAGGTGAGATTTACCCAGATTTGGCCCTGTGATAAAATCCTCACAAAATCAGCCAATCAGTCGATAGCATTCAAAACAGTATTATACAAACAGCCAATCAGTTTACAGCATTCAAAACAGTTAATTTACAATCAGCCAATCAGTCAATAGCATTCAAAAAAGTTTAGAAATGATTAGCCAATCAGATATTGGCATTCATAAATAATTCATAATATAGATGGCTGTAAATGTTAAAAGATTTAAATTAAAAAAAACAAAATTAAATATTAATCTAGTAGGATTTGGGAAAATTCTAGTTAAACATTATTCAGCCATTACCAAAGATATGAATTTTTATTGCAAAGGTTTGTAAGTAACATGAAGACGAAAGAAAACAAACCTTAACTTCATTCTATATACAAGACAAAGAGATTTTCACAGATTCATTCTCTACACAAAAAAGTCAAAAACTGATAAAGCATCACTTTCTACTCCGACAGTCAGCCATCATGCGATTTAGTTCTTGGATACATTCAGAGAGTTCACTCTCCGCGCCACAGACATTGTGATACAAGCGAGGAATGAGTTACCTACCTTAGATTTCTCCATGACGGAGTCCAGACATTCGAAATACGACAGGTCGGTCACTGGCTCATTGGCACTCTCCAGCATAGATTTCATCATCTACAATAATACAGCATCACAGCATTAAAAAAATACAGCATACTGAGCATAGAGAAGCATTGTACAGCATAGATTCTTACACGGCTCAAATCTTTATAATAAAATACATATCTTTAACATTTTCATTTTCAGTTTGGAGGGAAAGGGCTTAAGAGGAAAGGAGTATAAATCTGAGGAATCCACTACAAATAATGATTTTGCTATGAAGATGAAGGAGTAATTCTTCTGTAAAATCAGAAGGATGAAAAGATGGCTTTTAAGGATAAGTTATGTGATTTCTGAATCATACTTACAACAGTGTCATAAAGCCATACTCCACAACTTCTGTCTCACTCTTATCATAATAATATTCTGAGGGTGTTATCACACTCCTTCTGCCCTTGGTTATATATAAACTACATACACATTGGAGGGTGTTACTGACCTGTATCTGTCTGAGGGTGTTATCACACTCTTTCTGCCCTTGGTTATATAAACTACATACACATTGGAGGGTGTTACTGACCTGTATCTGTCTGAGGGCGTTATCACACTCCTTCTGTCCTTGGTTATATATAAACTACATACACATTGGAGGGTGTTACTGACCTGTATTTGTCTGAGGGCGTTATCACACTCCTTCTGCCCTTGGTTATATATATATACTACATACACATTGGAGGGTGTTACTGACCTGTATCTGTCTGAGGGCGTTATCACACTCCTTCTGCCCTTGGTTATATATAAACTACATACACATTGGAGGGTGTTACTGACCTGTATCTGTCTGAGGGCGTTATCACACTCCTTCTGCCCTTGGTTATATATATACTACATACACATTGGAGGGTGTTACTGACCTGTATCTGTCTGAGGGCGTTATCACACTCCTTCTGTCCTGGAGCCGACACAGTACAGACGTTGATCAGCTGATTAATGCTTTCTGTCACCGCTCTATCAGACAAAATGTAGTAAAAGTTTAAAATATCAAACAATGAAATTGAAACAAAACCCCTAAAATCCTTACTCAATTTAATTATTTCATGCTTTACAAAACTACACATAATTAATGACTCCGGGGCTATAAACTTAACAAAAGTTTAAGATAAAACTCAAACACATTAAGGGTTAGACTATGTAGAGTAACTCAATGTAATATTGGATTATATAAAGGTAATATTTGAGTGCTAACCTGGCGGCCTGCGAGAGCAGATTCTTGGTGTTGGGAGCGTTTGGATCAGCCGACACAGATTTGACGGCCAGCAGCAGTTTACTTGAAACCATGGAGACGTTCTTCAGTCCGCCCACAATCTGGTTCTGTGTGTCTCCATCCTTGGACAGACCTGGAAACCAACCAATCAAAATCAATCACAGGTACCTTCATTCTACAGTTATGTCACACCTTCAGCCTCGCATCTGTTTTGATCAAACCTTAAACTTGTAGTATCTGATTTTGTTGGAATCTCGCTCTCACTGACCTGCCATGGTGAGTCCAGATTTGATGAACTCTGAGTAAGACGAGCTGTACTCGCGAGATGACTCGGCGAGTTGTTTAGGTGTGCCACGAGATGCGGTGACGATGTCACTGGCGGCCTGGTTGAGATTGACAGCGGCGTTGTTGATCTCGATCTGGATCTCCTGGAACGTGCGGTCTGTGCTCGGGTACTACAATGTACAGGAATGAAAAATTAAATCAATTCCTAATAATGATGCATAGATAAAGTAAATTTGTTTAAAAGATTACTTTTTATGAGATAAGGATTTCTATGCATATGTGAAGTAATTTAATTCTGAAAGAATGAGAACTATTTCTGTGAAAAAGGTGATTTTTTATGAGCCAAGTTAAAATATGAGATGAAGTTTGTTTACTGTTGACATAAGGTTGCCTATTCGTCTATTTCTAAGATAGATGTAACTATCTCGGTGGATGCCATTTGACTCTTAATCCACTTATTCTGAGATCAAATCTGCTTCCGACTTAAATTTTGTCTATTTTGGAGATAGACTTTGTCTGCGGAACAGACAGATCTGCGTACCTTGGTGGACGCCAGCTTCTGGCTCGAGTCTGTGATCTGTCTGATGGCGTTATCCACGTCTCTCTGTCCGGGAAGGGCGTTCACACAGTTCTTGAGCGCACTCGACACAGCCTTGGCCACCTTATTAAGTCGAGCCTGGTTCTCAGGGTTTTCTGGGTCGTTCATGGCTCGCTTCGTCTCCTCCAGTAGATGCGTCGACTTGTCGATGACGTCACAGGCGTTGTCGATCACTTGCCGTCTGACCTCGATGTCTTCTGAGGTTGAGGCGACACCGCGCATGGCTTCTGTCAGCACGCGGAGAGCGTCCGCGGTGTCCCTGGCTGCTACACCCACGTAATTCTCATTGCCCTAAAAAATCACCATATAGTGGAAATACATTATATAGATAAATATATAGATAAATAAAATCCAATTCCCTGAGAAATGACCACAGGGAAGAATGTGTGAAGAAAAGCCACAACAGAATGAAATCATGTCATATATATATATTATACTGTTCACAAAAATTACAAAAATGGGGGTAAATAGGTTACTTTTTCATTTGCATCAGTCATCTTGTTTCAATTTTTGCTTTTCATATTTTTTGTGATGTCTTATTTTTTTACAGCGATCATCTATTACCAGAATATATGAAATGTTCTATATATTCTACAAAATTTCTGTCTCCATTATACATTTATCTGTGTTTACCTGTGAGGCAGCAGTCAATAGCTGAGCCATCGCCGATCCCACGTTCTTAGAGGTGGAGCCAAGTTTCATGGCCGACGCCTCCACCTGAAATACGTAACAGTATCATGTATCGACTCCATTCCACCATATCACAATAGAAAACCATGATACAATATCAAATCTCCCATTTATATAATAATCAAAAAATATCTGACAGTTTACACCCTTTACTTACTTTTTTAGTAATGATCTTATTCACTAAACACATGCTACTATCATTAAATATTCACGGCCTTTAACCCTGGCCTGAACATAATACGAATGATCCACTTCACTTTACATATAATCCAATTAACAAATGCACTATGTATACACATGCTACTATCATTGAGTATTCATGACCTTTAACCCTTGACCTGACTATATCATCACCATGACCTTTCCCTCTTGGCCTTACCGTTTCACCGGGTAGTGGCACAAGGTTACCGCTGTCAGCGGCTCTCCGATACTCCTCCAGCTCGCGGTCGAGTTCGGTCAGCTGATCAAGCGCGGCGTCAACCTCCAGTGAGATACACATCTCCTCTGCCTTCCCTAAGGCGGTTCTCAGCTCAGCGAGCGCGGTGGTCATCGTCTTCACTGCCTGGTTCATGTTCATGCTTGCGGCTTGATCTCCAACCGATGGGGCTGCGGCATTTGCGGCGGATACTAGCTGACTGGCAGGCTGTCAGAAGAAATGTGGCCAGTGAACCGAGATGTGAAACTAGTGTCTATTATAATAGCTATGCACATCATATTATTTTGATAAAATAAATAAAATAAGTTAAATATAGCACAGAAACCTTAGTTTTAAGACATTTTCCTGTACTATCAATGTTTGATTTTTTTTCTTGCCAAATGGTCTCCATTACAATTTGTACTTCATACCTGTATAAATTCCTTGCTGGCATTAATCAGTTGTAGCTGGGCTGTAGCGCTGTCCTGGTTTGTCTCAGATCCCTGGAATCCTTGGATCAACAGAGGCAGCTGTGTATTTATGATCTGTAGAAGGAGAACAACATGTGATAGTCTCAGCCAATAAAATACAACAATACAAGAAGGACACACTATTATTTCCTTAGCCAATCATATATGGTTTTACAAAAACTACAGTCCCTATGTAAGCAGATGCAAGACGTTTCCCGCAAACAAATCTTCCCGTCTGTTACTTAGTTAATTGACCAAGTCCAAAACTCTCACCAAAGTTTCACAGGTTTATTTGGATCGTATAGTGGTATCAAGCTTATCAAAGCAAGTCTAATTCGGTTCTCATCTAATTCAGTTCTGTATTGCTAACAATGCACATGCATATATATACCCTTTTGACTGGGACAGACAGTTTCGATTACTCATGACCTCCTGCGCTGGTCATGAGTGTAGATTTAGTGAGCAAATTCCTAAACAATATTTTAATTCTAAATACAGTATCAAAACTGTCAAACTGTCTATCACAGCGTCGGGGGATGCGGGCCTTCAATCTCCCGCATCAGTACAAAACATGAGTATAGGTTAAAAGGTTAACAGAAAACATGTACTTCGTGACAATTATACAAAATCAGATCTCCACAGAGTCTGCCAATATGACAAATATAGCATTACTGTCCCACACCTGGACGTGTGAGATCATGCTGCTGCGCAATTAATTTCCAAAATATAATTTCCCAAGGACTTTCCAACATAGTTATTGACATTTTAATAATTGCGCAGTTTGCATAAACAGCTTACATGTTTATTTCATAGTACTTTACAAGGTCATCTGTTTACATACGTCCCCCAAACAAAAGAAATATCCCAAGGGAGATTTCTTCTGCCTGGTGCCCAGAGCAGGAAAGTGTCCTCGATCTCCCCTAATTCGGATGAACTGACCAGCGACATACCAGTTAGAACATCTCTTTAAGAGGTAGCATCAAGTGACATCTTTCCTTTTCTGGCTAGGGACAACAAATAAAACAATCAAGTACGATCAACTTATCAAGATGACCAGTATTAACACTTAATAAAGGTGATCAAGATGTAAAACGTGTTAGAGGTGATTCATATACATATAGGTGATCAGGTTATATAACTTGTTACAAGTGACCAGGATATATCGTTACATGTGATCATGATAAATACACAATTCAATCAGTAACATAACCTGTTACATAATATCTATACATCTCAAACAATGTAATGGTCAAGAATGACAAGAATCAAACAATCATAGTCACATATTTTACAGTTCATAATGGTCAAGAATGACCAGGATTTCAACAGTTCATTGTAGTAACAGTTACAATATTACAATATAAATATTAAAATTGTTAAAGCACCACAGGTTCAATAACTAACACAGTTGCCGTAGTTTCACATTGTTCGTCGACATTTGGAAACAGGATCCTTCCAGAAATGAATTCACATTTATTTTAATACATAATACAACACATAACACATTTGTTCACAGTCTTCACTGGATATCCTTATTCGTACATCATAGGATTTATCATTGGGTATAGATTTGGCGCCGATGGCAAGGTTTCTCCTCGCGGAGTGTTTCCTACGCTCCTCTGATTTTCAGACATCGTGGCCTTTTCCTCAAGGTATCTTCTTGCGAGTTCGGGATCTGGTTGGTAATATTTGCTCCAAGGAGATTCCAAGTCTTCTTTCTTTCCAGTGAGTCGTTGTATTAAAGTTTCTGAAATGGTTCCGGTACTATGAATGGTCTTCCGGTCTTCCAACTTTCCGCTTCGACGGGTTTTCTTAGGGGTTGCAATGTCTCTCAGTTCAATATTATGTTGGGAAGTCCGTGCTTCAGGATCGACACAGCTATATGACGTACTTCCAGGAGAATCCTTTTCGACTTCGTCACTAGGTCTCCCGTGGCAACGTGTCCAACTACCACCACAGCAACTACCCAGTTTCCTAACATTCTTATATTTCCTAATACAAAGTCCTATCACTATTACCAAATCCAAAATTAAACACACATAGAACCAAGGGCTTCCCACCCAAGACGAGGATTTCATGGGTTGCAAATTATTTATTGGCAATTCCGCCATAAGTGCGCTTAATGGAAATTCTTTTATGTCTTTTAATTTGTCAGGTATACTATATATAATGTGACCTATTTCTGGGTATTTTGAATTTAGAGGTTCCCAAAGAGTGCATGTATTAATTTCGTCAATAAAATCTTGAAACGAATCAGTCATATTGAAATGATTTTCCCTATTGTAGAATGGGGGGAGTAATAAAGAGCCATGAAAACCAGAACATCCCTGACCTAAATTCACGATGTCTATCGGACTCTTAACCCTTTTTCCTGTTGTTTTCTCCCCACATTTCACGTTAAGGTTCAATGGTTTAGAAGAAGTAATCAACCATTTT
This sequence comes from Magallana angulata, assembly GCF_025612915.1. Classification (NCBI taxonomy): domain Eukaryota; kingdom Metazoa; phylum Mollusca; class Bivalvia; order Ostreida; family Ostreidae; genus Magallana; species Magallana angulata. The sequence goes on along the minus strand of NC_069112.1, from coordinate 2,639,651 downwards.
CCTTCGCGTAAATTGGCTGCGTTTGGATCAACTACATTGTTTTCTACAGAGACTGAACATAATTTCGCAATTCCTGGAATATCGTTTAAGAAAATTCTTATCACGCATAAATGGCCGGGATTTACAGGATAAAAAGATTTATCTATGGAACAAAAATTTCCGTGTTGTTTTATACATGATAATAGCTCGATGTCAGATAGTGTCGTATACGTACTTCGGACATCGTCGATGACGACCGCCTTTTCTTCAATTTTATACTTAGCTAACAAAGTTGATTGGTTTGTTTTGAGATTTGGAACTTGGAGATTATGAATTTTGAAGACTTCGAAATGTTTGTTCGTGTCTAGAAGGGGTACAGTTAGTGCAATGATAAGGTTTTCAGTTTCCACTAATGTCGTACATGGTAAAATTCTATAGTAAGACCAAAGATCAGTATCCGGATCATATGGTATTTTAAGATTCGGGGGTAATTGATTCGCAATTTCTGATAACAGATTTCTGAGATTCGCTGGCGAAATGACTGTCGGAGACAGATGTCCCAACGAGAGCATGTTTAGTCTTAGTCTGAGCTGTTGTAAATGATTCCTAGTTATCGAAACAATTTCAGATATACTGCTTAAGGTTCTGTCAAAACGAATGTAAATGTCATTAAATCTTTGCATGTCATGCATTTGCTTGTTCAGTAGTAACTGTTCTGTCATCGAGGCATTTAGACTAGTGATGATGCTATTTATTGTCCTACGATTTTCGTTTATGTTCTGTTGATTATCCTTTATAAAGGTCATACTCTCTGTCAATACATGCTTTATTTGTTGCTGATTATTTGCCAGATGCCTAACGTTAGCCTTAATAGTGTTAAAGAAAAGAAAGTACTTTTCCTACGATTGGTATTTTTGCTCTAGTTCTTCTACGGTGCATAAAACGAATTTCGCGTATTTCCTGTTCTAAATATTTCCTATTTAGTTTAAAGTTACTTATCTTGACCGAGAATCGTTCTCTCATTTGATAAAGCCGAAACAAGGGTGTTACTGGAACCGTATGATTTGTCAAATTAGCAAGTAAGATTTCTGACTCATTTCGAATAGATTGTAGCAAGACCGTTTTGACTGTTTCCAGTTCTGTTTGGAGAAGATCTAGAATATTACAATAAGGATTTAAACTTATCGTTGTGATTGCTGTCCATTTGCCCTGTATTAAGGATATATCTTTGACTTTTTCGAAGATTACACTTTTTCTAACTAGTGCTCCACAAACTCCAATTACGAGAAGCATCACCAATGCCCACTTCATCCTACAATTAATAATTAAAACTTCGGATACAAGGATGCTTACAAAAAGTTCTTTCAAACTGATACATCCACCCTATTACGTTTCTTCTTGTTTCCGACATTTCTATTACTGCTGAGTGAATTTCTATCAAGTCTAATGGAAAGTGTTTCTTCATAAACTTTATGAAGGAGGGGTAGAGCGGCCACATATTTTTATCTCCTTACTATCATTGTCTGTAAAGCCAAAATTCTTTGAAATTCTAAATTTATTTTGCGTCTAACGGGTCTATTTTGTTCTGCAATTCTCTGATATCTCATTATTTGAGCCTTAACTAAGTCTGGTAAGTCGATGATTAATTCGCAAATCGAACTCAACGGTATGTCTTCGTCGTCAGAAGTCATGGGGATTGGGGCTTGTGGAATCTCCACCTTAGGATAAAATACCTTTCGAGCTTTTACTTTTCTAAAGCCTGGTTGTAAAGAGCTTAATGTTGAAGGTAAAGAACTTGCAGATGATTGTCGAGAATTGTTATCTATTCCAGGATTAGGCATCTCTAACTTTAATGCCCATTCACTTTTAGGTTTTGGCTTAGGACTTGGTTTAGTTGATAATTTACTTCCAGACTGTGAAAAATGTCGAGGTATTGGTCGTGGGTCAGACATCTGAAAAAATGTTTATTCAAAGAAATGACTAAAAAATGTTTTCATAAATATTCCTTCTTTTCCTACTGTAAATGACCCATGTACTATTTCATTTATCATCACCATCCTAAAATACTCTACTTCCCCTGGACCTATTTTACGATACAAGGCCGTAATTTCATCATATTTCTGATCTATTTCGTGCAATCTTCTCAATTTCATGATAAAACTAGGTTTAAAATTTCGTTCGAATATAGTTGAATATTGTTTTACTCTTTTCAGTTCTCCTAAAACAGTTTTCTTTGGTTCTACTTCTGCATTTGCTAAGCGATGGTATTTCTTAATTTTTTCAAGAACTACATAGGGCAAATTTGGGTAAATATTGCCAATATTCTCCCTTTGTTCTGCCATTTCCCTGCAAATAGATTGTTTATTATTTGAATTTTCTTACGGTAAATCCTTAAATTCTATACTTAATCCTGCCGCGTCATTCTGTATAGCTCCTGTTCCTAACTCTAATAGTATGTTCGTCAAATATTCTAACTCACTACCTCCTATAAGTGTACAGTACTTCAAGACCTTTGCTACCAACTTCAGGTTCCTAACAAAACTAGTGCTCAAGGTGTCCTTATCAAGTTTCCTATTTAAGTATTGCGAATACACATTGAATCGTCTTAATTCAATATTTACTAATTTTCTTGGAGTAATTTCTGCATTCGCTAAGCGATGATACTTCTTAATTTTATCTAAGACCACTTCCGGTAAAAATGCTGGGTATATGTTGCCTGGGGTATACAAAGAGTCAATTCTTAATGATCGCTCTTCTATTTCACTTAACACTTCCATAGGTTCACACAAGCTCATAGGTGAACTCCCTGACTCCGCACCTGCCATTTCTGCAAGAAATTTGCAAGAGTCGTGACAGTCCACAAACGAGCGATTAAAAGCAAAAATGCGCAATTTAATACGCAAAGCATAATATATACAAAGCTAAGCATCTTCACAATTATTTACATCTACAGTCGGTTACGAGTGGCGCCTTCCCTTACGACACTAGTAGAGGTAATTTCTCCTCTAATGCTTATCGTAACCTCATCGGAATACGGTTCTGTATCACTTAGATCATGATTGAGTATATCCAAGGTTGCTGTTAATGTATTTCTTCCGAACCTCATTTTGATATAAAGTTCATTAGGGGGTGTCAATCTCAATTCCAATAACTCAGATTCTGACATCTGAAAATAAAGGATACTTTATCTATCCTATTACTAACTGCTTTAAGACAGCTAAACAATCCTCTTTAAATTTATTTTGTTTATTCAATTTACGAGGTTTAGGGATTGGTTTTCGCTGCTTAGGGGTTGGGGTGAAGCCTAGACCTATTTTAACTTCATCTACTTCCATGTCTTCATTCAAGGGAACTCTAAAATTATCTAAGGGAATTTGTGACTCAGGGTGCTCATTTTCAGACTCTGACTCATAGTCCTCCATTGTCTCTTCTATCGATTCAGTGTTTTGTTGTTGATCATCCATGATCTTTTTGGCTCTTATTCGTTGTTGAAGTTCCGCTAAAGGGATATCTTCTTCATCGGATGATTCTTCTCTTTCACGTTTCTTAAATTGAACTTCTCTTTCCAGTGGTTCTGGTTGTATGTCTTCTTCTTCAGAAGAATCAGATTCTTTTTCAGGTGGTACCACATAATTATTTCTTCTTAAAGTTCGATCATCTTCAGCACTTCCTTGCGAAAACGAAATGGGCCAATGCGAAATGTCAGCCAACCTTAATTGTCGTGTATGGCACTTGGTAGTTGCTCCTGTCAATTGGTTCTTTATGACGAAACTTACTGGTCCTTTCTGCTCGATGATTCTGTAATACGGAAGCCATTTCTTATCTAATTTATTCTGCCTCCTATTATTCTTTAGGTAGACTGGATCTCCTACTTGAAATTCTTCGTCATTACTTTTCTTATCTGCTTGATCTTTCTGCTTTTTCTTGGCTTCTTTCATGTTTTTATGTACCAACATGAAGGCTTTATGTTGTTCTTGTATCGCAATCTTATGTTGGTCTTCTCCCATGTATCTTCGTCGAGGTTTCAACAAGGTATCCAAAGGTAGTACCACGTCTCTGTTATACATAAGATAGTACGGAGAGAATTTTGAGGAATCATTGGGGTGAAATCGGATTGCGGCTAGCGTTTGGTTAAGATGAATATCCCAAGTTTCTGCACTGTCTACCAACTTTTTAGCCATGACATCATGTAAAGTCCTGTGGAATCGTTCTACTTTGCCATTTCCTTGGGGACTGTAATAGGACGTAGTTATATGATTGATGTTAAGTTCCTTTAACGTCTCTTCTACTTTCTTGTTGATATTTTCCGTTCCATTATCCGTAAGGATTTATAAGGGACAACCATATCTTGGATATATTTCTTCTAGTATCAAGTGTACTATATTGTCTGCTGACTTGTCGGGTACAGGAAAAGCTTCTGGCCATCCAGAATAGATGTCGATGAATGACACTATGTAGTTATTTCATGATAAAGATGTTGGATATGGTCCAGACAAGTCAAGTCCCATTTTAGCCATAGGAAAAGGTGGTATATCCGTTTCTTGCAGTGGGGGTTGATTTTTCTTGTTACTTCTGGTCTGACACACAACACATCCGTCTATGTAGGAATGTAACCTTTTATACAGGTTAGGCATATAATATTTCTGTCTGATGACGTCGTAAGTCTTGTCAACTCCCATGTGTCCGAGTGCATCATGATATTGTTGCACCACTAAGGACTCTAATTCTCGTGGCACGTACAAGCGAAGTCTTGGGCATTCTGCGTCTCCGTCTGACAGATAGTACATCAATCCATCTATTTCTAGAAATGTCTTTTCTTCGGTTGCTGTCGCTGTTCCTTTCTTGAGTCTATCTTTCAATTTCTTTATTTGTTCGTCGCTCATTTGGCTTTCTCTAACATCAATGTCTTCAGGTAAGTCGATAAATGGCTTAAGTATTTCATCAGGCTGCTTTACTTCACATTTGGCTAGTCTCTTAGGTGAGAAGGCGTTTGAATTTAATACATTGATTTCAAAGAAATTATCTTTCACATCTGGTTCATCACAATCGGATTGATCTTCCGTTTCATCATCTTTTCCTCCAGATGGTTCTCTCGACAAAAGGTCAGCACAGCAGTTGAATCTGCCTTCAATGTATTCCACTTTACAGTTGTATCCAGCAATACTTAGTGCCCATAATTGAATCTTTTTGTTCTGCATCGGAGATTCTAGGATATACTTCAATGGTTTATGGTCGGTCCTTATGGTAAACTGAACGCTGTGAAGATAGTGATCTAACTTCTGTAAGGCATAGTGTATGGCAAAAGCTTCTTTTTCAATAGTTGACCATTTCTCTTGAGTTTTGCTTAGCTTATGAGACAGGTAGTATATTGGTTTGTCTTCTCCTTCATCAGTCTTCTGCGTAAGACAGGCTCCTATGCAGTTGTCACTAGCATCGGTATATAAGATGTAAGGTTTATTGGTGTCAGGGTATGCCAATAATGGTACTACTGTTAGGCTTTCTTTAAGGAAATCAAACGCTTCTTGACTGTAAGGCGTCCATTTGAATCTGGCGTATTTTCTTGTAAGGTCAATCAGAGGTTCTGCTATTTTCGAGAAGTTGGGGATGAATCTTCGATAATAGCTGCACATTCCTATGAAACCACGAACCTCTCTGACAGTAGTAGGTGCAGGTAACTTCTGTATAGCTTCTACTTTCTTCGGATCGGGTTTAACTCCGTGTTCATTGATAATGAAACCGAGGTACTCTGTTTGTTCTTTAAAGAAACTGCACTTTTTCAACTTTAATTTCAATCCGTGTTGTCTCAAGCGATGGAATACGTCTTGGATATGGCGTAGGTGGTCTTGTGGTGTTTCAGAAAATATCAAGATGTCATCCAGGTATGCAATGGCAAACTCCTCCTGTCCCTGAAGAACTATGTTCATCAGTTCTTGAAAGACTGCCGGCGCGTTACTCAACCCGAATGGCATCCGATTGAACTGGAACAATCCTTTGTGGCATGCAAAGGCTGTCTTTTCTTTACTAGAGTCTTCTAGTTTTACTTGCCAATATCCACTCTTAAGATCTAAGGCGGTAAAGTACTTGGCTTTTCCTAGCAAGCATAAGATGTCATCTATTAATGGTAATGGAAATGACACTGGCTTCACAATCTTATTTAAACTTCTAAATTCAACACACATCCGATCTGATCCATCTTTCTTTTTCACTACCACTAAAGGGAATGACCAAGGTGATTGGGATCTTTCTATTATCTTGGCTTCCATCATCTCTGCTATCGCCTTATCTATGATTTGTCTCTTATTTAGGGGGCTCGGTAAGGTCGATTCTTTATAGGGTGATGACCTTCAGTGTCTATCTTCATCTTCACTGTTTCCGTAACTCCAAGATCACTATCCTTTTTGGCGAATAAGTCTTTGTTCTTGTTTACTAGTCTTTGTACAGATTGTTCAAATCTTTTTGGTACGTCAATCTTCTCATTGGTGTTTTGTCCGGAGGATATTTCTGAGATTTCCTTGGGGTTAACACTGGTAATACGGCCCACGATATACCCTCTTGGAATCTTGTAGCTCTTATTTGATTGGTTTACGATGATCAAGGGAATTTTTCCGTCTTTGCGAACTTCACAAACAGAGTCTTTTAAGTAAAGTCCTGGTTCCTCCATTATACAGTCATTGTCTATACAATTCACTTCAACCAAGTCACTTTCTTGAGAAGGAAATTTGTTATTCACTTTCCCATAATACACAGTTACAGTATTTGGTTTCACAAATAGTTTCTTTGGGGTTCTCACAATTGTTGAGATATGTAAGTCTTCTTTGAGTTCCGCATAAGTTTTACCATTTATACGCATGAGTCCTAAGTCAAAATATAATCGAACATTGTTCTTCTTGAGCCAATCGCGGCCAAGAATCAGATTCCGATTGAGTCCCTTTGTCACATAAAGCTTATGTTCTAACGCTAAACCTGAAATCTTAAAAGAAATATTTACGTACCCTATCGCAATTAAGGAATTACCATTTGCTGCTTGAAGAGTGGGGATGTCATTTTTACATAATTTAGGGCGAGGGAATAAGTTATCATACATTTTCTTGCTGATTAAAGATACAGCAGCACCGGTATCTACTAAAGCTCTGAATTTATTTTTACCTATCTTTAATAAACAACTACTGGGATTATTGGTAAAATTAATTTCATATCTAGGTCTTTGTTTAAAGTTCTTTCTTCGGGCTTCAACGAAGGAAGAACATCTTAGTTTTCCTGATTTTGTTCATTAAAAGAGCGAGGGTTGTATCCTGAAGTCGATCTCTTATTGTTTTCATTCTGAGTGTCGCGTGACCTATTCTGACGTCCTATCATTCTCCCACGGTTTGGTTGCGTTCTCTGATAGCTACGCGAGCTCCAACAGTCAGCACGCACATGACCTACTTTTCCGCAGTTCCAACATTCCACAGGTGAACGGGAGCTCCGTTCAACAGTATGTACAGGCCTATTTTGATTGATTGGTTTATTTATTTGGGGGCGAGATCTAACCTGAGGTTTGTTTTGTTTACAGAATCTGGCTCGGTGGCCTGTCTTTTTACATTTAAAACATCTGTTATTTCGCGCATGGTCGATTTCCATGGGCTCTTCATGCCGAATGTCTACCGGCGCGGGATTGTCTAAGCGATCTCTGAAAAAAGGAAAGGTAGTATCAAAAGTAGGGTTAATTAAACCATTACTTATGTTCTGTCTTTCGGTTATATCTGACCCTCGAATGGCCAATCTCTGTCTTAAATTTTGTTCTCTCATAGTAACTTGAATCGCTGATTCTAAGTCTTTCGGATTCTCTCGGAGAATCTTCATTCTTAGATAATCGAACGTCAGTCCGTCACAGAAAATGTCAACCAATTGCTGTTGTACTAAAGGGTCTTTAATTCTATCTTTGCTATACGCGTCTTCCGCGATTTGTAATAATCTTTCAGCAAATAATTGTACACTCTCGTTGGAGTGTTGTCTTGTTCTCCGCATTACCGCTATTGCATGTTGCGGGTCTGTTATCTCCGCGAATCTATTTTGTAAAGAAGCCCTAAGATCGTGCCATGATGGCAGTTCCTCGGCTGCTGCCGTTTCGTCAAGGTATCTTTTTATAAAATCGCCCACGGACCCTTTACTAGTTATATATGCCAACATCGGGATTTCATGCTCTGGTTTTCCCGACATCAACGCATATTTCTCTACCTCTTTAAGCCATTGCTTAAATTTTCTGGGGTCCCCCTCAAACGGAGTGATTACTGAGGACAAAGGTACTGATAGAGCGGCTGTTACTGCCCTCATTTGACTCATAAAAAAATCTTTTTCGTCATCCGGCTTCGGATGTCTGGGTTCACGTAACTGATATCCCCTGGTTTCATGAAATGATTCCTGACTACTTGATTGGGATTTATCTACAAAACTTTTACCCTGTTCCCCTTTATCTTGACCTAAACTTGCCATGCTTTGTTCCAACTGACCCATTTGTCTTCTAAACTCTTCTTTATCGTACCCAGTTGCCATTTTAGTAGTTGTACAAATTACCACTAAAAATAGAGACGATAGCGATATGTAAAAGGATTCTTACCTTACGAAGTTTTCTCAGACGTGTTCCTTTTCCTTTTCTTGTACTTCGTCTTATCCTGGTCACGGCACCAAGAATAACTATGTAAGCAGATGCAAGACGTTTCCCGCAAACAAATCTTCCCGTCTGTTACTTAGTTAATTGACCAAGTCCAAAACTCTCACCAAAGTTTCACAGGTTTATTTGGATCGTTTAGTGGTATCAAGCTTATCAAAGCAAGTCTAATTCGGTTCTCATCTAATTCAGTTCTGTATTGCTAACAATACACATGCATATATATACCCTTTTGACTGGGACAGACAGTTTCGATTACTCATGACCACCTGCGCTGGTCATGAGTGTAGATTTAGTGAGCAAATTCCTAAACAATATTTTAATTCTAAATACAGTATCAAAACTGTCAAACTGTCTATCACAGCGTCGGGGGATTCGGGCCTTCAATCTCCCGCATCAGTACAAAACATGAGTATAGGTTAAAAGGTTAACAGAAAACATGTACTTCGTGACAATTATACAAAATCAGATCTCCACAGAGTCTGCAAATATGACAAATATAGCATTACTGTCCCACACCTGGACGTGTGAGATCATGCTGCTGCGCAATTAATTTCCAAAATATAATTTCCCAAGGACTTTCCAACATAGTTATTGACATTTTAATAATTGCGCAGTTTGCATAAACAGCTTACATGTTTATTTCATAGTACTTTACAAGGTCATCTGTTTACACCAATCAGCCAATCATCGGCAGTATTTGGAAGACACAATACAATATTCTTAGACAATACTTTAATCCTCTGGAGAAACAGAAGGAATGCAGATACGACACTTAATGAGTCTCTGACCTCTAGCCTCCTGATGAGTTTCTTTTTGAGGGCGTTGCTGGCAGCAATATTTGTGGCAGCCCGGAGATCCTCTGCAGCGCCTCGTAGTCTCTTCTGCTGCTCCGAGTCGTTCGGACTCGACGCACAGCCCTGTAATATTAGAATATAACACTTTACTGAAATTGATTGAACATGATATAGCTGTATACTGTGATATACAACTCTGTATCAAATATAACATTTGACTTTACACATGTTAAACATGATATTGCATTCTACAGTGTCAGCTGCTTTATCTTTACCATCATATGCTCTGCGGCCTACAAATGTCTACATAACCAGACACACAGCATACTAGTACTATTACACTTCCCATCTCATTGTTCAATGCACACAACTTTTCCTTACCTTGGCAGCTTCCACCATGTTCGCGGTGGCATCAGCAAGTTGTCTGGCAGCGGCCAGGAGCCGCTTCTGCATGTCCGAGTCAGAGTGGCCCTCGGCTTCTCCCCTGATGGGTTGGGGCAACCAATGAAGAGGTCGCCTGAAAACAACAGATATCAAGGTCAAAAATTATATCATAAACAAGTAAATATATTGAAACAGTCAACAGTGTTAAATTTCTGAGCCATGTAGGTGCTAACCCAATCTAGCATTGACTTTTATAGAATTGAACTTATGAGAGAGGTGCGAGATATTTGTGAGATAACCTGAGCTAGCTGCCTCGCCTGTTTCATCATCTCGTGGGCATCACACACACACTACTGAACAGTCTGTCCGTCACAGTCATGATCGTGTCCACGGCGTCCTCGTGGGACTCCCCAGCCTGTATATCAAAAACATACATTTATTACCTCACAGCACAGAAGAGTTCACGATCCCAGTATCATTACACGCTCAATGATTTGTATCAAAATGTCCTTAAAATGTGTTTGTTATTACAACCAAATATTCAGTGTAATAATTTCTTCATTTTTCCTAATATTGTGTAACAGGCCTATGAGAGAGAGAGAGAGAGAGAGAGAGAGAGAGAGAGAGAGAGAGAGAGAGAGTAAAAAGCTTCAGAAAAAGAAAACAGTGACTATCCCACTTACCGCTGTCGACCATGCCCCCTTCTTGATGTGCTTTAGCAGGTCGTTAAGAGCCTGAGTAACCGCAGTGGCTGCGGCGCCTAGGTCGACCAGAAGCTTGTCGTCGCGGCAGGACTGCTGGGCTGCCTCCACGATTCCCTCCACAGAGTGAGCCACACCTTTTGCGGCGTCTATCAGCTGTTCCTGACAGGCCGGGCTACTGATGGTCGGAGCAACTACCTAAAACATACATAGTGACACAATAGAAAACGGTGTTAGTACCAACAAGCAGATATCGATGTTATCCTATGAGGTTATCATTCAAACCAATAGGACTTATTGTAACAAATGGATTAATTCAACCAATAGGACTTATTGTAACAAATGGATTAATTCAACCAATAGGACTTATTGTAACAAATGGATTAATTCAACCAATAGGACTTATTGTAACAAATGGATTAATTCAACCAATAGGACTTATTGTAACAAATTGATTTATTCAACCAATAGTAGCCACCACCTACACCACAATGGAAGACAGTATTGGCACTTGACACACAGGATCAATAAAAATCCAAGGTCCCAACAAATAGAATGATTTCCATCCTACTGGATCAATCCTACCCAATACGATCAATTCTGCCCAATACGATCAATCTCAGCCTATATGGCCAATCTCAGCCTATAGAATCTATCCCATCCAATTTGATCAATCCCAACTCAAGGGATCGGCCGCATTCTTTTGGGTAATTCTAACGTATTAGATCATTTTCAGAAGAATTTGTCAAGCAAAGGGATTAGTCTCAACCTAATGAATCAATCCCGAAAAATCAGATCCAAAAATGGGTTAGTCCAACCAATACGTATCAATCATAAAGAATTCAAATGAAAAAATTTATATTATCTACTTTATATTACAATATTTATAGTTTGATTGCAGCACAAATTTCAACTCTGATATTCAATCTTTAAAACAAATTTCATAGAAATTAAATGCAAACTAACAGCAAACTAAGGTTCTTCAAATAAAATTGTGTTACCAGTCAGCATAGCACTCTATCGATCGAGCTAAAGGGTTAACCCGCTAGCCAGAGCTAGTAGGAATGCCATATACCTGACTCTACCACATTGTCCCCCTCCAAGGAAAGAGGCGTCCCGACTCTCCTGGAGTGCCAATGCCTGTGGGGCAAAGTTCTGGAAACAATCTCTCTCACCGCCAGAGAATACCCAGGTCCCAACGTGGGCGCCAAATGCAACGGGATGGGAGAAATAATGACGGACCAGACCGGGTTTCAAAACCCAGGCCCCCTGAATCTCTAGTCAGGTGCTCTACCAACTGAGCTATCTGGCGCCGGTATTCGAACCGGTCTGACCGTCACATTCCTCCCACCTTTAATGATCTTCGTCCCCGAAGAACACCCCTGGCTCCTCCCCTGGCAGGAGCTCACCTGTCAGTTCCAGGGGTTGGTCACGGCACCAAATGTAACGGAATGGGAGAAATGATGAAGGACCAGACCGGGATTCGAACCCGGGCCCCCTGAATCTATAGCCAGGTGCTCTACCAACTGAGCTATCTGGCGCCGGTATTCGAACCAGTCTGACCGTCATATAATGCCCCAACGTTGGCGCCAAATGTAAGAGAGACACTTATTGCCTCTGCTGGGGTTTGAACCTAGGTCCTCTGGCACACCAGTCCAGCACTCTACCGATCGATCTAAAGGGTTAACCCGCTAGCCAGAGCTAGAAGGAATGCCATATACCTGACTCTACCATTAGTCGTACATAAAATTTGTAAAAAATTGTGTTATTTTAACGATATATTAAAAAGTAATCAACTAATTGACTTGAAAATCCACAGGGTTTGTCCTTTTACCATGCCAAATAAGTGTACGAAGTTTGATAAATATCCGTGCAAGAGCTTTCTTTTCAACTTGTTTCCAACCTGAACACACGCACAGCAGCGATGCTATATCCCCTTCACAAAAAAGTTATGCGAGGGGATAATAACAAAAATTCAAACGCACATTAAGCTATTAACTCTATTAACTCACCGTAACGTTGTTCTGTCACGCTACTTTTGCTCTGGGTGATTGATAACTCTTACTCAAAAATCTCGATTGATAACTCGTATACAAAGTTGATTATGACATTGATTTAATGAAATAATAATTTGTAATAGTATTAATGGTTTGGAAAGACACATGCATTTTTTATTTGTTATTTTACAGAAGTGTGCAATCTATGATCAATATTCTTAGTTTTGAACGAATTTTGTCATTATGTATGTCCCCTCCTTTACAATGGTTACCTGTACATATAGCAGGTTGTATGTATTATTCTATGTTACCTGTACATATAGCAGGTTGTATGTATAATTCTATGTTACCTGTACATATAGCAGATTGAATGTGTAATTTTAAGTTACCTGTATGTATAGCAGATTGTATGTATAATTCTAAGTTACCTGTACGTAAAGCAGGTTGTATGTATAATTCTACGTTACCTGTACGTATAGAAGATTGTATGTATAATTCTAAGTTACCTGTCCGTAAAGCAGATTGTATGTATAATTTTATGTTACATGTACGTATAGAAGGTTGATGTATGTATAATTCTAAGTTACCTGTATGTATAGCAGGTTGAGTTGTACAGGGTCACGCTGGTCAACGTTTTGGTCGGGGAAAAAGAACTTCCTCCTCAGCAGTAGTGTGTCCACATCCAACACCCCCTGTTCCCTCAGGGTCAGTGAATGGTCCAACCACTCCACTGAAAAATCGTCCAATCAAAACTCATTTACAAAACATCCAATCAAAACTCATTTACAAAACATCCAATCAACACTCATATAAAACAAAATGCAAAATGTCAGAACTTTTAAATATGTATATCTATTTTAATCTTAATTTCATCAACTACTTCAATAAAAAATCATTTGATCAAAACTTTATGAAAATGTCCAATCAAAACGCATCAATGAGAGGAGCCTACGTTCGTCGTCAGTGTGGAGTTTCTTTCTCATCTCGTCGAGTTTCTTCTGGGCCTTGGCGATAGACCTCGGCGGAGAGTCAGCGTCTTCTCTTTCTTGTCGTTGGTCATCTCGCGGACCAGGGAGTATTCCTCATGGTTAGAGATACCTGGAGAATAATACATGTACAACAATACAGAAAATATGTTGATAGGTGTTGCTGTATGTTGCTAACACTTACCCATCTTGGTACAAATTGTGTTGCCCTACTGTGTGGCTGTCATTCACCTTACTTAAGTGTTTGTGTTGCTACATGTTGCGTGTGTTGCTATTTGGTGCTGTGTGTGCTAACATCTAATTGACCCCCACCAAATTAAATGATTCCACAGTACCTATCTTGATATTGATGGTGACCATCAGTTGCCCCACTGTGTAGCTGTCATCCAGCTGTAACTTCTGTGTTTCTATGTGTTGAGAGTTACAGTGTGTTGCTATATGCCGTGTGTTGCTGTATGTTGCTTTAAGTTGCTATATGTTGCTTAGACTTACCCGTCTTGGTACAGATGGTGACCATCAGCTGCCCCACTATAACTTCTTTCTTTGTGTGTTGCTATGAGTTGCTGTATGTTGCTGTGTGTTACTTTATGTTGCTGTATGTTGCTTAGACTTACCAATCTTGGTACAGATGGTGACCATGTGACAATTATTTGTTTTTTACTGTAAATGTCTTTCCTGTTCCAGCTTGGCCTGTTATCAAGATATTGTGATCATTTTCCGCAATGTTTACACATTTTTCCTTGTCGCTGTCTATTTTCGCGGGTTCTTACGATTTCTCTGGACTTTCCGTATGCATTCGCAACATCTCTGACTTTATATATGGAGAGCCGCCGCTAGGCGTCGCGTTGCTCTATGCAAACTTCCGTTGCTTTCGATGAAATGGAATGGTATCGAGGACGTTTCGGGTCACTGGGTGGTTAAAACGGCATGTATACTTATATAAAGTATAGGGAGAAGTCATCGGATCATTTTGTGACCTAGTTCTCGCCAGAAACCGGTAGACAAAGGGTATAACTTGTTGAAATTAAACTGTGAATTGAGCCCCCCCCCCCCTGAAATCCAAGATGGCGATTGTCGTCGCTTTACTTTTTAGCTCACCTGAGCCAAAGGCTCAAGTCAGTTTTTCTGATCACAATTTGTCCGTTGTTTGTCGTTGTTGTAAACTTTTCCAATTTTAATCTTCTTCTCAAGAACCACTTGGCAGATGGCAAAAATCTTCTTCTCAAAAACTATTCGGCCCGAAAAGCTGTAACCTGTATGGAAATATCCTGAAATTTGTTTGGAGGCATCCTCAGGTATACTCTGTCCCAAGATATTTTGGATTCACATTTGGCTTAATTGCTTGATATTTATAAATACCTCAGGGTTCAAACGATGTTCATTCAAAACTATAGTGTAGATTCAAGTTTGTTCAAATCATCGTCCCCGGGGGTAGGGAGGGGCCACAATTGAGGGAAGTTTTACATAGGAATATATAGAGAAAATCTTTTAAAATCTTCTTCTCAAAAACTATTAGGCCAGAAAAGCTCAACTTAAAATGGGAGCATCCTCATAGATAGTGTAGATTCAAGTTTGTTCAAATCATGGTCCCCGGGGGTAGGAAGGGGCCACAATAGGGGGATCAAGTTTTACATAGGAATATATAGAGAAAATCTTTTAAAATCTTCTTCTCAAAAACTATTATAGGCCAGGAATGCTCAAATTTGAGTGGAAGCATCCTCAGATAGTTTAGGCTCAAGTTTGTTCAAATCAAGGTCCCCGGGGGTAGGGTGGGGTCACAATTGGGGGATAAATTTTTATACAGGAATATATAGAGAAAATCTTTTAAAAAAATTTCTTTTAAAAACCACTAGGCCAAGAAAGCTCAAATTGGTGTGTAACCATCTTCAGATAATGTAGATTCAAGTTTGTTCAAATCATGGTTCCTGGGGTAGGGCAGGGCCACAATGGGGGATAAATTTTTATATATAGAGAAAACTTCTTCCCAAAACTATTAGGCCAGGAAAGCCCAAATTTGATTGGAAGCATCCCCGGATCGTATAGATTCAATTTTGTTTAAATAATAGTCCAGGGGTAGGGTGAGGCCACAATGGGGGATGAATTTTTACATAGGAATATATAGAGAAAATCTTTAAAAAATTTCTTTTTAAAGACTATTGGGCCAGAAAAGCTTAAACTTGTGTAGAGGCATCCTCGGGTAGTGTAAATTCAAGTTTGCAAAATCACAGTCCCTAGTGGTAGGGCGGGGCCGTGATGGCGGTTTGAATTTTTACATAGGAATATATAGAGAAAATCTTTATAAATATTCTGGGAAAGTTTTCGGTCCAAAACTCAGTACTTAGTGTGAAAGCAGAGGTTATGCAGATTTAAGTTTGATGAAACCATGATTCCCTAGAGAAAAGTGAGGCCACGCAATGGGGGGGGGGGGGGGGTATATAGGAAAAGAAAAAAATCTTCTTACAGGTACAACAACAAAAGGGGCTTAATATTTACCCAAAAAAGAGGTGGGTAAAAATTGGCAGATTTTCAATTTTTTTTTAGCATTACCGTATCAAAATACCTCGACAACTAATGTCGAGGTATTTTGATACGGTAATGCTAATTTGATCAGAATTAAGGCTCAGGTGAGTGATGTGGCCCCTGGGCCTTTTGTTTTAATGTACATATGATACACATTTTTTAAAACAACGATAAAGGGCGATTTTAATGGCGTATTTTATTTCGATACCATAGAACATATATTGAATGACCATTTATGTATATTTTTTTTATTCGGGAATAAATTGTTATAAATTTCAGTGTCTGACAACCGAGCCCCTGTGGTTTTAAATTCAAAATAGATTTTAAAAAGGTAAAAACGGCAGGGTAATGCTATTTTTTGATTTCTGGAATATAAAATTACACATATTAAGCCATTTATTTTTCGAATTTTGTCTGGTTTAGACAGAGACATATTTTTTTATATGTCTCTGGTTTAGATGTTACATTTTAGATATATGATATTTAAAAATGCGAGATTGTGGTGTAACGGTATATGCAAAATGCGTAATTGTGGATTAACCGTATATGAAAAATGCGGGATCGCGGGTTATCGGTATATATACAAAGTGTGTGATTGTGGATTAATCCGTGTCCTCGTTCTGTACCAAGTATTACAGTACAGGATACATTAAAGTCTGAATGTTTATTTTTGATGCAATACCTTAATGTCTAGGTCTAGGCTAATACAGGGTATTTGCGAGTGGTAAAATGCAAATATAAGTAATAAACAACGATTATTTAGTGAACACGGCATTAGGATTAGCAATTGCTCTGCTGGCATATTGTCCATGATGCGCTAGTATTGTCTGAATACGTTGAACTGTTAACAATGATGAAGTCTGTCTGATTAATCCATGTCCTCATTTTGTACCATGTATTACAGTACTGCCTGACTATGAAAAAAAGACAAACAATATAGACATGTCACTTTAAGTTTATTGACTTTTATCTACAGCTCGCTACATTTACCCAAACATCATTTGTATACAAGTATTATGTTTTTCATGGTAAGTGTAAACACAATAAAAATAAACATAATACTATATATATACGTTATAAATGTATTTCATCACGTTCATTGTGTGCGTAAACAAAACAAAAAAATTCTCAAAAGAAAATGACATTAACTTGAGTTGTCCTATCTATCTGGTCAACAGAGATACAGAGTGTGAGAAATGTGCTTAAACACCATTAACAACACATAGGATTAGCAGCTTGCTAAATACAAATTGAGGTCATCATGACCTACTTTCACATTGATATACATGAGTAAATGACTCCTGGTATGATTAATGGTACTTCATTTCTAAAACACAAGTTTGTTTTTTTTTCCAAATAGATATATTCTAAAATAGTTTCACCATAAACTACCATAATTCTAATTGGGTCATTGTGACCTACATTTTGAGCACAACAAGCAATATATGATGCACCAATTGTTACACATGCACAGCTCAAACTTAATGAATTAATCTAACATCAACTATTAATATATTGAAATTAAAACTACATAACATTGTATAAAAAACCATCTAAATCAAATTCTTATCAAAAGCTTATCAGATCACTTCTTTCCAAATGATCACGGTATATTGTAAAAATACATTTACTGATATTCAGTCCTACCAATAAAACTGTCAGGGATAAACACCATCAAATTCATTTCTCATTCTCAAGGGGAATAACTGTTTTTTCATCCTGACTGAAAAATACAAATTTTGAGTTATTCCCCTTTGAATATAATGTTTACTACAACATACAAGATTATTTATGTAAAAATCAAAATTGAAAAAAACAACAACATGTGACACATTGGCTACAATTGTAATGGACATCTCCGTCCTAGCTCCGAAAGATACCAGAAATTTCAGGAGCTTAGATATGTAAAACATATTATATACTGACAAAATTTACACTAAGATAAAATTAATAAAAAAAATATGATAACAAATACAGTAGAGTTCACATACACAAAAAAACCCCGATTCCATTGATGATGCCTTATTCATAAAGAGGTAAGGTACACAGAAACAGAGTCTATTGAGGACGCGTTATATATGCAGATTTCACCTATACAGATACAAAGTTTATTGATGAAGCGTTATTTTTGTGCAGATTTCACATACACAGCAACAGTGTCCAATGATGACGCATTATTTTGGTTCACCTACACAGATACAGAGTCCATTCATGAAACGTTTGTCACGTTGTTTATGTAGAGTTCACGCACAGAACACAAAGTCCATTGATGACCGGTAATTATTTAGCTTCTGTAACTCCATTGGAATTATGGGTAATCCGGGCAGGTTTTCTACTGTCTCCCCCTGAAGGCGTTTAAAAAAGCAGCTTGTCTGCAAGAAACAAAAATAATTAATTTATAATTGTATTAAATGATTAATACCAAATACTTGGACAAGAAGGAAAGAAAAAGTGAGCAAGCTCAAATACCCCATGTTCTCCCATTACTTGACAACGCTACACATCATGAATGGCAGAATATATATGCATTAAGGTGGCATTCTACACCACTTTTTGGTGACGCAGTACGCAAAAAAAGTTAATCCTGGTACTGGCTGATTGCAACTGATGCGATTGTATGGGGACCGCTCTTTTGAAAAATTTGTTAAATAAATAGAATAAGTCAACATTTTTATTAAATTCATTATTTACATGAAAGGTGGAATGGGACACCTTCATGTTGTGTCGTATTATTTATCGAAATAAACAATAAATCAAGTGTAATTTTATAAATAGTTTCTTTCCCATCATTGTTACCTTACAGCGCAGTGCAGTGGATTAGAGCGCTCACTACGGACATGTAAGTCACGAGTTCGAGTCGGGTTTGAACATTTATTACTTTTCCAAAATTTTCTAAAACAGATTTTTTGGTTTAATATTGTGAAAGAAAATTCTAAACCAATGAAAGTATTTCAGTAGTAATGTACTTTAATCCACATTTTTATTGACAGATGTTCCAAACCACCTTAATTAACGGGATGGGAGGGTGGCTTTGAATTTCTCTCAGGTTGGGATACATAAATCCTAATTATCTACCCTTGAAAAGGGGCACGTTCCTTAATTTTCAAAACTTTGAATCTTCTTTGCCTAAGGGTGCTTTGTGCCAAGTTTGGTTGAAATTGACCCAGTAGTTCTGGGGGAGATGTTGAAAATGTGAAAAGTTGACGGACAGAGGACAGACAAACAAACAGACAGACGACAGACAAAATGTGATCAGAAAGGTTCACTTGAGCTTTCAGCTCAGTAAGCTAAAAATGATAAAGGGCATTACTAGCAAACATTATCAGATCAAAACTTTCTGCAATTATGCACATATTTAATCAATTGTCTAAAACAGCAACATACTAAATTCTAATGGTTCAAAATTTGAAGACAAAACATTGTAATTAAAATTTCCTAGAAACATGCAAATCAACATATTGTGCCCTAACTATCTACAAAAACAAGAGGCCAACTGGCCTTAACGGTCACCTGAGTAGCATATATCCCATACACAAACTTGTCAAGGAGTCTCATATGCATCTAATTAACTAGGTTTCATACTGGAGTAGAAAAATTATAAATTTGTAATGACGACCACATTTCAAAAAGAACTGGGAACCCTATAATTTTGGTGAAAAACTAAAAGATCTGGTCTACAAAATCATGAATTCAGTTTTCCTTTCAGGTGTGTGGGAGTAAAGAAGATAATTTTTTAACGTTATATGCATTAACATCTATACATCAATTTTGGCCCTGCCTGAGAGTCAAAACCCATACCCCAGGGGACATGAAAATTAAAATTTCAGTAGAGGACTTCCTGGTAAACATAATTATGATTCAGTTTTTTATACAGATGTGTGAGAATAGAGAAGAAGATTTTTAAACATTATATGCATTAACAATATATTGCCATAGTGCCACCACCCCCTCATGTCCTGAACCCCTGACCCAGGGGCCATGAATTTCACAATTTAGGTAAAGGAGATTGTGGATATCATAACCATGTATTCAGTTTTTTGCCCACATGTGTGGGAGTAGAAAAGAAGATTTTTTAATATTTAAAGCATTTTACTATATGGCCATATTGGCCCCACCCTAGAGCCTAATCACCTAACAAAGGTGTCATGAATTTCACAATTTTGGTAGAGGGCCTCATGGACATCATAACCATGCATTTGGTTTTTAACAAATATATATGGGAGTAGAGAAGAAGATTTTTTAAGATTTAATACATTTTTACTATTTGGCCATATTGGCCTCACCCTAGAGCCTGAACCCCTGACTGAGGGGTCATGAATTTCGCAATTTTGGTAGAGGGCTTCATGGACATCATAACCATGCATTTAGTTTTTAACAAATATATATTGGAGTAGAGAAGAAAATTTTCTAAGATTTAATACATTTTTAGTATATGGCCATATTGGCCCCACCCTAGAGACTGAACCCCTGACCCAGGGGTCATGAATTTCACAATTTTGGTAGAGGGTTTCATGGACATCATTATCATGCATTTAGTTTTTAACAAATATATATGATAGTAGAGAAGAAGATTTTCTAAGATTTAATACATTTTTACTATATGGCCATATTGGCCCCACCCTAGAGCCAGAACCCCTGACCCAGGGGCCATAAATTTCACAATTTTGGTAGAGGGCCTCATGGACATCATAACCATGCAACCAGTTTTTTCCTCACATGCGTGGGAGTATAGAGAAAAAGATTTTTGAAAATTAGGCTTTTTTTGCATATTTGGCCCCACCTGTGGCACCCCAGGGGTGGTAGAGCCATAAATTTAACAATTTAGATTCTTCTTACCATAGAGATGCTTCACACCAAAAATGGTAACGATTGGCCCGGTAGTTTTCAAGAAGAAGTTAAAAATGTAAAATTGTTAACGCACGACGACGGACGAAGACCAATTGCAATGAGTCACCTGAGTGACTCAGGTGACCTAAAAATCATTGCTAAATTCAACATTTGGACAACAAACTAAGTTCCATGGAGGTAAAATTCCCAGAAAGATAAATAAATCAGAACTCCCTAATAATTAGCACATCTACACGTTGTGTCCTAAATACCTTAGAAGTTTCATATTAAACATGATAAATTTCTGTGCAGCTGTTTTATAAATTATAATATATGTTTTGCTTAAAATCCAGGACTGACTGACATAGTTTGAAATCATTATTCTCTAACAATTCCATTACATGGGGTATAATAATGGCACAATTAGCAAAACAAAGATACATTTACAATTGATAAAGATCCAACATTTACAATGTTTAATTGTTTAGTTATTATTTGTTTTTTAATATTCCACATTCAGAAAATAAAACTTGTATAACATGATGTTTCTCACTCAGCAACAGACAGCCATGTTTGGATGATCACAAAGTGTGAAATAAACAGGAGTCAGTATTACAGTCCATGTGAATTATACACAGCTCAATTTCAGCTGCAGATGTTGAACAAAGTGACAAACAACATGTGTGGTTTTGAGAGCAGACTAGATTTGTACAGAAACATTTACAACCTGTCAATATCCCAGCTATCTCCATTATATGGCTGGTGTTGAGCTGGACACGGCGTCCTCATCAGGACGGGGTCTGTGTTCATCTACAACAAGGCATTAATTAGCTGTTAATTAATCCACTCCATACATTATATTTAATTATAGAGCTACATCTACAAATTAAAACTTTAACCTGATTACCATGATACTTGCTTTATTATTTGTCTAATTAATTAAATTAGGTCAATTAACATGTAACAAAACAACAGATTACAAATACATGCGTCAGTGAGTTTTACTTTCGTTTAGCTGATGAGTTGTGTTGTGACGAGGTGTCCTGTATCTGATGTCTCCATCAGGACGGGGTCTGTGTTCATCTACAACAAGTCATTAATTAGCTGTTAATTAATTAATTACATACAGTATATGTAATGATAGAGCTACACCTACACATTAAAACTTTAACCTGATTACCATGACACTTGCTTTAATATTTATCTAAATAATTAAATTAAGTCAATATTAACATGTCACAAAATAACTGATTACAAATAAATGAGTCACTCTATATATTTTGATTTAATTAAATACAGCAACCTGCTATTTCTATTCACTAAATACAATGACATGTAACTGTACATTTAATTAATAAAATAATGTATCTAATTTCTCTTTATTTTAGATAAACACTGACTCCCAATGACTGGTAGATACAGCTAACCCTGTAACAATGAGTTGTTTATATTGACAAACAATCACACAGATAAACATGTCTTACATGTATCTTATTGACTGATAATTAACACGGACTGTGTGTCTTAGTTATCTATATCTAATTAATGTGAATGATAATGACTCAGACTTACCTGTCAGAGCGTCCTGTCTGGTGATATACCTGTAGACACACACCTTGTTGTTGTACCATGATCCGACCCAGAGACGGTGAGTGTTGACATCATAACTCAGGCTGTATGGTCCACCCATCTCTTGTGAGTTTGTCAGTAGACGTGACAGGAACTGACCGTCCTCATTTAACATCTGTACTGTTTTGGTTCTATCATCACACACCAGGATGTGTGACAGCGCGTCAGTACAGATTCCCCATGGCCGTAGTCCTGATCCTGATGGATGTCCTGTGTAGGAGAAACGATGTCTTCCTCCACGCTCTGTCACCACTACAGCACCAGACTCATAGTCTCTATATAAGACAGACACCACGACATCCCCATTGTTGTTCTCTGTTATATAGATAGGTTCACTATACAGTTCCCATCCTGTGTTGTCATGCTGTATGGTTTGTGTGAGTTGTCCACTCTGGTTGTACCGGGTTGCATTGCCTGTATCATAGTTACACATCGCGACCAGTAGATCCCCAGTGGACGGGGTCCAGTACACACACTGTGGTTCCCATGTAGAGTCTGTTCTCTCTATAAATGTGGTGCTTGTTTTCATATCCTTTGACAGTTTGTTGATGTTACGTTTCCTATCTATATAAATCAGTTCACTCTCACTGTTCACTGTGTGTGATCCATAACCACTATATAAACCACTCCATGAATCTTCCACACGATGTAGAGGGACACCTGTTGTGTCTGTCAACATGAGATTGTATCTATCACTGACCCAGACCCGGTCTGATGACACACAGGAAATGTGATAACAACGACCAACACCTGTCAGTGTGAGAGATTGATGGAGCTCAGCACCAGACGTCAGTTTCAGCAGACACTGGTTTCCTACGCGTCGGTTTCCTCTCTCTGTGATTTGGATTGCACTCAGTGACTCCATCACATCCTCCTTGTTGAGTGACTCAGTCATGGAGAGCTGGCTGGTGTGGAGTGTAAGATGTATCTGGGGGAGGGCTGTCTTTGTGAAGGAGAGGAATTGTAGCGCACTGAATGTGAATGCTGGCTGTACATATCTGTGTTCATATCTCCTTAGTCTGACAATATGTCTGATCATTTTTATCTTTTGTTTTTTACATCTGTGTTTGAAATCAAAGTAACAAAACACATTGTTCAATAGATCATATACCACTTTGTCAATGAGATTCTTCAGTCTCTGGGCCTTTGTTAACATCTCTGATTGACAGAGGGAGAATTCTGTGTGACAGGTTTTGACATCAGCTTTGATTTCTGTAAGGAGAACAGGTCTGTAAAAGAGAGCCTCACTCCTGATGGTGTGAATGGTTCCTCTGTGTTGTTGTCGCTTTGTTTTATAGGCTGTTGTAACATCTATCTGAGTGTGTTTTCTATGTGTTTGGCAATTATTACAGGCAGGAACTTGACAAGGTTCACAGTACTTTATATAAACATGGCGAGGATGTCTCACACAGATCTCTTGTGTTGGGATGTAGTTGATTTTATCACGGTGTGACACAACATCATGGTCTATTGTTTGGAGATCTTTTACATGGTTCTCTTTACACTGGGGACACAGATCACATGGACACGATACACAATAGTACGCTGTGTCCTCCGGACACTTAGAACATTGATGTACTTTGTACGGGGAGCTTGCTGTGATGTACGGGGAGCTTGCTGTGTCCATGATGTGGGCGGTCTGGGTCATAACCTATTCAATGAAAATAAAGAGTTTTAGGATTATTATTGTTTTATAGATTTAATGTCAAATTTTAAAAGAAATATATTTGGGTTTTTTAAAGATTAATATATTTTCTCTACTTAGATAATTGACGGTCTGTTATTCTGGTTCTGATTATAGAGTCACTCAACCAATAGAAAAATACAACATAAGATTGCTGAGTGAGAAAGAGGTGCTCTCTCTCTTTCTCTCTCTCTCTCTATCCCTACATTTCTTTCTCTCTGTTTCTCTCTCTTGGATGTGTACATAATTGAATCAGTGTACTATATGATTATCTAGCAGAGAAAGTCAGAGAGAGAAAAAAAAATAAGATGTGAAGTACACATCACAATTAAGTTCAATTCAATTACCGGGTATTTACTGTCTCAATTTACCTAACATGTACTCCTGCTCTTTCTATTTCTTTCTCTCAATCTCTGTTTCTCACAATTTCAATACTAATCATGCAGTCTTGCCCTCTCTCTCTCTCTCTCTCTCTCTCTCTCTCTCTCTCTCTCTCTCTCTCTCTCTCTCTCTCTCTCTTATTCCTCCTCTCTCTCTGATTTTTTTTCTAACACATGCTTTTTCTCTGTCTCCTTAGATTTCTCTTCTAAACATGTATTTTTGCTCTCTTTCAATCTATTTCTCTCTTTCAGACAAATTCCATTAAACATGTACATGTACTCAATATATCTTACTCTCAAAGATGTAATCTCTCTCTCTCTCTCTCTCTCTCTCTCTCTCTGACCTATTCTTATAAACATGTGCATCTTACTATTGTAATTTCTCTCTCTTTTTCTCTCTGAGTTACTCTCTGTTAAACATATGCATCTTTCTATTTCTCTTAGACATGTAATCTCTCTCTCTTTCTGTCTGTCTGTCTCTCTCTCTCTCTCTCTCTCTCTCTCTCTCTCACACATTATTACTCCTTCATTCACTATCTCTAATTTTACAGCTAAACAAGTACTTCTTATCTCTCATTCTTTCTCTAAACCTCTGTCCCTCATTATTTCATAAATAAACATGTAAACACTTTCTATCTTTTATGTAAACATGTGCATCTTACTTATTCTCTCAGACATGTAGTCTTTCTCTTTCTCTCTCTCTCTCTCTTTCTTGTGACTTACTCTCATACATGTAAACATGTGCATCTTATTCTCTCAGACCTGTAGTCTGTCTCTCTCTCTCTCTGTCTCTCTCTCTCTCTCTCTCTTGTGACTTACTCTTATATACATATAAACATGTGCATCTTATTCTCTCAGACATGTAGTCTCTGTTTCTTACTCACAGACTTAGTATGTAAACATGTGCATCTAACTATTTTTCTAAGACATGTATTCTCTCTCTCTCTCTCTCTGTCTCTTCTCCGACTTACTCTGTTAAACATATGCATCATTCTATTTCTCTCAGACATGTAATCAATTTCATTCTTTTATTATTACTTTCTCTCACTATCTCATGATTTTACAGCTAAACATGCACTTTTTATCTCTCATTAAATCTGTTCTCTTGCTTTCCAACTGTTCTCTCTATCCCTCACACTTTGACTACCAAACCTCTCTCTCTTCTAACATGTAATCTTGTTTTCTATCACCCCTCTCTTCTCTCTATCTCTGTTTCTCTCTCTTTCAGATGAACTCAACTAAACTTTGTCTCTTACTCCCTTACTCTTGTTGTTCCATATCTATCATTTAATATTTATTGCTCTGTATAACATGGCTGTTTGCTCTCTCTCTCTCTCTCTCTCTCTCTCTCTCTCTCTCGCTCTCTCTCCTTACTCTTATACATGTAAACATGTACATCTTACTTATTCTCTCAGACATGTAGTCTCTCTCTCTCTCTCTCTCTCTCTCTCTTTTCTCTGACTTACTTACTCTGTTAAACATATGTATCTTTTCTTAGACATGTAATCTCTCTCTCTCTCTCTCTCTCTCCTCTCTCTCTCTCTCTCATTATTACTTTCTTTGATTGCTATCAAAATACAATTCACACCTAATCCTCAAATTTGTGCAAAATGGGAACCCACCAGTGTATACATGTTAAATAGGTTTGTTCCCGTTTTGCACACATTTGAAAATTTTGTATAAAAAAAATGTGTGCGAAACGGGAATTTGACCAGGTGAGATAATTGCTTAATTGCTATAGTCTGTATTATAAAACGGGGGTATGGACAAGAAACAAGAACACATTATTTGCAATGATATTTAATATATTTAATTCATCTTACAACACATGTCATTTTTTATCATAAAGTATAAGACTTTTTAATATTTACATCATAATACATACACACTCATTTATTGCAATTGATACTCATGATAAAAAAATCAGAGGACAATAAATTAAGCACCATCTCATCTTCTTCACCTTGGATGATCGGTCTGTGTGCATAAACTATTATTAACTGTGCATTTATATTTTCAGAAAACATATATTTAAATGTAAAAATAGATGTGCTTAATTTATTGTCCGATGAATTCGATGAATTCCTCTGATCGGAGAAGGCATCGTTCTTCCTTATAGATTGCTGGCACTGGTTTGGTCTCTTCTTTGCTTCTCTGTTTTATTTTCTCCATGATTCTTCTTACTTTAACGTCGACGGCATCTGGTTCATGGTTGTGGTGATGCACGAACTTTGTGATGAACTCATGATGCGTGTTGAGTCTGGCAGCACATTCCGGAATCACACACTTCCAGTAGCGTCGGTCTCCTCTCCGAGAATTGATCTGAAATCAAAGAAAAGTATTATTATTATTATGTACAAGTTCACATACAAAAAAAAATGACATAAGTGTTCTTTAATCTAATTTAAAAATGTTCTTAACAAAGCTTCATTTTTTTCTTCAAGTATGAACATATTGCATAGTGTTTTTATTTAATAATTGCCTTTCCATAGTAAATATTTGTGAAATATGATACCATGTATTGATGACCGTTGAATTCGAGACGTAAACCGCCAAACTTGTTGGACAAGAAAGTAACTACAAACATAGCATTAGCCATGATGAACCACTAAGTGTGAGTAATGAAATTGCAGAATTTAACATCATTTTTTACTGAATGTTGTTTATAATACAAAATTTATAGTCACTTTGATGCAAAAAGTATTAATAATGTTAATTCACCAGCTTGGATGGACACGCTATCGTGATAATATAACCGGTCCAGCTTGGATGAGGAGTAGTCTTCAGTGGGATAGTTTTCACCTTGATCCTATAATCATCCATCATGAATCAGCTTCCACTTGGCTTGGGACCGACAATTTTTTACTTTTATTCACTCAATTATAAATTTAATGTAAACCATTATTGCATTTATGAAAATCGAGTATAAAATGAAAAAAATAAAAACAAATCGCTGATAGTGATTGATCGTAAAACACCACAAAATCTCTATAATCTTGTTATAGATATTATCAGTAATCATAAAACACAAAATATAATTTTCTGAATTTTTAATTTTTTTTTTAAATATTAATGTTCTTTGGCATATATATAAGTCGTATAGCACAACGAAATCTTGTCATTTTTCTTGTTTATTGCGCCGATAAAACACAGGTAAAAATCCAGGTAAATCACGGATCGAACGCAGACTATAATTGCTATCACAACACATTTCACACCTATTGTTCTATACCCAATTATCAAACGTGTGCAAAACGGGAACACACCGTTAAATACTGGCTTATGTCCCATGCTTTGCTATTCCCTTAACCCTGGTTGATTTTTTACTGCCCCCCTAGATAAATTAGCCCTGATATTACCACAAAGGTATGTTTCTCCTCGTCTAACACATCAATAATCAAATGGGAATGTGGGCAATAGTTATATTGTCAGTTCCTGGGTAAGAAGTTGATGTTGACCTCGGCCTATGCTCTCGAGAAACAGTTCTTATCCCAGTACTAACACAATGACCACTGCCCTCATACCCATTTAAAAGATGTATACTACATGTAAAATGTCTATGAATGACACACGACGACAAACGTGAGATAGCAATGGGTCTCCTGAGTGACTCAGGTGACCTAATAATACAGAGTATAGCTACATGAACATGGTGATATTACATGAATACTATACCACATATATTCTCTCTTTGATCTTTCAGTCAACAGCTCAGTCAAACACAGCCTGGGAACCTGTAAAGAGACCATCAACTGTTACATTCTAGTACTTGTTGATAGCCCGCACAATTGCGGGATTTAATATTACATACATTTATATGATACAATGCTTCACAAGATATCTGTGAGCCAATGCTCACTAGTGATACCCCCGCTCTGATGTACATATGCAAAATAAGCAAAGTCGACATTTAACAGAAAGCTGGCATCCGATTGGTACAGAAATATATCCCATAATATGGCATGCCTAAACAAATAGTGTGTTAAAATTTCAAGCATCTGCGATTAATAGCTGCTGAGAAATCTTTGACGAAAATTTGTTTGAAAATTTTGGTTAAAAAATAAGCAAAGTCATCATTTAACAGGAAGTTGACGTTCGATTGGTACAAAAATATATCCCGTGATATGGCATGCCTTAACAAACACTGTGTAAAAATTTCAAGCATCTGCGATAAATTGTCGCTGAGATAAATGTGACAGATTTTTTTGTTACGGACGGACAGACAGACAGACGGATAGACAGACACACAAGGGTAAAACAGTATACCCCCTCTCCTTCGGAGCGGGGGTATAATTCTATGTTGATCCATATTTTTTGGTTTATTTATGTAAACATAGTGTCTGATTTTTTTCTTAGTTGCTTTATTAACCTTTTCTCAAACTCGTAAAAATCTACATTTACTATATTAATTACTGCTTACTCTCAAACATGTACCTTCAATCTATGTTTATTCTCTCTCTCTCTCTCTCTCTCTCTCTCTCTCTCTCTCTCTCTCCTCTCTTTCTCTCTCTCTCTCTCTCTCTCTCTCTCTCTCTCTCTCTCTCTCCACACACACATCACCATAACTTAGTTATAGAAATGAGGGCCGACACAGGATTTGCCTTCTGTCTGATTGGATTGAAACACTGTTTTTCAAATGTGACACATATCTTCAGTATGTTCTTATTTACAATTCATCTATGAAATACAGAATGTAACTTTTTATAATGTGGTTATAAAACATGGATAAAATGCAGTTGTGTCTTTACCCCATGTAAAGAACAGACTATAATTGCTATCAAAATACAATTCACACCTCCGTTGACCTCCACCTATGGTTTCGGGCAACAGTTCTTACCCCAGGACTAACACAATGACCACTGCCCTCATACCCATTTAAAAGATGTATACTGAAATGTCTACAAATGACACACGACGACAAACGTGAGATAGCAATGAGTGACTCAGGTGACCTAAAAATACATAGAATAGTTACATGAACATGGTAATATTACATGAATACTATACCACATATATTCTCTTTGACCTCTCAGTCAACAGCACAGTTAGACACAACCTGGGAACCTGTAAAGAGACCATCAACTGTTACATACTACAGACTGATATAACCTATCAGTCAACAGTCAGACACAGATAACCTGTAAAGAGACCATCAACTGTTACATACTACAGACTGGTATAACCTATCGGTCAACAGTCAGACACAGAGAACCTGTAAAGAGACCATCAACTGTTACATACTACAGACTGGTATAACCTATTAGTCAACAGTCAGACACAGGGAACCTGTAAAGAGACCATCAACTGTTACATTCTAGTACTTGATGATATCCCGCACAAGTGCGAGATTTAATAATATATACATTAATATGATACAATGCTTAATATTTCAAATATTATTTTTTTTGTTCATTTTTGTATATACTGTAAAACGAGAAAATATGGCGCACTACAAATTTTAGCGCCTTTGGCGCAACTGCCTCTGAGCGCTAAAATTAATAGTGCGCCAACGATTTTCCATATGTATTAAATTTCTTCAAGTTGCAAAACAATAACGTCAGTTTATTTTTTAGGCTATATAGAAGTGTTCATTTAAATATCAGACGCTGTCGGTTCTCTTTGTTTAAACAATTACACAGGTAAACGGTATTTGTTATCGGGTAAAAATGGATTAATTAATTAAGTTTTAATTTCTTTTTAATATCTCTCACTAGCACCTTGAAAATTGGGCTTCTCCCCATTCCACTTCCATTTAGCGCCTCGAGGTGAAAATGTGATTAAGCGTGGCTATCGGTAACGCTGACAATGCATGATTGATCATAATTTCTTTGATATCTGATTAATGGATATAAAGATAACAAGACGATATCTATTTTTTGTGTTTTTTTAATGTAAAAAATACTGTGAAAAAGATTTTCTCATGGTGATTGAAACTCATGGTAGATGTAGCATTCGATTTCACTTTTAGTTTCGGGACTCTTCTAGTGTTATCCAAGTCGACACGTTAAATTCAAAGTCCGATAACTCAATTTGTTTACCAACAAAAATTACACATAATCGCCAATAAATAAAGTTTTCATATCTATCTTCTAACGATTTACACAAAAGTAAGTGTATTGTTCTCAACGACAGTTTACCGTGCATGCGAGATAGAAATAAAAGTCGTTGTGTTCACGTGCTTGAGTGAACACAGAACTAAATTTTGGGCGTGATCGTTTATCAAACAACAACATTTTTGTATTCTTTGTTTTAAAAAAGATGCATGCGCTAAAATATAATTGCGCTAATGTAATGGCACTTGCTTTTGCGCTAAAATACGTATGCGCCAAATTTTCTCGTTTTAAAGTATTTTGTCTGATTCTATTCTTAATTGTTTTCTTAACCTTTTCTTTAAAATTGAAATAAAAAACCAACTGCATGTCTGGATTATTACAGGAGTGGGGAAGAAAACTCCAAACTAAAATGGATGATATATACATATTACATACCTATATCTAAGTATTGAATCCTTATTTTTTGAAAGATATAGTCTCATAATTGCAACGGTGTGTGCATACAAATTGAATGACGCGCGTTAGAATAAGGATTTAATGCTTATATTTACATATTTTTACCTTCATGCCTTATACCTCAAAATTACTGTATTATCCTATGGGTAAGTTCAAATTAATGGAAGAGCCACAGTAACAGCCACAAGCGTGATCTTTGATTTTCGTTTGTGACGTTGCACTTAACAGCGTTCAACGTTTGTGACGTCACAATTAAAACTCGTGATTTAACCTTTTAGTACCCTGTCTGTGTTATGGTGCTATATCTGCAGTAGCTTTACATGCAAAATATATGTGGAATGTAAATATACATATGATATACCCATCAGTTTTTCTTCCTTGATACTGTCAATTTCACAGTTTGATCTGAGTTTCCGGATCACCACACTGTGGTTTTCCGATTCCGTATCACTGCTCTCTGAAACTGATAACGTCTGTATTTTAGCCCGTTTTTAAAAGAGTTTATATAAAATACAGTCAAACTTCGTTATCTCAAACTAGATGGGACTGTTTAAAACCTTTGAGATATCTAAGTATTTGAAATATCAAGGTACAATACTTAAAGCGGAAGGAAAGTCAAAAACACATTTTATTTATATTAATAAAGTGTTTTAAATCATCACACGTGGTCATGCTGTGTTGAAAATAAACTACATAATCAAGCTATAATGCACGTTTGAAGTTAGAGAAATTGTATTTACACGAGATTGACATGATGTAGAACTCTTTTGTATTGAAAACCAAGTTTGGTTTACATACACGCATACAACATATAAAGTGCCCTGAATAAAACGCTGGTTTACACCTTTCGTTACTCAAGTTATCGACTGAACAAAAATAATGTTTAGATTCAAAAGTCAATCCAAAGAATATTATATGTATGCATAAATATATTATTTTTTATTAAAGCACACAGTGGGCCAATTCATTTCATTTTGTAATCCTACAAATTTATTCTTATCAAAATAGAATGATGTCGATTATTTGTTTCAAGGACCCCGCCCCCTCTTCTCAGTACAAATGTATTATATATTCAAATACATTAATGTATTAAATTAATTAAATTAGTTTATTAAAACATCCTACCATATTGACCATTCTATTAATGATCACTATTGATGTGTATTATTTGTAGTATAGGAAAACGGTCTAGGAAAAACAAAACATTTTTTTATGAACATTCATTGCCCAGTCACCTTTCAACTTTCCAATTTTATGTATACATGATTTATTCATATAGATGTAGAACACAATCTGTTCATTGTTTACAAATTAATGTAAAAGGTTCGCTACCAATCTTTCCTGTATTAAAATGTATGAAATTAAAAG
This sequence comes from Magallana angulata, assembly GCF_025612915.1. Classification (NCBI taxonomy): domain Eukaryota; kingdom Metazoa; phylum Mollusca; class Bivalvia; order Ostreida; family Ostreidae; genus Magallana; species Magallana angulata. Next base: position 2,607,243 of record NC_069112.1, on the reverse strand, counting down.
ACGCTAGTGTATGCTAGTAATGCAACTGTGAAACGATAAGCACGTGCCTTTATCATTGTGATGTCATGATCTGAAAAAATTCACACATTATTGAACGTTTTCGCTATTCTTCAGGTTCATAGAAGGAAACATATTTGCAAATATAAATATCAAGTATTACCTTCTATCTATACTCTAAGTAAATTCCCAGTAAATATATTCACCCTTTACATAATCATTCAATATAATTTCATTGCTATACTCTGTCCCGAGTTTTTGCTTCCACCACTTTTTGCTTGATATTTCAATAATAGTAAATACCTCTGTGCTCAAACTACGTTCCTCCACTAATATGAAAAATGTCCAGATTATCTGTTTTAAAACGCCCCCTCTACCGCTTCAGGTTTCAATACACATCCAAAAATTGAAAGTCTACGGAGATTTTGCATTGCATCAGCCATTAATAAGCCCGGATGATAATGTTAAAAAATTGCACGATGTATTCCGAGTGTATTCCGAATGGAGAAAAGATGTAAACATTTCCCATTACAAATCTCCGTAAGAAAATTGTTTTCGTTCCTGTGAAATTTTATGAGTGAAAAGGGATAATTGTTCAGTGAAGATATCTTGGATATATTCCCTTTCATCGATTTCAATTGTATTTCTTTCACAGGTATGTGTATTTTTATTAAAAATCGTCAAAAATTGATGGAAGCAATAACTTGGGACAGACTATAGTATATATTTTGATACAAACTCCCACTGACTTGGATTCGGCTTTCATAAAGTTTGCGATGCGGTTTTTAGATTCATTTGTCGATGAACAAAAAAATTTATACAGTCATTCTGTATATATACTCTATATACATTTTTTTTTTAAAAAGGGGGCCGGGGGTTCTGTGTCTGACCAAACGACTTGTCTTGTCACTAGTACATTGAGCTGTTGGATTGAAACAACTTACCCCCTCCTCCCTTACCTGAACTAAGTTACAACAGTTTTTTTCTTCAACACTTTACATATACATGAATGACACGATTTCGAAGGTTTGTTTCCGGGTCAGCCATTTTTTTTCAAGTTGATTTTTAAAAATATCACGTTTTATCTCACATAGATTATCACTGGCATGATATATGGAAGAAGTAGACTACATGTAGAATATATGATATGACAAACCTTTTGTTTCACTGGGAACAATTATCTAAACGGATAGAAATAAACTTTTCTTTCCTCTTCCCATATGCAAATCTGTCTATCGTCTGTTCGGCATACGTCACAGCGATGCCTAGACGCTTCGCCACCTAGCAATTTCGACCCCATGTCGTTAACGTATATACTCCCAGTAAACATTTAAAAAAAAAGGGGGGGGGGATTTTGTGTCTGAACAAACGACTGGTACATTGAGCTGTTGGTTTGAAACAACTTACCCCCTCCTCCCTTACCTGAACTAAGTTACAACAGTTTTACATATACACGAATGACATGATTTTGAAGGTTTGTTTTCGGGTCAACCATTTTACATAGTTGATTTTTAAAACTATCGCGTTTTATCTCACCTAAATTGTCACGGGCATGATATATGGAAGAAGTAGACTACATTGTAGAATATATGATATGACAAACCTTTTTTTCACGGGGAACAATGAAATAGACTTTCCTCTTCCCAAATCTGTCTATCGTCAGTTCGACATACGTCACAGCGATGCTTAGACGTTTCGCCACCTAGTAATTTCGACCCCAAATGGTTTCGGTCCCAGATAATGAATTTACCGGTTTTCAAAATAGAAAAAAAACTGTTCGAATATTTAGTTTTAAATGTATTAATTGGTCAACTTAGTTTTCATTATTACTTTATTTCATCTTTATACTACTTAACGTATACATGTATGTACTTGAAGTAAACATTTTTTAAATTAAGGGGGTGGGTGGAGGGATCGGGGGGGGGGGGGGGGTAAAAATTGATTTGAGACCACGGATGACTTCTAAAGCAATCCTGTATTTCTACATATTTTGCAGAAATGTTTGCCAGAACAATTCAAGTGAATTTACTGGTCAGTTTCACTGTATGTGCTTTGTTTTATTAATTCATGTTAAATTTCATTATGCGTTTGTGAAATAAAATTTTAGAATTATCTTTAGGACGGCAATCCTGCTATCTGTAGCATTCCTGTCCAGTCACGATGAAGTGTGTTTTTTTTTTTTTTTTTTTTATAATTTATTGTTTTTGTTCCATACATACTAGTACTAATGTTGACATTATTAAATTCAGTTTTTATAAATTTTATACACATGCATACTCACTCACACACAAGTATAATTACATACATTTTTCAATATTAGTGGTAAATGGTTACTTTGCTTCCAAAAAAAAGAGAAAAAACCAAAAAAAAATAAAAAACCAAAAAATAAATAACAAATAATAATACGAATAGTAATAATCATAATATCATAAACTAATCTAAAATGTTTTTCCATGTAAGCCACAATTTTTCAAAATTGCGCAGCTTTTGATTTTGGATAGCAGCATATCTTTCTACATGGTATTTTATTCTTAAATGACTGAGTAATCCAAGAAAATTTGGCATTTTGTTTTGCATTAAGGATATAAAAATATATTGTTTAACATATAGAATTATGAAGTTTATAACCCTGTTATTGTTTGACAATGGTAGATCACCGAGAATAACATTCGAAACATTGAAACCAACTCTTTCAGAGGTTTTTCTGTATATATGAAGACTTAAATCACTCCAGAGTGTTTGTACTTTATCACAAGCAATGAAAACATGTATTATTGTTTCAACATTTTCCATACAAAAACCACAACAATCAGAAGTTTTAATGTTAATTTTCTTAAGGTATTTTCCAACAGGAACAATTCTATGTAAGATTCGAAATTGTAACCACTGGGCAGAAGAATCACTAGTGGTTTTATAACAAATTTTAAAAACATTTTGCACTGATATTGTGTCTACTCCATATGGCCTAAGCTCTGCCTCCCACTTGCTGATTGAGGTTGGAATAGCCTCATTTTTATTCAAGAAATTATAAAAGATTTTTGAACATTTTTCAGAAGATATGAGAGGTTCAAAAAATAAAGGTACATATGGATTAGGAAGTCTTTTGAAAGAAGACCTATCTATTAACAATGATTTCAAATATTTTGAAATAGCTGTAACAATGCTATTGTATTGCATCACACAACTATCAGATAGATTGTATGTGTTTTTAAGAACTCCAAAGTCTAAAAGATTACAATCATCATCAAAAAAATCTTGCACAACCTTTATTCCCTTTTCATACCAGGATTTAAAAAAAACTGGTTTGTTGTTAACTTTTATATTAGAGTTATACCACACTGGAATATAATCAAATTTGTTTTTAAAGTGCGGAGAGTAAGTAAAAGATTTCATATAACATGACCAAGCAATCAAAACATCTTTCCAAAAGGCGTTATTTTCTTTTAACAAACAATCAAACACAAAACTATCTCCAAAATCATACAATTTCTGTAAAATATCATCTCCATTGAGAGCATAGAAAATATCCATCCATGGTTTATGTGAGCAAGTTAACCTTTTAATCCATGTACATTTAAGTGATGTAATAAAACTTCTAACATCTACCATTTTCATACCACCTGACAAGTAGTCTTGTGTTATAAGAGACCTTTTAACTTTGTCTGTTTTGGATTTCCATAGAAACTCAAAAAAGGCTTTGCATATAAATGCTACAATCTCCTTTTTGGGAGTAGGAAGCGATATAAATAAATGATTTAGTTTTGGAATTAACAAACTCTTAATGACAGTGACACGACCAATTGGAGTAAGAATTCTTCTTTTCCATTGTTCCATAAGTGCAATGATTTTTGGAATCTGATTACCAAAATTAATATCAACAATTTCAGAAAGTTCAACGGAAAATTGGAAACCTAATAAATTAAAAGATGTAGATCCCCAGTCTAATTTCCATCTGGTATGATGAAACACTTGATCAGAGAATTTTTTTGAACCAATCCACACAATTTTTGTCTTAGATGTATTAATTTTAAGTCCTGAAAAGCTGGAGTAAAAATCTATAGTTTCTAATGCTTCGAACAAGGATTTTGATGAACCATCAAGGGCTAACAAAGTGTCGTCTGCATACTGTGATATTATATGTTCTTTATTATGAACAAAAATGCCCTTAATATCATTGTTTTGCTTTATAAGAATTGAAAGGATTTCTGCACATATAATGAATAAATATGGAGCAACAGGATCTCCTTGTCTACAACCCCTTTGTATGTCAAATTGTTCTGATAAAAACCCACTTTGTAAAATGCAGGCACGGAAATTTGTGTTTAAAATTTTTATCCACTGGATAATATATTCTCCAAACCCAAAATAACTTAAAACTTTATAAATAAATGACCATGACATAGAGTCAAAGGCTTTTTCGAAATCAATGAGGACCAAAAGCCCTGGAATTTCATGTATCTCTGTGTACGACATCAGATCATAAACAAAGCGAGTATTTTCCCCTATGTATCTACCTTTTATGAAACCAGATTGTGTATTTGAAATAATAATGTCCAAAACTTGTTTGATTCTAAAGCTTAGGCAACCAGATATGATCTTGTAGAGAACATTTAAAAGGGTTATTGGTCGCCAGTTCTTTAGAAACTGTCTTGGTTTGTCCCCTTTTGGCAAACATGAAATTATTCCAAGTCTTTGAGAGATAGGAAGCTCTTTTTTAAGAAAAATACAGTTAATAGCTCTAACAACATAATTTCTAATATCACTCCAAAAAAACTTGAAAAATTCTGCGGTATACCCATCACTACCAGGGGACTTATTATTCTTCATGTGCTTTAATACGTTAAGAACTTCTCTTTCCTCAATGTCTTTCTCCAGACCTTTGGACGTATTTGTATCCATTTTAGGATTATTAGAATTCAAGAACATTTCTTCTAAATTTATATTAACTAAACTTGAATCTGCACTTTTATACAGAGTTTCATAATATATCTTAACTTCATCTAAAATTTCTGTTTGTTCATATATAGTGCCAGTACCCTCTAATTCAATTTTTTTTATTGTTTTATTTAAATAATTCCTAGATTCTAAATTACAGAAATATTTTGATGGTTTTTCACCCTCTTCTATCCAGCGAGCTCGGGACCTTATCATGTGGCCTAGTAACTTTTCTTTTCTAATACTCTCGAGTTCCTTTTTTTTTTCATCTAATTTATTTAAATCAATGAAAGCATCTGATTCTAAATCCTCAATTTCTTGCAGTAGTGTTTTTTCTTTTTGGTCTTTTTCTTTTTTGATATATGAAGAATATGAGATAGTATTTCCCCGTATTTCCATCAGTAGTACCTCAAGAAATAAACTTTCATCCATGTTATTTTTACATTGGAAATTTTTACTCTCTGCATTCTCTAAATATTGATTACTAACACACTTTATTACATTTTTTACCTTTTGAACGTAGTCTTTATCTGTAAGTAAATAATTATTAAATTTCCAAAGACCACGCCCTCTCCGGAAGGGATTAAATTTAAGCTCGAGCAAAACTATAGAATGATCAGACCTGTATCCAGGTTTGATAGTACAGTTTTCAACAAGATTTGTTAAGCTGTCAGAAATGAGAAAATAATCAAGGCGACCTTGTTTTAGCGGATTTTTTTTCCGCCATGTATATACTTTTTTTTCAGGATTTAGGACTCTATAGTAATCTATGAGGCATAAGTCCTCCATTATTTCCAGGACTTTACTTCGAGCCTTTGGATTGTTAACACTACAGTAGTTATAAGTATCCTGCATGGGATTCAATGCAAGATTAAAGTCCCCACATAAAATAAAATATTCATTATCAAATTCAAGGAAGATACTTCTTACATTTTCATAAAACTCAGGGTTGTCAATATTAGGACCGTATATATTAATGAGGGTAACCTTGTGGTCCTCAATTGTCATGTCCAAAGCTAACAAATTACCTTCACAGTCGTTTTTCACTCTATGAATTTTAAACTCAAAGTTGTTATTGAAAAGTATACAGACCCCTCTTGAGTTAGATGAATATGAATTAAACACACATTTATATCCCCACTGTGTTTCTATAAACTGTTCATGTTCAGAAATAAAATGAGTATCTTGCAGGCAAATGATAGAATAATGTTTTTGTTTATAGTAGTTAAGAACATCTTTACGTTTTGATGGTGTGGCGAGCCCCTGACAGTTCACCGTAGCTATTAAAATGTTGTCAGACGACATCATATTTACGTATTAAATAGAAAATAACAAAAGCAACACATGTAAGACAAAGAAAGTATTCAAAAATAACACATGCGAGAAGCAAATAACCACTTACCATTACCAAATTTTCTGATCCAACCATACCCAAAAATATTACACACACATAAGAAACTAAGCATCCTACCAGTTCATTAAGAACACTTATAAAGGGAGAAACACGCACACTCACACATACACACATGTCTAAACAGAAAGTAAACAGTTCTGAAATTGAGATACCGATCCCGATCTGAAAACCGTTGACCGATCCCGAAGCATCCAGGTTCCACTCCGCTGTCTATCAAAAAAGTGTACTAGCGCCGTTTTAGTTTTTCAGAAACATTGTCCAGAATATCGAATCTGTGGCGGCGTCCTTGTTCGTCCAGCGCAAAAATCTTGCCGTTGTAGTACCAGGCAGACTGGATTCGAGGGTCACCATTAAGATTGCGCAAAAGTTTTGCGTTGAAATATGTTAGGTGGTCATGCATGGTAAAACATTTTTTGAGTTTGTCATTCGATCGATTTTTGATGACCGCGATCTTGACCTCCGTGTTACGGAATTTGGCGATCACAGGGCGTGGCCCTTTCCCATCTCCCCCAGGAATCCGATGAATCGCAAGAACATCCGAGGGGTCCAGGTCCATCTTCACTGCCTCCTTGAGAATTGTACACAATTTACTCCTGAGGTTTTCGTTTTTCTCCTCGGCCCAGTTTAGAAATTTAATATTGGCTTTCTGCGAGTATTGTTGATTTTGATTGGCGAGGGTCATTGCAGATTGTGCCGCAGATTCACATTGTTTGAGCTTGTCGTTGAGAGATCTCAGTTCACTGGCTTGGGAGTTCAATTTTTCTCTCAGAGTGTCGAAATCAAGATTAAAACCCTCGGAGATTTCTTTTGTTTGTGTTTCGAACTCTTTACACTTTTCGTCGATTTTATCTTCAAACTCTTTCTTGACTTTGTTTTTGATACTTTCTTCGAAATCTTTTTTCATTTCATCGACAATTTCTTGTTTTATTTCACTTTTTATTTCATTTTTCAATTCTAACAATATTTCCGAAACCAAGACCTTGACATCCGATTTTTTCACCATGGACTCTCTTATTTCTGTCAAACTTTGCTGAATTTGATGAAGGTCACCTGAGATATTAACGTGCTGGTCAGATGTACTACCGTCGTGAGCAGTGTGTTTGTTTTATAACAGAATGTCTGATTCTGACTGACACCGGTAATCGTGTTTATTTCAGCAGCCAAAACATCGCACTTGTTGAACTGAACACAAGCACATAACAACATGTCAAGGACATTCGGTACACGCACTTTTGCACAAAATAAAATAATCAATGAAAGCAAAATATATACGGTAAGAATCGAATGGCATAATGGCTTTTTTAATGAATTACAGCTAGAAATGTTATTCGCATTATAGACACACTCTATTTAAGAAACAGCATACATTAAACATATAAATCATAACAAAGCTATTAATATACATTAAACATATAAATCATAACAAAGCTATTAATATACATTAAACATATATAAGCAGCAATCACCAAGATATTATAATTTTCAACTTTTAACCTAAGGTGTGTTATTTTGTTTGCCCCCCACCCTTCTCCCAGAGGAAGCTAGGGGGGGGGGGTATGAGGTCTATTTTTGGTAGCTTTACTACACTGCTTTAATAAGTTGGGGGGGGGGGGGTAGCTTAAACCACGCCATCGTTTAAAAATCGTCAGCGCAAGACACGTCCTTTACTTCCTATAATTAGGCAACTTCAAAACAAAGAAATGTTTGCAGGCTTCAGGATCGGGGGTGGATTAGGGGAGGGGGGAGGTGGATGGGGCCTGCCCTCCCCCACACTTATGTGGTATTTCTTACTTATCAACAATGCATGCGTAAGCAAGAGAGAGAGAGAGAGAGAGAGAGAGAGAGAGAGAGAGAGAGAAAACCCCACATGTACAAGATCAACCCTGACTCTTAATACAAATGTGAAGTATGGGGGTTCGAAACTGGGGAGCATTTTTAATTTAATCTTCTAATAAAACACATAATTTCCGCTGCATGAGTACTATTTGGAGTATGCTCCAAAAGCTGGTGGAGGGAATTCTTACGTCTCTAGAGGAAAACAGAGCACGGAAATTCATGTAAAAAGTCCTGACATGTAGACAAACTGTACGTGTATCCAGATCAATTATTTCTGAACAAAATATAACACATTATTTACATGTATATTATGCCCTTTATCATCTGCGAGCATAGAGATGTGTCTGCATCTATAACTGATGAAATTCTCTCTCTCTTTCTCTCTCTCATAATTTTTAGCTTTTATCATGCGTGTTTTAATTAATTAAAGTACTATCATTAGTTTACATAAACAAGCTTAATTTGTTTAAACTGTAAATTACCCGGGTTATAGAGAGAGAGAGAGAGAGAGAGAGAGAGAGAGAGAGAGAGAGAGAGAGAGAGAGAGAGAGAGAGAGAGAGAATAACAGACCGTTAATTACCTCGTTCTTTTAAAAGTTGTTTATATCTACGCTCCTTACCTCTTTTACAAAAACATTTCACATAAACACAGTTTGTTGATAAATTTCCCATTAACACTGGATTTATCAAATTCATCAGTGTTGAAACATAATCGTTCACGCCAAATTAAGTGTATCAAATACGCCAGACCAACAAAATACAAAAGCCACCCCACTTGCTGAACCTACAAGTATACCCTTCTATTCAATCAAGTCATCGCCTTTCATGTATGCATGTTTTAGACTTTCCAGATCTGTTCAAGCTCGCCCCTCCTTTGCACAAATTGTTTATAAAATATGTTTTCGGAATTTCATAAGTTAAAGTGACAATCACAGCTTATATTTGAGTTTCACTTATAAGTACACGTGTCTACACCACATGAAAATCCCTTGGTAAGTTCACACGCACCGTTGTATTTTGTGATGCGATTTTTATAAACCATAATCTTTGAAATAATTAATTATATATAAGCATTATTCACATATTTTTTTTTTCAAAATGTAAGATTGCATGTAACTCTCAATAAGACATCTGCGTTAATTATGTCCATTTTTTGGCACTAATCGATAGCACAGTGCCGATAGTTGTAGCTTATACTCGGTCAGTAGTAAGATTTTTACATGGTGTCTAAAATTTTCATATTATCGATGTTACACAACGAATGAATACATGTCTCTCTCTCTCTCCCTCCCTCCCTCTCTCTCTCTCTCTCTCTCTCTCTCTCTCTCTCTCTCTCTCTCTCAATGAACAATGAATACAAATATCGGCCAAGTGATTATATATTTAAAAAAAATTAAATAATAGTCGTTTATAGAGTGCATGCAGATGCATGCAGTAATCTGAAGTTTCGATAAATTTCGCGATTCTAAGATTTTTTTTATTGCTGTACATTGTACATTGGAACAAACGCACATACACATTGACTTCAGTATCATCGAAATTTGTTTCTTGTATAAAAAAGAAAAGATGAAATAGTATCATTTAAGTTTACATCTAATGCCCTCTAACATGCGTTTGTATTACTTACTGCTAATTTTTGATTACTTTCTATATTTCCAAGTAAGATTGCTTTTTGTTAACTTTCAGACTAGGTTTTTATTATTAGGTCTTTCCACCTTTCAGGTGAAAGACCTTTTGTTTTTCTTATGTTTTTTATTATTAGGTCTTTCCACCTTTTTTTCCAGGGACAGCTTTTTTGTTTTAAGGACGTTGTTTACTCAGGGTTTGAGTTCTCAAATCCGGATTGTTAAGAAGTTCAATTTAATGAGTAAAACTTGTTTTAAATACAAAAAGTATTTATGAAATGAACTATTATTGACATAACAATCGATATGTTTACTAAATTATGGAATTAGGCTCTGACAAAGTTTGACTTTTAGCATGCAGAGGAAATTCGGATTAAATTTTTCAGATTTTGTTTTCCACTGAACTATTTTTGATAGTACTATAATATTTAAAGTTAAGATTTTATTTGTTAGTCAACATAATTTTGCATATTTTCTGTTGGTTTTATCTTGCTTTTTCGTTTAGATAATCGTATGGCACACACTACAAAAATATTGAAAAATGCTTAAAAATGATAAAAGACACCATATCTCAAAATTTTGATCATTGACCTCATATAAGTTTTATGCCAGGAGAGAAAGGTCATTATACTTAGTTTAATACTATAAATGTTTAAGCATTATCATCATTCAGTTTTTTGTTATATTGAATCAAAAATGGGTGGTAATTTGAAAACTGATAGAGGAAATTCGGACTAGAATACCCTAAAAAATTGTGAATGAAAACTTAATTCTTTGCATCTATTTAATGTCACTACCATTCATGAACTGTATTTTATTTGTCAAAGAATTAAGCAATTTGTATTATTTTCACAATTAAGAAAATCTCAATCATAGAGTAAATTTTTTATGGATTTTTCTTAAATTTTCAAAAAATATTCAATGGCCATTAACTCAAAAAGTAGGTCATTGACCTACTTATTTGAAAGTGAAGAATAACACTACCATGTAAGGTCTACAACACACAGTAGTTGGTTTTTCATTATCATCAGTGGAATTTTTTTTCATTCTGAGTAAACGTCATCCTTAAGAGATATTGAAGCAATTTTTTCTTTATGTGATTGACCATTAAAAGTTATGGTACCAAATGACCCTTTGCTCGATCACTCCCAGAACTTACAAAGTGATTGCCCTTTGTGTACGAAGTGATTGTTATCGCTACTCATCTGAAACCATAAGAGATAGAGACTTGAAACTTTTACTAACGTCTGTAGTTTACGTAGATGCTCTTTCAATCTATTCATACCGAAAGGTTCCGAGACCCCTTCTTTCAGTTATTGTCCCTGAAAGTATTTCAATTTCCATAAAATCACTTCCAACTTTTTTACTATTTGTCATAGAGACTTCGGACCACTTTGGATGGAAGCGTCTTCCTTGGCCGATCAAAATGACGTAAAGGTCAAAGGTCAAGGTCATCTGAAAATCTGTGTATTCATGAGTTTTTGTATCTCTTTTGTTTAGGGTGCTATAGAGAAATTTGATCAAGGATGTAGTAGGACGTCTTAAGACATTTCAAAATGTAGCCCTTCAGCTCCCATCTTGTAATAGTTAGTGAGTAATTGCCCCTTTTGTACGAAATGCTTGTTATCGCTACTCCTCTGAAACCATAACAAGTAGACACTTGAAATTTTTACCAATGTCTTCAGTACACTTAGGAGTTTGTTCAATCTATGATCCCAAAAGGGTCTGACGTCCCTTTCTGGCAGTAATTCCCCTTTCAATTTCATTGATTTCACAAACACATACGAAATAAACACCCCCCTCCCTTTTTTAAAAAATGTTTTGACCTTGACCTTTGACCTTGACCTTTGACCTCTTAGGACTGGTGTGTTATAAGTATCTGCAACATCTATAATATCAGATTCATTTATATGTACGAATAGCTCTTTCAATCACGAATTCACCCCCCCCCCAGGTTTGACCTTGACCTTTCACCTTGACCTTTGACCTGACCTTGACCTTAAAGGACTTATGCGTTACAAGTATATTTAACATATACATTTCAGATTCATTTATATGTGCAATAAGCTCTTTAAAACAACCAACACCCCCCCCCTTATTTAAAGGTCACCTTGACTTTTGACCTTGACCTTTGACCTGACCTTGACCTTTGACCTCTTAAAACTAATGAGTAATAGGTGTATGCAACATATATATCAGATTTATTCATATGTACAATTAACCCCCCCCCCCCCACTTCGTTTCTACAAGGATTGAATTCTTATATGAACTTGACCCTCGATATTTGACTTGAAATTTAATATTCCTTTTTAAAATAAAACCTAAAAAAGTGTTACAACCGTTTGTCAGAATTTTTTGAAAAGGTGAAACACTGCCTGCCATTTGACTCCAGACCGCGTTTTAGACTACGCCTCCAAATAAAAATTCCAGCTCCAGTAAAACTCTTTAGAACTTGGCGAAAATTCATGGGACTGTTCCTCACACCTGAATCTAATTGCCTGCCAAATTTCAAACGAAATGAACCCTATTGAAGAAATTTATCCACCTCAGCGGCATCGAACCATCATCCCGAAAAACGAAATTTCAACGCTTCGATATTTGTGTCTAATAAATTCACGCTCAAATTTCACTGAAAATCTGTGTTTACATTTCTATCGGCAACCTGTGACGACTTGTGTTGAAGTGCAACGAAAGATAACTCTTCCTTCCCAGACCCCGATTTTAGATGAATTTAGTTTACATTTTCTTTCAGTTTGTTTTTTTCCCGACTTGGCTGAAATACATGACTGGCCTTAATTCAGTTCCGATTTTCCGTACTTGTAATCCACGAATGCATGACAGTTAATAGATTTATAAGCACGTGCATTTCAAATCACAAGGAGAATTCGCATCAGCTGAGCTGACGTGACGTTCCCACACCTTCAAATACCCGCCGGCGACCAGAGTTTGACCTGGCCTTTTGATTTCTTAGTCAACGCTATCCGGCCACATTGTTTACAAGCAGCACTGATTTTTATGAATAAACTGATGAACAAATACTGCCCTCCCAACCAATCGCTAAGCCCCTATCTATTCTAAAGGTTCCTTAACGTCGGGTATCAATTTTAGATGGACAGAGGAATGCTTCATCTCTTCTTTCTATCATCATCCAAATCGACTACACAACTCAACATCTAACAGATAACAAGCGGAATAGCGTAGTGGAATCACTCTCGCCTACAAAGCTTAGGGTTCTCGGATCGATACAGGGTGGGCGCCACCGATTTTTTTTTGATTTTTTTTTTCGTAAATTGATTTTTCTCTAGTTACTCAATAATTATCAACATTTTCGGGATTTTTTTAAAATCATTATGGAAGGTGGAAAGGCCTCTAATTGTTCCGTGAACAATTAGTCTACTAGTTCTTAATGGTCTTGATATTTCAAAATAAAAAGAAATGAACCTTGTACAAAATAATTCTAAATTACACAGCATTTATGACACTAAAGAAAAAGCCAAAATTTTACATAGACATTAGCTGTTCTATGAAAATTAAAGATTAAAAAACAACAACAACAATCGTATAGATAAACCACAAAAAAGATAACTATGCCAGCTTGTATTATAATAACCATGGAAGAGTCGCTAAAACACTAGCTAGTATAACCAATTTGATTCAGAGTACTATCATGTCATCTAAAATAATTGTTGTAAATTATTTACAGGATATGCCATAACTTAGTGTAATAAGGGAGATAACTCAAATTATCAACCTCTTCAGCATAACTAACCCCCCCCCTCTCTCTCTCTCTCTCTCTCTCTCTCTCGTTAAATGTGTTGTCATGATAATCAGTCCCTCTACATCTATCCACCCACCACGCATTATTCACAACCTTTCACCTCGCATGTTTTATCATTAAAACACGGCGATAAAGCTCTGCCATTCGTTCAACTGTATTTGAAATCATGTGCGTAATGAGTTTTTATACATACATGAACTCGAATAGGTTTCGAGTCACGTGATCAGGTAATATAAATAGTAGAACCATGCGGTGACGTGGCGCTCTAGGCTTGCTCGTTAGTTGTATGCGTTTTAAATAAGGTAAACTGGCAGATAGAATGGAATGCAGTTATATAGGACTATCGAGCGATGAGACAGTTTAATTATTTTACTTCCTTACTAAACAAAGCGATAGAAAAACAGAGTTGTTTAATCATAAAAACATAACGGGGCTTACTCAGAAACTTCCAAAAACCCCACCACGGTGAGCAGTGCTGCGCATGTGGCAGAGACCGGACCAGCATTTGAATTTAAGCACGAGGGTCGAGGTCCCAAAAGTTGGCTGAATTTGAAGAACTGTTTCAGGAGGGAAATTTAGCGAAGGCCGCGCTCGTTATTGACGAGGAGAAAGCCGTTTACAACAAAGAAACAAAGTCCTTAAGGTGGAATTTCCTTACCTGGTAACTAACAATAAAGTATTTAGTAATAAAAGATATTATGATATATAAACTGTGCGTATGTCAAATAAGCAAAAATTGAGGATAAACAAATGAATAAAAATTCAATTCAGTAAGTACATGTAACATCAAAAACCCCTGCGAGATTCGAACTCGGAAAGTACGGATCACAAGCCCCGACACTTCCCTCGGCTATGTAGTAAGTTATATGTGTTTTCCCTTAAATTCTTTATATAAAACAAAGTGTCCTTTCGATCAGAGGTTAGACATTGTGTAATGATGTGTTACTAGTTTTCCACCTTAAATTTGCTGACTGGGACACAGTACACGGATATCTGGACGTCCTGCTGACAGACGGTACTGAAGACGCTGCTAAGCTTCGTTACGCTGTGGGTCGTGCTGCAAGGAAAAACGCTTACAGAAGTTGACCGGACTACAGGCGCAGGGGCGGTTTTGCACCCAGTGACTTTTTTCGTGGCTTTAGCCAGTCGTATAGCTCTAACGACAAATTCAGCAATGGAACCTCCAAAGTCGGACTCACGGGATTTTGATCACATAATTAGGGGAATGTTCCTATCTTAAAGGACAACCAACCCAACCCTGTCATCACTTAATACTAGTGGAGTCCCAAAACACTGTAAATGGTTAAGTTAAGAATATGTTTGAACTGCATGAAAAAAATGAATAAGAAGAAAAAATGTTATCAGCGTTAAATAAAAGCTAAACAAAATAGTTGTAATGCTAATAGTTTCATTTTGAATGTCATAAAATTTGGGAAGAAAAAATGTTAAAGTTATCAGCGTTAAATTAAAGCTAAAAAAAATATTTGTAATGCTAAAAGTTTCATTTTGAATGTCATAAAATTTGGGTATACAATTCCTTTAAAAGAATTTCCAACGAGAATTAATTGAGTATTAATTGAAAATCAAAGTACTGAAGTACTGATGGAGTTGATTTTATCAATTATCATTTATTCAAAATCAACGATATGTGATTTTGCCTGGCAAGTAGTATCAGTAATCGAAATATTTCTGAGAAATTGTATGGATCCAGGCAAGATTGAACTCTTGTCTTGTTCAACCAAACGCTCGCCTGTCTCCGTTTATCTCCGCAAGAGAGACTGTTTTGTCGGATATTACGGGAGACAGCCAAGCCTCTGTTTGAACGAGACTACATTGAACTCTAGCGTAGGAATATATACGACTTTAAAAAATAACACTGTTTGTACAATTTAAAATCTTATTATTTTCATGGTATTAATAAATACGTTTTCTTGAAAAACAATGCTTCAGAATACATAGCATCGAATTTATCGATTATTTTCAAGAACTAAGTGTTGTCAGCGGTATTGATTTGTGCTTAGGTCCAACACTGTTTCACTTTCGCTTTGCCCCAATAAGTGTATAGGAGAGTTCATTAAAATCAACTCCAAAAAAATGATAATTAAAAATGCAGAATTTGTTGATAACGCTGTTTTAGATCTTCTTGATAATGGGTGTATAAATATATCATAAGGTTTAATAAGCCACCATCAAAAATTCTGTTTTCTGATCTTAGAGATTTTGCAGGCATAGGCTAATCTTTTGAACAAAATACAAATATTGTACATCATATGTGGAGTGGCATTAATTTATTGCACGGCGATATCACAGTCGTAAAACGTATTGAGCAATTATATCATTCTAAATTAATAAAAAAGGAATTAAAATTGTGATCAAGAAAATGTTGGCACCTCAAACCTCACCTACAGCCCTCATGGCAAGCGTGGTCCATTAAGTGAATTGAATTTTAGATCCCCCTTATAGTTTTACATGCCCCTTACAGATATAAAACAGGTTAATGAATAGTATATAACTAACATTCAAAGATATACATGATCTGTACTCAAGGCAGAAGAAGAGAGAGAGGCGCCTTGCAAGCAAGTTGAACGAGGACGGCTGGACGAGGCGGCGCCTAGACAATTCGTACCTCGTACCTAGTGTCACCAGGACCACTATCACCTATCATTTTTAGACACATAAATACGAGTGTTCATTTTGTATTGGGGGTACCATGTTATATATTATACCCTAATTTCTGTACGTAAATATAGTATGGTACGTATAGCAAAACACAAATGTATCAATTGCAAGAAGTGAGAATGTGGTGCTTTGTTAATAATTAAATAAAGTGCACGTGTAACTGTTCGCTCTTTTCTCGAGGTCAATCTGTGGAGTGACACGGCAAAAAGGAAAGGAAAATAGACCCACAATTCAAAGCCGTCGTCACGTGATGTAGTGGTGTTCCCCATAATATTTGTAACATATCACTCATTATTCTGAGTAAGCGCCCGTAAACTGATTCATGAGATATCGCATTATACACATGAATTTATAATGGTTTTCTCTTTCGTTTACTAATATACCAACACATTGATCCACTTAACCCCCCAACCCCTCCTAACAATGAGAAAAGCAACAAAAACAAAACGAAACAAAACAAAAACAAATAAACAAATCTTAAGAGAAGATTATTACGACCAAATCAAATCAATTCATGGATACGTGCCTTTTTATGCTGATAGATTGCATTGAGGTGCATAAATATTAACTGTGTCGCTTGGTTGAATTTTTGTGCTTATCTGTTTCTTATGCTATAAATATTGATTATCTTCCGTATTAAATTCGATTCTTTAGTTGTTATGGAAAACACATTATACTATAACAAATACCACAAATACGTTGCTGTAAACAAATGACATTTTGCTCACCATAAATAATTTACAGCAATGTTATTTCCTATTTATAGTTATTGCATTGATTTATTTTAGTTATTACAATAATTGATGAGAGAGAGAGAGAGAGAGAGAGAGAGAGAGAGAGAGAGAGAGAGAGATATTCAGTTTCGAAACGAAAGCCTGAAAGAAAGCAAGAATGAAAGAAAAAAGTTTACTGTACATTGACAGTTCATTTATTCAGCAATTCCATAATAACAATTTTCATTTGAATTTGGAACTAAATAAAGCATGTACTGATGTTTTTAGAGAGCCGCTTATTCAACTAAACCAGACGAGAAAACAACTTAGATCTCTTGTGTGAAGAAGCTCTTTCCTGTTTTATGGGCCGTAATAATGTGTTAGAGACACATTGTGGTAGATACAATGGATGCAGGTCGATATTCAAATCTGACTCATCCTTCCTCATACTACATGTTACTTCCTTATTTCGCTCAGAGATTATCAAAATATTTGACAGTTAAAGACAAACCACTTATACTATATATTTAGTTTCAGTTTCAAGTTTATTTTTTTTAACTCACCAGTTGCTTTTAATATGTTATATTTATTATACATGTATATATTTATATGTATATTTTGTATGGCTGCCTGTGTAAATGTGCGTTTCTTTTCTTTTTTTTTCTTTTTTGCACAGTATTGTCTATATTGTTCTCCAAGTGCAGTGTCATTGCCGCTCTCTCTCTCTCTCTCTATCTCTCTCTCTCTCTCTCTCAATCAATCAATCAATCACCCATCTCTTTTTATAAATATCTCTTGTTTTCTTTCTACAACATACATGCAAAACCCCATTACTGATTTTTCGAAAGATAAATTGTGGGATTGGATCTTCATTGTGAGCAAGCTATTCCATGTCCTATAGCTGCAACTGTTCCTTTATGGCATTATGATAAAATGAATATTTGAAGGAGTTTGCCAGAAGTTAAGAAAAGAAAAGAAAGAGTAACAAGTGTACGGCTTTGAAATTTAATAATATATATCATAACATATAGCACAATAATGCTATCATTGGTGCTATTTTTTTTAAGGGAATTTGTTGTGCCAATCTCCTTTTGTAATACTTCAAATATATTGCAAAAGTTAGTGCAAATTTAAATTCAGATGAAACGTAAGCGCAATTTTAGCAATTTGCACAATGAAGGCATGAAATCAGACATAAGAGTAAGACAATAAGAGTATTCATGGTATCATAACACACAAATTGTATTCTTTATCAAACCATAAAATGAATAATTATCTCAACGAGCTGAACTACTTTCTCTTCAGCAGGGGGTTTTTTGGTCGCCATTTTTGATCGAGGAAACTGAGTAATAAGAGAGGGATGAATGGCCATGCACGTACCTACTTTATAAAGTCGTGAAATATATCGACATTTTAGAATTTATTTTAGTCGATAAATACGGTTGGCAATACAAGTATTCAATAAAGATTAAGGACTACTCTAAATAAGAATATACATAAACGTGCAATAACTTATATATAAGATAAATAATTTAACTTCCGTATTGATATTATATGCAGATGTAGAGTTGTGTTTCAAAATCATTAAAAAATAAATACTTTTTACTTACCGCTTTAGACTTGTTAAAGACACACTTGTTACTTGTAGAACAGAGGTAGAGGTTATTCGAGATTTTGTAGCGCAGTTAGGTCAGGGCTTTCTTTGCGTACACCAAAGTCTGTTGGTCGGAAGTTTGTATGGTCACGTGACTTTAACAAGCACAGTCTGTATTCGGAAACTGCTTGTATAAATAATAAGTTGATGATAAACAGCTAAAGATTAAGTACAGCAGTACTCTTATTTTTTTAAACAAGCTGGATTTGTATATATTTTGATTTCTTTTTTGGCAATTTTTACGGGGGCTTGATTTTACTAGGGGATAGGGTGTTGTTAATATTTTATTTAACGCTTATTAATTTCCTCATTTGAGCATAGGTGATCAATTTTCCTCGTAGCTTTTCTTTTTAGGTTTTATCCCAAAGACGGACTATTACCTTTTTTTGAAATCTTCAAATATAAAAGGTGACGCACACAAACACTCCATTATTATCTACAGTATGTATGTTTGTTTACATTTATCTCTCTCTCTCTCTCTCTCTCTCTCTCTCTCTCTCTCTCTCTCTCTGAGACTTCCTCTTATACAAGTAAACATGTGCATCTTACTCTCAGACATGTAGTCTCTCTCTCTCTCTCTCTCTATCTCTCCCTCTCTCTCTCTCTCTAGGCAGGACATGTTATAATGATGTTCTTATTTGATATATATTGTGGTTAGGTTAGCATATAAAACGCATGCTTAATCAGACACATTTATCTCGGACTATTGTTAAGACTGATGTATTTGTCTGATAATTTGTTTTGACTTTTTTAGTTAGACTCAAAACAATCCCCCGGGGATGGGGGTGGGGGTATGATTTTGATTCTCAGTGATTTTTTTTACAATGGACAGACAGCTCAATGTAGTCAATAAGATCAAACAACGTGATCTGGATTTGGACGTTAAGTGTGTAGTAGATGAGATTTTGATTAAAAAGTAATAAATGAAAATATAATGTAAATGTAAATTAGTAAAAGTTTATCAAATTACAATAAATAATATCTAATTCTTTCTTTTACTATTTAGTTAGTGCTTTCTACCACTTTAGATCGACACACATACACTTAAACA
Source organism: Magallana angulata (assembly GCF_025612915.1). Taxonomy (NCBI): domain Eukaryota; kingdom Metazoa; phylum Mollusca; class Bivalvia; order Ostreida; family Ostreidae; genus Magallana; species Magallana angulata. The sequence goes on along the minus strand of NC_069112.1, from coordinate 2,587,561 downwards.
TTTTACATTTGTGACAGTGGGTTGTCCCAAAGATCAACAAGTCCACTTAAGGGTTCTTCATTTATTCAGATACATGTATAGGGATTAAACCCTGTAATATAACTTATAGATATCAGCATAAAAATGATCAATGTTTACAATAAGTTTCAGCATAAAAATATACAATCATATTCAAATATATATTCATGAAATACATTACTGCTCAGAGTTCACTAAGCAAACTATTTGTAAAGAAGGATAACTATGAGTATAATGCATAACTCTTACAGTGTCAAGAAGAGTTACTGCTCTTAAACACAATTTACAAAAATATAGAAATATGTTCTACATCATTATCAATATCAATATTTGATTAAATAAAAACAAGTTTTTAATGTAGCTCCTTTGTAGATTACACTATATCATGATACATATAATAAACATAAAAATATAACTTTGCAACGATCACCTGTTTGTGGAACAATGTTTCACAATTCTGATCACTCTGATAATGGTAGTACTCTCTAACTACAAGTATTCAATATGGTAACAATAACTAACTTTTCACATATATTAGAAATAAAATACTATAGCTTAGATATCAAAACTATGAGTTACTGGGATAATTTATAAAATACATTCTTTCATAAATAAGGTATTGTTACATCAAAAAGTAGAATTAGCTAATGGGCTAATATCTTGCTTCAATAGCATTAAAACCATGGATTTTGCTCAGATGTTTTCCCACAATAAAGAGCCTATTTGTTTTGTGTTTGTTAGTTGCTTAATAATTATTTTTTGTTTACTATTGACAGGTTCATAGATTTTTATACAAACCTGGTTGACTTTAAAAGGAGGTTTAACAAATAAAACTAAGTCCATATTTTAATATTACCAGTGCCATCCTCATTCATTCTTTATGTTCCTTATTTACTTTAACAACAATAAATATCAGCAAGCGATCATCTAACTTTCTTAGACTTATAATGGTAACGTTTCTCCAAAAGTATTGTTAAGCTATATTTTAATAAAGAAAACAGTTAATTATCGTATCTACTTTAAGGATGGCCAATAAATCCACCCTCAGATCTACCTCAAATATTCAGATTCAAATTGTTAAACTATAAACTATAATTTGGTAAAGAAAACATCCATATACTTTACCTTTGGATGGGTTCCTTTATTTTTATATGAAGCTCTTTTTTTTAAAGGAGATCAATATAGTCTTAAAATGGTCCCAACTATTGAGCCCTCTTAATACTAGTTGTGACACCTTGTTGGATTCACTGTAGAAATAGTGTTACAGCATTGGGGGTTAATAATTGATATCATGCTAGGGTAATTATTCAATGGGGGATCTAAAGATAAATTTAGATAGGGGAGTGTGAACAAACAATACAAAGTTTTATATGTCATTTGTGTTGTTTATTTGTTAATGATGGGTACTCTCTATAATCATGAACATCTAATGTTACAATAACATCATAACAGTAGATCCATAACTGTTCTAAAGCTATGTTAATGAATTGTTATTGCATTTAACTCTGATTCACTGGGAACAATGCTTCATGTCAAAAGATTGTAAATGATTATTGACCTTAACTACTGTTCACTGGGAACAATGCATCATGTCCAGATTCAGTGAAGGAGCCAGATCTCAAATACTGTAATGACTATTCCCAGGTCTGCAAACAAGGGGTAAGTTGTTATTACAAAGACATTCTCTTGACTGCCAACAAGAGGTAAGTTTGTTATTACAATGATTTCTCTGGTCTGCCAACAAGGGGTAAGTTTGTTATTACAATGATTTCTGCAAGAGCAAGTTTCGAAGTACAATTTTACAGAATTTGTGTGTAAAATCACAACAAGCAATCATCAAGGCTGTTATTTTTCAGAAGTCGTTAGCTGTAAGTTATTGCAGTCAAATTAAAGGAAGTTGCAATAATATGAATGGTTTCTTTTTAGTTTTGCACAGGGTCCCTATGTCTAAAGGTCGGAACACCAGAAAATGGGACATCTCCAGGTGTTTGGGAGGAATGTTTTGTTACACTGCCTGGTGATCTGACAGTACAACAAAAGGAGCAGCTGTGTTACTTAGCCTGTAGTAAGTATTGTAGACACGTTGTCTAATCTGTAGTTAGAATTGTAGACAAGTTGTCTAATCTGTAGTGTTATAGACACGTTGTCTAATGTGTAGTAAGTATTATAGACAAATTGTCTGACAGTACATCAGAAGGAACAGCTGTGTTACTTAGCCTGTAGTAAGTATTGTTATCTAATCTAAAGTATTATAGACAAATTGTATAATCTGTAGTATTATAGACAGGTTGTCTAATCTGTAGTAAGTATTATAGACAAGTTGTCTAATATGTAGTAAGTATTATAGACAAATTGTGTGACAGTACAACAGAAGGAACATCTGTGTTACATAGCCTGTAGTACGTATTGTTATCTAATCTATAGTATTATAGACAAATTGTGTGACAGTACAACAGAAGGAACAGCTGTGTTACTTAGCCTGTAGTAAGTATTGTTATCTAATCTATAGTATTATAGAAAAATTGTCTGACAGTACAACAGAAGGAACATCTGTGTTACTTAGCCTGTAGTAGGTATTGTTGTCTAATCTAAAGTAAACCCTATAGACAGCTGTTAGCTCATGGTTAATATTATAAACAAGTTGTCTAATGTGTAGTATTGTAGACAAGTTGTCAAGTCTGTAGTAAATAAGTTGTCTTTTTTTGTAGAGAGTATTATAGACAAGTTGTCTAATATGTAGTAAGTATTATAGACAAATTGTGTGACAGTACAACAGAAGGAACAGCTATGTTACTTAGTATGTAGAAGGTATTATAGACAAATTGTCTAATATGTAGTATAGTAGACAAGTTGTCAAGTCTGTATATACATTATCTAATCTGTAGACAAGTTGTCTAATCTGTAGTATTATAGACAAGTTGTCTAATCTGTAGTAAGTATTATAGACAAATTGTGTGACAGTAGAACAGAAGGAACAGCTGTGTTACTTAGCCTGTAGTAAGTATTGTTGTCTAATCTAAAGTATTATAGACAAATTGTCTGACAGTACAACAGAAGGAACAGCTGTGTAACATAGCCTGTAGTAAGTATTGTTGTCTAATCTATAGTATTATAGACAAATTGTCTGACAGTACAACAGAAGGAACAGCTGTGTTACTTAGCCTGTAGTAAGTATTGTTATCTAATCTAAAGTAAACCCTATAGACAGCTGTTAGCTCATGGTTTGTATTATAGACAAGTTGTCTAATCTGTAGTATTATAGACAAGTTGCCTAATGTGTAGTAAGTGTTATTGTCTAATCTATAGTATTATAGACAAATTGTGTGACAGTAGAACAGAAGGAAAAGCTATGTTACTTAGCCTGTAGTAAGTATTATAGACAAGTTGTCTTATCTGTAGTATTAAAGACAAGTTGTCAAGTCTGTATATACATTATCTAATCTGTAGTAAGAATTGTAGACGAGTTGTCTAATCTGTAGTAAGTATTATAGACAAATTGTCTAATATGTAGTATAGTAGACAAGTTGTCAAGTCTGTATATATATTTTCTAATCTGTAGTAAGAATTGTAGATGAGTTGTCTAATCTGTAGTAAGTATTATAAACAAGTTGTCTAATCTGTAGTAAGTATTATAGACAAATTGTCTAATCTGTAGTATTATAGACAAGTCGTCTAATGTGTAGTAAGTGTTATTGTCTAATCTATAGTATTATAGACAAGTTGTCTAATATGTAGTAAGTATTATAGTCAAGTTGTCTAAATTGTAGTTAGTATTATAGACAAATTGTCTGACAGTACAACAGAAGGAACAGCTGTGTTACTTAGTATGTAGAAGGTATTATGGACAAATTGTCTAATATGTAGTAAAGTATACTAGGTTGTCTAATCTGTATTATTATAGACAAGTTGTCTAATGTGTAGTAAGTATTGTTGTCTAATGTATAGTATTATAGACAAATTGTCTGACAGTACAACAGAAGGAGCAGCTGTGTTACATAGCCTGTAGTAAGTATTGTTGTCTAATCTAAAGTAAACCCTATAGACAGCTGTTAGCTCATGGTTAGTATTATAAACAAGTTGTCTAATGTGTAGTATTGTAGACAAGTTGTCAAGTCTGTAGTAAATAAGTTGTCTTATTTGTAGAAAGTATTATAGACAAGTCGTCTAAGCTGTAGTATTGTAGACAAGTTGTCTAATATGTAGTAAGCATTATAAACAAGTTGTCTAATTTGTAGTAAGCATTATAAACAAGTTGTCTCATTTGTAGTAAGCATTATAAACAATTTGTCTAATTTGTAGTAAGCATTATAAACAAGTTGTCTAATTTGTAGTGAGCATTATAAACAAGTTGTCTAATTTGTAGTGGGTAGTATCGACAAGTTATAATTCATGCTGTAGATATAAAATCAATCTATCTAAGGCCTAACAAAAACATTGTTTGTTTCCGCTTTAATGCTAAAAAAAAGTAGGGTCGGTCGGAATTTTTTTTTTTTTTTTCAAATATTTTTTTTCTTTTTATATTGCAGTATCCATACATGCCGATTAGATACTGACACTGCTAAATAGTATAATATGAGAAATACTTTTCATATCATTCCTGACTATAAAGCTGGTCTTAAGAAAACACAAAAGTGATATTATATATCAGATACTTCCTCTGCCAACGATGAGAGCATTATTAAAATCTACAACACATGGACACATACAGCCATTTTGAAACAAAACGTTTGAGTTACACTGATTTGAGAAGAGTAACTGCTTCAAGCATTTTTGTGACCAAAATTTTGAGTAATTTTTTTTCCAAATCGGATAAAAACGAAAATAAACGATTTTCCATCAAAAATCCTTTAAAAAAGTGTTGAGTCGGGGGGTAAAATCTAGGATCGGTCGGGAAAGCGGAAACAAACAATTTTTTTTCTTATGCCTAATAATTGTCTGTTTTGCCAAAGTGTGATTTATATGTTTGAATCTTTCAACAGAGAAGAATGAATCTGATGCTGTATGCTATGCCACAAACCAGAACCTGGACTGTTCTAATGCCCTGTATGCTCTCCTACAAGATGTCAACCAGCGGAAACAGTCCAGCGGCGGAATCAAACTAACAGCCGGTAAGAAATTTGTCTGAAACCCCAGGTGAAATATATATTGTCTCCCTGTAAGAAATACTGTGGAATCATTAGACTTCCCTGTGGTTCAGTTTTTGTGGTATTTGTTAATAGCTGTCACCCACGAATCAGAATTTACATCCTCGACGAAAACTTATTATAAAAGATTTAGTTTTCCTACTGAAACTAAAAACTGACGCATCCACAATACTACATCCCCACAAATAAAACAAACCCACAGTCCCTGAAAATTGGCCCTCACAAAATTAAATGATTCAATAGTATGATACATGTATGCAGAAATAAGTTTCCTGTCTGGTTGTTACTTTTAACACAAGTCAAAACATTACCTGCTTCTCTTTAGAAGGAGGGAATCAAGTAAATGATTAGACCTGTCAACACTTTTATATTGTGCTGCTCTCGGGAAAGTAAACAAACCATACCTACATGTACCCAATCAAAATCCTAGCCTTAATCTTCGGTCCTGCATTAAAAAAACTCCTGTGGGATTCATCCATAGTTGGAAAATATTTGATAGACAAATTAAGATTTGAAAATGAAATTAAATACTATTAAATTTATGATACAGGTTCACCCTGTTATAATTTTAAGCTCACCTAAATCGTGGGTTCGGGTGAGCTCTTCTTATTACAGCCATCCATCTGTATGTCAGTTTGTCCGTTCGTCTCTAAGATTTTCTCATTTTTGACTTCTTCTCAAGAACCACTAGGCCGAATTATACCAAACTTAGTACAAAGCATCCTTACGGAAAGAGAATTGAAAATTGTTTAAAGAAAGAGCAAATAATTTTTTTTCAAAAAGGAGATGCATGTAATTGCTTTAAAAAGCTTCTGCTTAAGAACCACTGCAACAGAAATGCCAATACATGTATTGACAAAGAAACTTGTACACACTAGTATAGTGAAGACTCTGCATTGTAAAATCCTGACCCCCGAACAAATAATGGGGCCTAAGAGGGGTTCAAAGTTTGACATAGAAATATAAAAGGAAATTGTTTTAAAATCTTCTTCTCAAGAACTATGATGCTACAATTTAAGAGATTACTATGCAAACATCCTGATATGATAAAGGTTCTAAATTGTTCAAATCGTGGGGTCCCAATAAAAATTTAAAGTGTAACTTAGAAATATATAGGGAAATTGTTGAAAAACTGATATAGAATGATACATCCTCAAATAATGTAGGTTCTTAATTGTTCAAATCGAGACCCTATACCAATACTGGAGTCCCAATAAGGGTTTAAAATTTAACTTAGAAATGTATAGGCTTAGGGAAGATGTAGAAGAACAGATATAAAACTATACAAAAACTGTTGGTCTGTTGAGATATGTAGCCCATGGGCCTCTTTATCCCACAGTTTCACAACTTATGTGTTGATTTTCTATGATCTAGGTTCCCCCTGTAACAATTACCAAGGTTACTGTGATGTGTTTTCTCGTTGCCGTGGCGTTGATAATGAAGGACCACTACAACGACTAAAGAACTTGATATTTAACGAAAAAACGCTTGCCAATATAAATAACTGGATTATTGTAAGTCATGCTGAATTATTGTAAGTCATGATGGATTATTGTAAGTCATGCTAGATTATTGTAGGTCATGCTGGATTATTTGTAAGTCATGCTGGATTATTGTAAGACATGCCGGGTTATTGTAAGTCAAACTGGGTTATTGTTAGTCATGGTGGATTATTGTAAGTCATGGTGGATTATTGTAAGTCATGCTGGATTATTGTAAGTTATGTTGGATTAATGTATGGCTTGGTGGGTTATTTTAAGTCATACTGGGTTATTTTAAGTCATACTTGATTATTGTAAGTCATGGTGGATTATTGTAAGTCATGGTGGATTATTGTAAGTCATGGTGGATTATTGTAAGTCATGGTGGATTATTGTAAGTCATGCTTGATTATTGTAAGTGAGGGTAGATTATTGTAAGTCATGATGGATTACTGTAAGTCATACTGAGTTATTGTAGGTCATGCTGGGTTATTGTAAGTCAGACTGGATTATTGTAAGTCATACTGACTTATTGAAGGGTAACACTAAAAATAATTGTTTTCCCTTGGACTGAAATGTCACACTTTCATTGGTTTAAATATAGCATGCGATTGCCTCATATATCTTTATGTTTCTTTGATCAGAATTAATATTTGGCAATATAGATGTTATTGACTGACATTTCGCCTTGTCATTTCAACATTTCATATTATTATTAAATATTGATAATTTTGAAAAAGTTTACATGTAAGTAACTAAATTGGACAAGATGTTAGGCAACTTGTATCCATGGGTTTGCGTCAATCATCACTTTTTGTGAATAAATGTGTCACTTGATTGTCCTCGCGGAAAACAAGACATTTATTAGCTTCGCCTCACCACCTATGAGATTGATCAACCCGATATATTTCTGTAGTCAGTCAGTAACAATACTAATAAGTAAAAATGTCTGGCCAATATGAACAAGATCTTGACAATGGTAGGTAACAGTAAAATAAAATTATGTCTAATATCAAAAACTGAGTTATTGTAAGATAAAAAGGTTTATCTTCTGTGTCATATGCAATATAGTGAGAATGATGATGGCTGATCTACTGATAGCAGTGTGATATATGAATATATAAATGTAATGTTGTAGGAATATTGGTGGGCTGTCTTACTGATGGCTATAGGCCTTATCCTGTTTATGGGATTGTTCATCTTGTTCTGTGCTGTATCTAAAATGTTATACTGTAAATAACTTGTGTTATATATATAATGTAATGTTGTAGGAATATTGGTGTGCCGTCTTACTGATGGCTATAGGCCTTATCCTGTTTATGGGATTGTTCATCTTGTTCTGTGCTGTATCTAACATGTTATACTGTAAATAACTTGTGTTATATATATAATGTAATGTTGTAGGAATATTGGTGGGCCGTCTTACTGATGGCTATAGGACTTATCCTGTTTATGGGATTGTTCATCTTGTTCTGTGCTGTATCTAAAATGTTATACTGTAAATAACTTGTGTTATATATATAATGTAATGTTGTAGGAATATTGGTGGGCCGTCTTATTGATGGCTATAGGACTTATCCTGTTTATGGGATTCTGTGCTGTATCTAACATGTTATACTGTAAATAACTTGTGTTATATATATAATGTACTGTTGTAGGAATATTGGTGGGCCGTCTTACTGATGGCTATAGGCCTTATCCTGTTTATGGGATTCTGTGCTGTATCTAACATGTTATACTGTAAATAACTTGTGTTATATATATAATGTAATGTTGTAGGAATATTGGTGGGCCGTCTTACTGATGGCTATAGGACTTATCCTGTTTATGGGATTGTTCATCAAGTTCTGTGCTGTATCTAACATGTTATACTGTAAATAACTTGTGTTATATATATAATGTACTGTTGTAGGAATATTGGTGGGCCGTCTTACTGATGGCTATAGGCCTTATCCTGTTTATGGGATTCTGTGCTGTATCTAACATGTTATACTGTAAATAACTTGTGTTATATATATAATGTAATGTTGTAGGAATATTGGTGGGCCGTCTTACTGATGGCTATAGGACTTATCCTGTTTATGGGATTGTTCATCAAGTTCTGTGCTGTATCTAACATGTTATACTGTAAATAACTTGTGTTATATATATAATGTAATGTTGTAGGAATATTGGTGGGCCGTCTTACTGATGGCTATAGGACTTATCCTGTTTATGGGATTGTTCATCTTGTTCTGTGCTGTATCTAACATGTTATACTGTAAATAACTTGTGTTATATATATAATGTACTGTTGTAGGAATATTGGTGGGCCGTCTTACTGATGGCTATAGGCCTTATCCTGTTTATGGGATTCTGTGCTGTATCTAACATGTTATACTGTAAATAACTTGTGTTATATATATAATGTAATGTTGTAGGAATATTGGTGGGCCGTCTTACTGATGGCTATAGGACTTATCCTGTTTATGGGATTGTTCATCAAGTTCTGTGCTGTGCACACACCCAGCTCAAACCCTAACGCCAAACCAGCCTTGAAATTGACGGACACATTGAGGCGACGACGCCGTCACCCAGAGCAACAGTATCGAGCCCAGGTAGGATGGTCAATGACCTTGACATAGTTATTTGAGGACAGATAATGTCAAGGTCGTACTTAAATTACAGATAAAGAAATTATAACATCATAAAATATAGATCACCTGGGCTAAAGAAACGTTGTGATGTAATACAAATGGTTACACAATAGTTGAATGTCATACAAAATGCGATCAACCACTGATTAGATTGACAGAGTAATGATGATAGACTGATAATGTCGGACTTTATAGGGTTAATGGAGTGAGTGACTACATCATTGGTAGAGTCACAACTACACACAACAAGTTTATCCGCTGGTGTCTTACAATGTCTTGTCTAGAAGTAGTCTGGATTTCCTGGACACATGGAAATAGTCTGGATTTCCTAAACCAATAATGGTTTTGATATAAAAAAAATCATAGTCCTAGTGCAGGATGCTTAAGACCATAGTCCTAGTGTAGGATGTTAAGGACCATAGTCCTATTGTAAGGTGTTAAGAACTTTAGTCCTTGTGTAGGATGTTTAGGACTATAGTCCTAGTGTAGGATATTAAGGACCTTATTCCTACTATAGGATGATCTGTAGAAAATAGGGGTGATATGTGATATATTAACAGATGTATGAATAAGATTGGACATATTTATATATTGGATTATTTATTTATCAACATCTTAATTGTCACTAATGGTCAATGTGGTTACTTTGCCTTCAAGTCTTACGTTTAGAGATTTCTATTTAATCATATGCTTTACTAACTGTGATATGCACTAAAACAAACAATGATGTTCTTCACTTACACACTGTTATGGATCATACTGCTACTCAACAACTGACATTTAATAGGACTGGACGGTAATGGCCATTTTTAGACTGTATTGATCTCCGTTCAAAGAAGAGCTGTAGATAAAGTAAAGGAAAATATTCAAATTTTATAACGAAAGTATAAAATTTTGTAATTTTTCTTTACCAATTAAAGTTTATAGCCTTTAGAACATATCTGAAAATTTAAGATAACTGCATTAACTTCAAACTATAACCTTTCTCTTCAATCAGACATTTGTTTAATTATTTCAATGAAACTCAAGTTATTGTTCTAGAGAGATTTTTAAAAAATCTTAAATAATTGATGAAGAAAAATGAAAGTTATGTAAACACTAAGTGCTCTAAGAATTACTTGTATCTGTAACTGATGCACTAATAGCATAATAATCTGAAGAACGAGTGTACTTATGGGCCCCGGTAAAAAGTGAAAAAATGAGGATTCTAATTATGTTTTAACTTTTTCGTTTCACATCATCTCTTGATATAAAATTTAGTTTTGGTTGTAACACGCTTTCTGATTGACTAAAAATTAGTTTATATTGTAAAAAGAACGTTGCTTACGTCATAGTAAGGCTAACGTCAAAAACGTATTAATCCGCCTGACGTTACATTTGAATGTTTTACAATTTAATGTAATTTTAAAGGTCAAATGACCGTTTTTATCTACGATTTATAACAAACAATTAAATCATGAACAATGAGTTCAAATAATATGTTTAACGGTGCTACCGTTATGGCGAGCGCAGCAAGAATTACACATACCTTGCATCATTGTCAACTTATAGTTTTATTTAGGTATCAACGAACGTCAAATAATTTTGAGAGTATTGAGAGTAAATGTCCTATTGTATGCCAAATGTACTAATTTTAATGGTTATGATAAATACAGCGCAACCCCCTTCCCAGAGAGAGAGAGAGAGAGAGAGAGAGAGCCGGAGAGAGAGAGAGAGAGAGAGAGAGAGACCGATACCTGTTTGTAGGTGTGTATATTCCCACTTTTAAATTTAATGGTCTGACTATATGCAATATCTACATAATTCTTTTAACTGTTAATTTTTTCATTTTATTCCTTTTTATTTATTTCAAAATGTCCTATTGTTTATTTCCTCCCTACTCATGCATGCACAATTAGCTTAAAAATGGATCGTTATGACAGTAAAGTATGGCTCTTGCTAATATATATATACATAAAATCTCTATATTAAAAAAAAAATAAAAACAAATCATCCTTCAATGAGGCAGGTATCGCAGTCTATTCTGGAATAGCTAGTACACGCATATACAGATGTTTGATCCACCTCTAAATTTATCGCGGGAAATATAGCGCGAGTGCACTGTGACGTCATCCATGACTTTGTTCGTCTTTATTTACGTTTCTCGACTCAATACGGAGGTATGGAAGCATGTAACAAATCTTTTGAGTCTCGCCAAAGCATATGCGATACTCAAAACGTGTCTTCAGACTTTAAGTCACTGTAAATTACGAGTTAAAAGTCGGCCATTTTTGGCATAGCACCACGGGTGAAAACATTAGAGAGCATTATGGGACGTAGACAAAAAATTTTGTTTGATGAACTGTAGGTTTAGCTCGTTCTTTTTCCCGCGCACACTGGTTCTTAGAGCTCGCTTCGCTCGCCGGCGCTGCGCGCCGGCGAGCTGCGCTCGCTATTAACTAATTTCATACGATATAAATTGGTAAGGGTCAACCGACATTCCTGAATGTATATACTAAATCAAGGACGGGCATTCATTTCAAAGCCTTTGTTTACTGTCAGCCTAACCGAGTACAAATGTGTGTAAAAGACAAATAACGCAGTTTACATTTAAAACATTCCTGTGAAAATGTTTGTACAACATCAGGTCAGTCTTTAAAAAATGAAAAAAAGTATAAAAAAATTAAAGGTATTTCCTTTGAAATATAATCAGCGTGGCCCATGTTAAACCAACGCATGGATTAAATTCTTCCAAATAGACACTTGGGTCCTAACCTGGTAGACGTTTGTCAAATGTGCTCATTGTAAAATACTGTTGCGTTTAAATCTTTTTGTTCTGGCTTTGTAGGATTAGGAATGTTTGTTTGATCACTATGGCATTTAAAAATCAACAATTGTCTAAAATGTATATTAATTTCCGTGAAGTTAAGGTGGTATGGGACATCTGTCGTCGATATTAATGTGGAGTAAAATATTTGGAAAGGTAAAAGTTATTAAAAGCCCAGCGGGATTCGAACCTATGGCCTATAGATTTGTAGTAAACCATCTAATCCACTGCACTACGCTGTTAGATGACAACATTGGGAAAGAAACTACTAACATAATACAGTTTATTTAATTGTTTATTCTGATAAACAATACACCACAATATGAAAGTGTCCCATGCCAACTTAAGCGTGCATTTGAAACAGAAGTTTCCATCAGTGCTTGAATATTACGGAAAAAAGAAACTTGTTTATATTTTCTACATGTAAACGGCACTGAAAAGGGCCAATTCTCTATAATTTAAGTGCACTCGTTCTTTTCAAAATAATTATGCATGCAAATATACTTTGCCTGTTTAAGTTTCTAATGAGAGGTTACAGCTTAAGCTTTCCATAGTTTAATGAGCTTTTAAAAGCTTCTTAACCTTTTTTTTTTTTATTAACTATTGCTACTTTCGTTGGCAGCACTATTTTTTAACATTTAACTTTTTAACATTAAGAAATTTGAAACAGAATATTTATTCAGAGATTAAATGTTTAAGGGGTCTGGGTGGCAATCCACCATTAAATATAATTTTTTTTTTGAAATTATAGACCAATCCACACTTTACAAAAGTTATGTCCCTTGGCCGCCATCTTTGGGGAAAAACCCATAGGTTTCTCACTGTAACTTTTGTAGTTTAAAGGTTTGTAACTTTGTCATTTGGCAATAAAATTCCGTTTCCGTTGTGTAGTTTGATTGCTCAAGAATGGGGCAATCCACACATCGAAGGAATAAACTAAATTCAAATAGATTTAATCACAGGACGCCCAAAATTTTGTTTGGTAGCATAACGAAGAAAAATGTTTGGTCTTTCCCTTTTGACCTTGGATTGACCCTGCAAAGGGAAACAATCTTTGCAAAGTGTGGATTTGACAAGAATACTGACTGACCTTTTCACACTTATTATATCAATTGCCGATTTGTGTACGAAATTGTGCCATTTATGCAATTACGACAAAGAGCTCACGGCAGGTGTGACCGGTCAGCAGAGGATGCTCGCTCCTCCATGGCACCTGATCCTACCTCTAATTATTATAGAGGTCCATGTTTGATCTGCTCCAGATTAGTAATTTTCAATTGGACTTTTGATTGTGTACACTGTTCGTTATCACCACATGTCATCCATATAATTGAAGCTTATTATTAACATACATTCGTTTATACCCCCAATAAATGTTTTACATGACATGTAGTTTGACACAATATAGTAAATTATCAAACAATATTGTATTGTTTATTACATACCTTTTAATATACCTTCATCACCTGAACACTGTTGTTAATACCACATGTCATTTTTAATAAATCTATAAACGATTATGCAATAAGAAACAATTATAAATTTTAGCCTTGACATTATGATTTGTTTGTGTGTCTAAACCTTAAAACAGTGTACTTGCTCTAATATAGATTTAATAGATATAAACTTTTGTCAAAAGTAGCCACTGCCATCCGACCGTCTCCAAGTATTGACCAAGTGCTGTATATTTTATTATATCCCTGCAAACGAAGTTTTTTCTGCGAAAACATTACAAAAGCAAAACTCTTCATTTAAACCGTATGTAATTTACTATAGTTTTAAACTATTTGCGAATTTAAAAAAACAAAAAACTTACCAATTGCTTCTTTTAAAGGGATCACCTCAGAATAAAAGTTTATTTTCTCTGAAAATTGCCAGCAGATTAAGAAAATACTATAATGGTGTAAATTTTAACATGTTGTTAGTAATATCATCATTTTCTACCATACTGTAAAAAAATACTAAATCATTCCATCTGCTTATAGTTTTGGGCATCTCAAAATATCGAAATGCATCAAGTTTTGCTGTACCTATAGATTTGAAATATTACAACTGTAGATTAAATGACCCCCCCCCCCCCACCCTTCCAGAAAAAAATGACAATGGACAATCAGCCAAACCATGATTCATACAGTATAATGGTTCCCCTCATAGTGTAACATACTGTATACAGGGTTATATTCGCCCATGATTTTACTTTGGGTTTTTTGCTCCACGTTTCACACCTTAATAAATCGTCCAATCACATTAATGTGATAGATAATGCTTATTTAACACAGTTATTGAATTTGTCCAGTCTTAAATTCACCTACTGACAAAGAGGGACGAAAAAAAACTAGGCTGATAATTTCCATGTATATTAATCCTTGAGTTAATAGCAATAAAACACTAAATATGACACTGTCTGGGTTTTGTAGAACCACGACACTCAATACCCTTTGATAGTTGTAAGTATATATATCCTGTCTAAGGCAAATCTACATGTGTGAATTAACCTGCATATATCCTAGCACTGCACATCAGCGAAATCTCACAGCCAGTCTCAAAACAACACCCCTGACAGGAACCAACTTCCTCTTCTTTCTTTTACATGCACTTATATAGTGAGAAAACATCTGCAAGAAAAAAATGTCCAAATTCCTTCTGTTCTCACATTCATATAGCATTATACGTAAGCAGTGTGTTATAAAGTGAAATTAGGCGACTAGCCGTGAGATTTGGTTGATGTCGGCCATTATCTATACAGAAACTTTACCAAATTTGTGTGCTTAAAACTGCTGTCGTAGTTTGCACTAGTTAGATAACTTTTTAATGTCTAGTCTAATTGTACTTACTTTTTATCCTTTGTAATGAAGAAGTCAGACCTGGTATTAATAGAAAAACAACTGATAAGGTACACAACAAGAATACACGTGCAAGAAACAAAATAAAAACAGATATTTATGATAAATGTATTGTTGAAAAGTTATATTATTAACACAAATTTGATAGAAGAGGAACATATTCTTTACGATGAATACAGCATGAGTTGCACCTCTGAGATATTCTAAGGTATACACCAAGAATAAACAAGGGGAGGTGGGGGTAATAAAATCAATTGAAGGCAAAACGAGTCCACCGTACTGCTATATCGTTGTGAATGATCAATTTAACATACAGATACGTGTTAATCAGGAATCGTTTATTCATGTTACATATATGTCCTTTCCAAGCAATACGTGCTAGCAGCTGGCTAACAGCTCCATCTGTTTGAACAGACTTGCCTGCTTGATTCATTGTAGCACATTCTGATACTTTCATAAAGAATCACACATCAAAGTCATGTTTTCTTTAACTTTGTTTTCATCGATCATTTGATATAGATGATAAAGTTGATGCCTCTGAAGATGTTGTGAAAGTGAATGATAGATGGCATCATTCCGTGATAAACTATCACTCGGTTCTCTTTACATTAGTGGATCTCTAACTTCATTGGTAGTATCGCCTGATCAGTCGGATCTCTTTACATTAGATGGATCTCTAACTTCATTGGTAGTATCGCCTGATGGGTTTGTGGCAAATTGTACGTGTTCAGATTTCGATATGGTTATTCCAGATGAGATGGGTTTATATTCAAAGTTTGTAGAGTTCTTTCGGGTTTTGACCAATCAATAAGTGATAGAAAGAAAATCAGCGGAGAGAAACTGTATTCCACATGCTACCATGGAATTAAATTGACATATCATTGAATAGGTTGTTTTTAGTTGGGATATGACTTAAAAGGGAACATTCACAGAATGTGTTTGAGTTCCTGTCATTTGCTTGCATGTTGGACATGAGCTGTTTACGTACAACGTAATACACTTACATGTATTTCAGTGGACCCAATGACCAAGTTTCATAAAGTTGTATATATTGAAAACAACCCTAAACGTTACCCTAATAGTATAACCAGTGTTTGTACTTAATGCATTACTTGATTATAAGATTTGTACACGTCTTCTGTAATTTTGTAATGAACTTCTGTATCAGACGAATTTTACGCTTAGATTTAGACGTAAACTTCAAATTTAAAGCTTCTACAGTTACGTATAGTAAAAACACTTATTGTTAAAAACTGAATCAGATGCAGAGCCTTTTTTTTATAAGGTGAATTTTGCGACATAGTAATGTGTATGTCCTTTATTTACAAGCAACCAAGAGCAACATCAAAGATTTAGGGTAAACGTTTAGCCAATTTAGCCACACGCACGCTGCCGCTTCCATACTTTCTCCTTTACCCTTTTCGCCTCTTACACTACGGCATTTATAGTAATGGTGGTGGGTGCCAGATGCATTATGGGTATAACTAGATAACATCACGTGTTGTACTGGGTTTTGTTTTCCACCAAGTATTTAAGAATAAAGAATATAGGGGACTATTGAATTAAATATGAACAATCTGGGGTTTTTTTTTTAAAAATTTTTGAAAAGTATGTGCGAAAATATGTTCGATTAATTTTTAATTTATAATTAAAAAGATAAATGTCAGTGATTATTTGAATCTTATATTTTGAATAAATATTAAAGAATTTGTTCGTAATGTAATTTATATTCTGATAAGTGTGTGCGAGAGGGAAATTAAAAGTTGTAATTTATAGCATAACTAATCTACTCTTTCCTTGAAATAAAAAACGAACATTGAGATGCAGTTAGTTTAGTGTATTATACCATTTCTAAAGATACGATTCTAAGTTCTGTTTTATTATATAAAGGTAAGATTTTAAATTGTGTTTTATTCTATAGTATGGTCAATAAATCTGCTATAAAGCTGATAGATAATTAATAATAATCTTTTTTTTGGTTAAACAATGTTATAAATTAATGTTGGTCAACAAATGGTACATGTAAACGGGCACAGTTTGTCTTTTTAACAGATGTTTAACATCTTGTGGTAATTACAATTCAAAATGAGAACTTGCGTTGCACAAAAAGATCAATGTCATATGCCGAAAAATATTTCTAGAAGTGACGCTTTTGAAATTCGAATGATAATATTATGTGTTTGTACAATTGAAACAGTAGATTATTTGGAGATGTGTAATCATAACTAAGCAATTTAATTGCATGCACTTACTAATATTTTTTCTTCATTTTATAAAGACTAGTACAATTGTTACGTTATATGTTTTGACGAATGGTATCTATACTGAGCCTTGTTTTTATTTCTTATTGAAGGGCCCATCGGGACCCCCGCCGCCATACTCAGCACACGGAGGCCCACCACAGGGGCACAGGAAGGGAGCAGGGGCTAAAGGCGGGAGATACAATAATTTAGAAATGCGCAAAGTTTGAACCATATATCATCTAAATTGAATTCATCGTATTTAATGATTTTTTTAACGAATGTACACTAGAAGAACAACATTTCCATATGTGTTTTGAATGATGTAGTCCTTTGGTATTTTTGATAATATTACATTTGTGTTAAAGATACAGATCTGTGTTCATTTCTTTGTAAATCATTATGCAAACATAATTCCTATTATGAAAAACAATATGACGGGATATTGGGGTTTCAATTGTTCATTATTTTTTAATAAATTATTTCCTTCTGTATTTTGGTAGAATGATATTACATTGAGGCATTTTTGATTGTTAAGGTCAGGCGACACGTTCCTCAATTTTATATAACTTTTTCCAGGAATTTGTTGATGGTTTACAACTATTTTGACAAGCTTTCTTGCAAAAAATTAGGGTTCCTTACAAGGCATTTCTACAAAATACTAGAGTATGCAATTTCCTATATAATCTTCTTGGAAATACACTCGAATTGCTGATGTAAAAATAAATACATATACAGCACAGCAAAATTCACTATAGAGGAACTCTATCTCGGCCGGAGCAGGGATTTGAACTCACGACCTCCAGAACATGTACGCTTCTGGCAGTGAGCGGCCACGGTTCTAACCACTCGGCCATCTAGACACATAACCACATGTAATTAAATATTAATCATTTTTTAAATAATTATAAAATTAATAATTTTATTGGAACTCTCTATAACGAGGAGATACAAAAAAGATTCTCGAAGAACGTGTCGTCTGACCTTAATTTTTTGGAGTTTTTGTGCTCATGCATACAGTGTTGGTTATTGTTTACTTCAGTTTGAATCATGTTATAAAATAAAAGGCTATACTAATCATTGTAATGTAAGCAAATGTACGTTAAAAATGTGATCCATTGTTTCAATCAAGGCAAATATCTTCGTTATTAATTGCACTAATAGTATAACTATGTTTAGATGATGGCCTATCGAGTTAATGTAAATCATTTATGCCCTTTCTTATGGATTAGAAATATCAGGTTTTTCCATTGTGTGCTATTGAACTGACTGGAGCAGAATGACCGCACCTTGGAATGTGACGTAACAATGGTATATGTATTCTATTGGTCGTTCTATTTCCTAGCATAATTTGTGTTAAAAGGTTCCAGCTTTTCGTGGACTCTATCTAACCATCATTTTCCTTTATTTATACATATCTTTGAAAGTGGGTTTTTGCCACTTAATTTGTAAACGTTTGTTTTAATTATTTTAACTCTATCTATAAACCATTTTAAGTTGTTAACAGTTCTTTAAATATTTCTTACGTCTGTTTGTGTCTTTACTGAGTACAGTATACGTACATTTAAGGTACGTGACAAGTCCCTTACAGAATGCTAGTCACGTTATCATATCCTTGTCAACTTTCAGTAGCAGCACTGTAGGAGCACAAAGAACTGACACAAGTAGAAACTGCAATATATCCTCTATTTTAATTGTATGCTATTCAGAAATACATTTAACCAATGTTGATGATGTACAGGCGATATGTAACTACATTTTTTAACAATTGTTTTCACTTTATTTCCCCCTTTCTATTTATTTTATTTCATCGCAACTGTAGCCTAAAGAAAAGGACTGGAATGTTTTGTTGGTTTTTTTTTGCCTGGGTCGTCAAATGATTCTTCAATCGCCGTAAAAATAATACATGTTTGACCTCCTCTCCCAGAGTTTTAACTGTTTCATATATCCCTATGATGAAAGTCCCAGGACATCTACTTAGTGACTTAATGGTTTAACACATGTTGTCATCTAGCCACCTACAAAACCAAGCACCTGCTAATGATGCTAGTTATTTATTTTGCTTAGTGCCATTCACAGGACGAATTACCAATCTATAAATATGTATTGTTATATGGGAAGTTGTCTATGTTAAAACAAGAAATTATCTGTGTGTTTTAAAAGTCAATGAGATCAGTTATTTTGGATATAAATATGGGTCGGCTTCATTATTCAACAGAATGGAGACAAAAGGAGAGATTGTAACTTTATGTTCCTTAGAAATTTAGTTTAGATCCAAGATCGGGAGTCAATAGATCGCTTTAATATAATTAGCTATTTTCATCAGTTTAGGTTCCCCTCCTGTTAATTTTTTTTGCATTGTGAGAATCTCGTGCATTGTTTAAATCGCTTTATTCAATCTTCTATAGATTTTGATTGATCATGGAATGTTACGATTCTTCTCTTTTGCTTAAGGTGGTATGAGACACCTCCATATTGTGACGTACTATAGAAAGAAATGTAAAGGTTCATACTTTTATCAACAGTAATATCGACAGGTCTTCCATACCACCTTAACATGTTTGTACTTTTATTTTCTCTTTGGTTGGTGCTGATGATGTTTTGTTCATTTACAATGTAATTAACGTAACAAATGTGTATCACCTCCTCCATTTATTAAATCCTGTGAATTAACCCAGTGTTTTGTAAAGAAAAGGTTGAGATGCATTCTGTTTTAAATGTAACGCATACTTGTAAACATTGTTATGAAACTTTCCTTGAGAGCTGTTGAACATAGAAAAAAAATTACTAAAATGACACTAATTTGCTGTAAAACATTGTGTTATTTATTTAACTTAAAGTTTGTTTCGTCATGTTTATTCTTCGCTGTCAGACATTTATTTTACTGGAAACAATAAAACAAAATCATATGAAAAGGGTTTCTTTTTATTGATTGTCTAAAAAAAGGGTATTGAAATATTACCAAAAAATAGTTATATTGTAAAGTAATATAGGTAACACAAAATAAAGAATTAATAAACGAGGGAAAATTCGAACAGAATAAATGCAAATGGCAAATATTTAAATTGAAAACATTCTTGATTTTTATGATTCATAACTGGTGTTTATATTTGCACATCAATGAAATATTTGATATATCTATTGGTATATTTTTTTATTTTTTACAATATTACGTAAATAGTTAAGGACGAAATGGTTTATATATGTATTAATGTTTTTTCTTAATACTGTATTACGTACATAGTTTGGCTGGTCGTGATCTGGACAATGGATTTACGTCAGACCGTGGAAGATGGTCATCTATAAAGGTCGTTCACCTACTTTTACTTTTACAATTACTTTTAATGTAGGGTTATAATTATGGTTTGTTATTTTTCATTTATGAATTGTGTATTTGTTAGAAATCGATTGATTCAAAAAAATTTAAATAAACAATAAAGATACATTCCTGGGATTCTTTGGTTAATATATTACTTGATTCGTTTAATAACTTGAGTTCTGTTTTTTGTTTGAGAATGACGAGTTATAATCTAAGTAT
This sequence comes from Magallana angulata, assembly GCF_025612915.1. Lineage (NCBI taxonomy): Eukaryota > Metazoa > Mollusca > Bivalvia > Ostreida > Ostreidae > Magallana > Magallana angulata. The sequence goes on along the minus strand of NC_069112.1, from coordinate 2,566,855 downwards.
AACATTGTGGGTCTTTTCAAATCAGAAATTAACTCTTTTAATAATTACGTATTACAATTTTTTTTTTTTTATTTGCATTTTTCAAATTCAAACATACATAATTGCTATTAAACTGATGTCAACTTCTTTTTTAAATATTATAATCACACTTTCATACCACTTTCATTCATACACTCGTTCAAAAATCAAAATTAAATGAACCTGAGGTTGTATATTAAATGGTTAATAAAAATAATAAATGAAATAATATTCGTAGCAATTTCCACCTCTGTAAAATATAGGTATACAATTATAAACAAAAGAGATCTTCCCACTGTGACCAACATTTTTCAAATTTCCTAAGTTGAAATTTTTGAACCGATGCATATTTCTCTATCTTGTATTTAAAACTCAAATAATATAATAGATCAACATAGTTTGGAATCTTATTCTGCTTCAAACATATATATATGAATTGTTTTGTATATAAAATTATGAAGTTCACAGGTTTATTGTCTACACTTAGAGAATTTTCTCCAAATAGTATATTGATAACATTGAATCCAACCCTCTTTGTTGTTTTTCTATATATAGACATACTAAGATCATTCCACAATGGTAAAACATTAGTACAACTAAAGAATACATGTTGTATTGTTTCTATTTCTTCTTTACAAAAAGTACAACAATCATTTGTAATGATCTTGATTTTTTTTAAATAATAGTTAACAGGAAGAATTCTGTGTAGAACTCTGTATTGTAGCCATTGAACAGATGAATCATTAGTTGTCATAAAACATATTTTGAAACAGTCTTGTATGCACAAATTTTGTTCAAGTGGTAATTCATTATTCCATCTTGATATTGCAGTTGGAACCGCTTCAGTATAGTTCAAAATTTTATAAATTGCCTTGGTACATTTTTCATTCAATAAAATCACTTCAAAATACATTGGTAAAAAAGGAGTACAATTTTTTTCAATATTTACTCTTTCAACAAACACTGATTTTAAAAACTTTGAAATAGCGCTAATAATACTGTTGTATTGCATGACATACATATCAGGCAAGTTAAACTTATGTAAAAAATTATCGTATGTCAAAAAAGCTCCATTTGCAGATAAGAAATCTCCAACTAACTTTACACCATGTTGGTACAATACATTAATAAAGAAAGATTTATTGGCAACTGTAATACAAGAGTTGTGCCATATTGGAACATTGATAATATTTTTCTTAGTATAACCAGGCTGTTTGTTTAACATGTTCACTACCTGGTGCCATGATTGAAAAACATCTTGCCAAAAAACATTATTTTGTTTAATCATCTTTCTTATAAAATCATCCCCAAACTCTAACATTTTCATAGTAACATTTTTGCCGTTAATTGCAAAAAAAATATCCATCCATGGTTTGTGTTTGAGAGTTAACCTTTTAATCCATGAACATTTGAGAGAAGAAACAAAATTATGGACATCCAGCATTTTTAAACCACCTTTTGTGTAATCTTGAGTAACTATCTTTCTTTTTACTTTATCACCTTTAGATTTCCATATAAAATTAAATATTGCTGTATTCAATGAGGATAAAAATGCTTTATCAGGTGTGGGTAGTGAAATAAATAGATGATTCAATTTCGGCAAAATTAAAGTCTTGGCCACGGTTACTCTACCAACAGGAGTTAGAACCCTTCTGTTCCATTGTTGAATCAGTGAAAGAATTTTTGGCAGTTGTATATTGTAATTTAATTCAGTAATTTTATCTAACTCTACACAGAATTCTATCCCTAACAGATTAAAAGTTGTACTACCCCAATTGATTTTCCATCGGGTATGGTGAAAAACCTGATCTGAGAACTTTCTCGAGCCTATCCAAACCACCTTGGTTTTTGAGCTGTTGATTTTTAATCCCGAAAATTTTGAGAAAAACTCTAATGTATCTAGAGAATGAAAAAGAGACTCTGGTTTCAAATCAGAAATTAACTCTTTTAATAATTACGTATTACAAATTATTAATGTTCTTATTGCTAGACAATAATTTTTTTTAGACAAACTAAATCATAGCTCAATAAACAAAGAAAACAATGCAATTAAGACAAGTGCATGCTCGAGGCATGGATTTTAAATGGGTAGAGCCTATTCCAATCTGATCTTGAAGTATTAAAATAATAAAGACAAGTTGAGAGTTAGCTAGATAAGTTTGAATGAAATTACCACCATTTATTAACATTTCACCCAGTGACGAAAATCGGGGTTACATGGGACACCCGCACTCAACATATAACTATCACCGGGGAAAATAAGGTGTTTCTATGATGTTTATATTTCCAAGATACTATAAAAATGTATTCTCCTGGAAATATTGTAAAAATTTTAAAATTCAAAGGGATGAATAAATGTACCACCCATATATCAATATTTCCAGGTGTCTATATTAAAGCATTGAATGATTTATTTGTGACGTCGTCGTGTCAATAACTGCCGTCAGGTGAGCAGTCAAATTGAATAACCCACGACGACCTCAAAAATAAATCATTTAATGCTTATATTTACATTCCCTTACTGACGAAATCAATTGTTTACTTAAATAAATCGATATAAAGTGCAGATCACGGAGGGAGTAACAGCAAGAACAGCTGTTATATAAAACCGGTTTAAACTGGTTATTACATAGACTGTTGAGTTGAGATCGACGAGCATGAAAATATAATCCATGAAAAATAACTCTTGAAATTTTGCTTTCAACTATAAAGTCAACTTTTTTGTTGAATAATTATAAAAAAACATGATGTTTTGACAACATTCATGAAATACATTTTTAACCGATAACATAAAAATCACTGTTTGAGAACTACTTATGTAAATTACTCGTAAATTCATACGCAGTGAATAGGTGTTGCATTTAGAGGCATTTAATGGAAAGAAGCACAGTAGAATGTAAATATAATGTTATGTGCGAACAAACATTCCCACACCTTCCTGCAGTAATGATGGTAGACTTCTTATAGTCTGCATTATTTTTTCACCTCACCACATCAGTTTAAGCGCTTCAAGTCCTGCAAACAAGTTCATTTAAATTTCATATTAGCCTTGACACAGAAAGGAAGTCCAGTGTCAAACGCATTTAATGTACAGATGGTATACAAAATTTATGCTGATTTATATTCAGTTTGTTCTAATGCTAATTTTATCAGCTTTAACCATAATTTATGAAATTAGTGAAGAAAAATCCGAGTTGTTTAAAAATTGCTGGAGGTGTTGGAGGTGCACCATGTAAATAAATAAATACATGTACCCGCATTTCATATCTTTTTCGTACAGAGTATTCTCATCCTGAGACAATGTGCGACAAACAACTTGAAAACGCCATCTGATAATAAATTGAAGAAAAAATGATACAGAGCTTCTAAGCAGATTTGCTCAAGGCATATAATTTAGTCATGAAAAGGTCTACATAGAGCGAGTGCTTTCCAATTCCAGTTTTAATATTGCCTCATGTATGGCCGGGTTTAAAATAATCTAACATTACATTTTGAAGAAACTTTTTTTTTTATTTTTAAATATAAACATTTTATAACATGATATAATTTATTAACTTCCAGGGGGTTCTGTCTAAATCGGTACAAAAAAGAAACAAAAAAACAAAACAAAAACAAACAACCCCCCCCCCCCAAAAAAAAACCAACAACAAACAAAAAAACCCAAAAAACTAAATCGACCAAAAAATCAAATCAATTCAATATGTATATCAAAACACAACCGAGTAGGCTTCCTCCATTTTATATATTTACTTTAATTTAATTTACTAACGACAGACTTATGGATTTTTCAGAATCTAATATAACTCATGTTCAATTTAATATAATTTACCAGCTTCGAGGATGTTCTGTCTACATCAGCACACGTACGTTTTATTTGTGTACAGACATTGTACCTGTACAGGTACAACCATGTTATCTGTTTGTGTACAGACATTGTACCTGTACAGGTATAACTATGTTATCTGTTTGTGTACAGACATTGTACCTGTACAGGTATAACTATGTTATCTGTTTGTGTACAGACATTGTACCTGTACAGGTATAACCATGTTATCTGTTTGTGTACAGACATTGTACCTGTACAGGTATAACTATGTTATCTGTTTGTGTACAGACATTGTACCTGTACAGGTATAACTATGTTATCTGTTTGTGTACAGACATTGTACCTGTACAGGTATAACCATGTTATCTGTTTGTGTACAGACATTGTACCTGTACAGGTATAACCATGTTATCTGTTTGTGTACAGACATTGTACCTGTACAGGTATAACCATGTTATCTGTTTGTGTACAGACTTTGTACCTGTACAGGTATAACCATGTTATCTGTTTGTGTACAGACATTGTACCTGTACAGGTATAACCATGTTATCTGTTTGTGTACAGACATTGTACCTGTACAGGTATAACTATGTTATCTGTTTGTGTACAGACATTGTACCTGTACAGGTATAACTATGTTATCTGTTTGTGTACAGACATTGTACCTGTACAGGTATAACCATGTTATCTGTTTGTGTACAGACATTGTACCTGTACAGGTATAACCATGTTATCTGTTTGTGTACAGACTTTGTACCTGTACAGGTATAACCATGTTATCTGTTTGTGTACAGACATTGTACCTGTACAGGTATAACTATGTTATCTGTTTGTGTACAGACATTGTACCTGTACAGGTATAACTATGTTATCTGTTTGTGTACAGACATTGTACCTGTACAGGTATAACCATGTTATCTGTTTGTGTACAGACATTGTACCTGTACAGGTATAACTATGTTATCTGTTTGTGTACAGACATTGTACCTGTACAGGTACAACCATGGTATCTGTTTGTGTACAGACATTGTACCTGTACAGGTATAACCATGTTATCTGTAAGACAAATATGTATGAAATATGGCAGAAATGTACACTATCCATGCTAACAAAATCCAACAAAATACCGGATATATACATCTATAGCAAGGCAAACGCGGAAATCTAAAACATCAGATGGAGGATCAAGTACAAATGGCCAGTAAGCATTCACTGATAACCGGTCGCACTTGTTGTTTAAGTTGCTCATTGTCATGATCGGCATAATGGTAAAATATGTATACCATTCGTTGTTTGTCATTAATGAGTTACTTGCGTGTGAAAAACTAAAGCGCAAATGATTTAAAGGTAGTTAAAAATTGAAACAAATTGGTGTGCCGTGGTTTTTTTCACTGTGGCACTTAAAGGAATATATTCCGTTTTTTTAAGAAAATTTTTAAAGAAAGAAATGTTTTCATTTTTCCATTAAGGTACATAAGTTATTAACTTTCTGCAAATTATACTGTTTAAGTGAAACGCAGTTAAAAGTATTTAATATAAATTCGAATTTAAACCATCCGATAAACATTGGAAAAAGTTGATTTGTTGCAAAAAACCAGTTTGAACTCTAGAGAAACTAGAGACGATTTCTTTAATTTTATCAGTCACAATTTCCATGGAGTCTATTTAAATCACCGAATTGGAAAATTCTATTTTGGTACGCTAATTAGCGTAAATTATTGCAAATTGTTAAACAATTTAACCCTTATCAGAATCAATTGAAAGAAACAACATGCGATCATACATTTAAAACTACAGTTGAAAACCGAAAGTCACCCTCTAAAGGCAAAACGTGTTAAAATCATTGTCTAATATAAAACAAAATCAATTTAATGATTAGCAAAGTAAGAGTTCACGATGAGGACGATGTCTGTATTTGCCAATGAATTGAAACTTACCTTGTTAATGTGTCATGTTTAGTGGATGATGACCTATTTGCCAATGAATTGAAACTTACCTTGTTAATGTGTCATGTTTAGTGGATGAATGACCTATTTGCCAATGAATTGAAACTTACCTTGTTAATGTGTCATGTTTAGTGGATGAATGACCTATTTGCCAATGAATTGAAACGTTCCTTGTTAATGTGTCATGTTTAGTGGATGACATCTACACAGTTAAGGACAGAATACATTGATCATTTTGTGACTAGATAAAGTAGAGGACAGAGAAAATAAATAAGATTATTCAAATAACAAAGCATTTATTTAAATAAAATACACCTTAATATTTATAACATTTTATAATTTCAAATGTACATATGTACCAATACAACCTTATTCTACTAGTAACTAGTCATAAAACGTATGTACTAAATATGTAAATTAGAATAGGAATTGTCTTTAATGTTATACTGCAGACACTTGTAAATAAAAGAGGAATAACTCTTGAGCAATACTTATAAATCTTGTATATTGAAAATGGATTTATCTCCTGTGGAAAGCTAAATGTGAAACGAAAACATCCAGTTACATGTATTCTGCAAAAGTTAATTAATTCATGGTAATTTTTCCAAAGTTGCTGAGCGTGGTATTAAAAAATGGCCGAGAACCATATTGTTTTTAGATTTACCTTAAATTTATTGACTTTCGGTTAAATACGCTTGTGATATAAATATCAAACAACTATTGTAATGGTATATGCTAAAAAAAAATATAAAACTTTTTGTTATCTTTCACTTTGAAAAATATTCACACTTTAACATAAAAGCAAATAGAATAAAAAAAAACCAAATTAAAACAGGAAACATGGACACACCTTAACAATTAAAGCAAATATTATCCAGAAACTTAACCGTGATATACTTTATTTTTCGTTCATTTTGAAACCAAAGAATGATGACTGGTAAAAGAACTATTTATTTTTAAGTTCAATATAGTCACTTTTTTTCGAAGCTTAATTATTTTGTAATAATTTAGTTTTAGTTTGTATATCTAATTATTACTTAAATTGTTTAACGATTTCAATCATATAATAGGACAAATTTCTGTATTATAATTCTTTTTCAATCTGCTATAAAAATGAACATCGGTTTGACCGAAACAAATTTATTCTAAATACATTTGATGAGACGCAAAGAATGTTCTTCCTTAAAGAGCGCACTTGAGTTCTGTGGTTTTATCCACTTAAATCACATATCAGTGATAACGAAGTTCTAGCACGTCTTACATTTACACTTAGAGGTACTACAAGGACAGAGTGACTCTTATGAAATTGAGGTACTTGGAAGAGAACAAATAAGTATGTCTACTCCAACAGTTTGTTTTGTTTTTCTTTATATTGTTTTCATGAGAAAAAATGTTAAATAGTTTGACACATAACTTTGATATATCTCTCGTGTAATCTTCTTTCAAATAAAATAAACATTGGCTGAAATGTCCATCCGGAAGTAATGTAACATTAAACTATACATATTAATTGACGATGAAGAAGAATTGATAAATTTCTCTTTGTAATAACTCTTTGTGAAAAAAAAGTATAGAGGATGGGGAGAAGGCATAATTTTTAAAATTGTCGTCGTGTAAAGAAATGTTAGTTGCGATATTTACTTACTTACTTACTTACATAGTCCTCTTCGTGCTGGTTAGCACATACATCCGTTACCAGGGACTTCGATGTTTGTCTGTCCTGTGTGCATCTCTGAACCTGTCCCCATGTTCAGTTGTTATTGACAATTGGAATAAAGGGTTTAAAAGACGGATGACTGATATTTTGAACACCCCAGCCCCATACAGCCAGGATCATGCACATATGGATTTCGCTTTATTTCCTTATGTAAAGTAGAAATGGCTTAAATAGAGATGTTTGGACTTGAATGATCTACGATATGGCACAAAAGACATTATACAAAAACATGATACATTATGGTATGAAGGTGCATATAATAAATGGGTTAAATTACATAAAAGTGTGTGGAACTGAAAGGTGTTTTCTTTGAAAAAGAGTGACAGGTTTACCTTCCAGTTGTTTACCGTCACCTGACGTCATGGAAATATGAAAAGGTGCTCCGTAAATTTAATGCATGCAAAGTAAAAATCGCTTTATATTTAAAAAAATAAAATCATGTGATTTTTTACATGCTTATTTTCAATTGATTGTCATTTATTAAAACAAACTTCATCCTAATAAGTACTCTGTGACAGTAATTTTCTGTAAATTTCTTTGTCCGCAAACTTTTCCAGCAACCCTCGTACATATTATTATTTTTCGTACATATCCTCTAATAACAATGACATATTAGAGTATATTTTCTATATTCTTATTAAATGATGACGTTTTTGTTTGTTTTCAATACGTATAAATTAACCTTTTTAACCAACTAGTCAGTTATAATATACTATAATAGCCTGACTGTAAAATACGCAAAAAGGTACATGTTTCTTATTCATCAAGAATTGATTTCTACTTCACACATATTGCATCTACAATTAGTACAATGTTCTAAGAAGTGGAATTCAGACGATGACCTATTCTTAGAAGGGAACATGTTCTATTCTAAGGTATATCAAACGAATACAATTTATGTCATTATAACCTACCTTTAAAGTGTCACTTTATGTTAAAAAAAAGTACACATACATGTGTTTTAACAACTGTATTGTGTAAACTGACATGTTATTGTGTTTTATTGAAAAAAAAAAAATTAAGCATTCTAAAGGTATGAAAAAAAAATATCTTGAACAAGATATAGTTGCACACACAAGCAGCCTGATGTAGCATTGAAAAATTATAGCAAAAATATTCCACTTTACCTATTTAATGAAACTTTTAGGAAACCGATTTTTGATACACATAATAAAATTAAGTTGTTTATTTAATTTGATTTTTATCCAAAAACATATAGAAAGAGGAATAACTCTTTTGGCATTTCAAGTTAAATACGATACTGAGTTACTTTACTTGTCAACAAAAATATTGTTTGTTTCATTTAAACAAGTATTATGAAGAAAACAGATTAATAAACATTTTAAAATTTCGTTTATTTATACACCGTTTAAACAATTTAGTGGAACATATTTGACTTATACATGGTGAACGTTAGATTAAGTTGATAATGAAAAACTGTGATCACTATAAACTACTGATGGGAACTGTACGATTTGTTGATAACACAAAGTATAAATGACCTTTATTATGGTCTAATTATTGTCTAATCGATAGTTTATATATCATATTGTATGCAATCATCTATTATATACAACCGTGCAATACTTTATAGAATTTTATTTAACAATGCCTACTGACTTATTAATGATTAATTATATTAAGTTTGCATGGACATTCATTATATTCAAATTACGCAGCAGACAAGCTTGATTTGATGACCACAAACAGTTTAACGTTATATAAATGTCAACATGTACCGTGTCTCCATTATGTCCGTCAACAAAATAAGATCGTTGAGTTGTGTTCATTAAGACGTTTTTTAAAGTTCTTACATATTTTTTTGCATATACATACATGATGTGTAACATATACAATGTTTGCATTTACTATCCTATATTGAAACATAAACCCATGTTTAGATAATCATCGATAGCTAAATAACAGTCCATGATACTCATACAATGGTCAGTTTAAGTTGCGGGTGTTGAGGAAAGTGACGAGCAGCATGTGCACGTTTTTGCAAACCCGTAAGAATGATATCAAACAATTAAGCAATCTTTTGACAATAATGTATTTTTCTTTATCGAATATGTTGCTATTTGTAACAAAATAATCGTATGAACATTTGAATTTTTGTTAATAAACAAAACAATGCAGTAAAAGATAGTTTTATTCAAAAGACAATTTTATCACAGTAAGCATTTAGTTCAATTATACTAAGGACATGATGGCAAGGCTTAATATAACACTCGCAAACAGATTTCATCTCTAGTTTATATCACTTCACAACAGAAATAATTAGAGTTGCCTGAAAACACGTTCAACGTGTCATTCAAGTAATGTGTTTACAGAAAGAACAGACAAAAATGTTTGTAGCTTGAGATAAAACTTGCCTAAGTTTTACAAAATCATCTATCAGTATTTGAAATATCATTAGTTTTTCTTGTAGGAAGTGATGGTTGTCTTAAATTGGTAAATGTAAAACGCAACAAAAAATATCACAGATTCTGGACTTTTTCAGACAGTTATAAAAATGATAAACAATTAATATCTATTATAACAAAAACTTTTTTTTAAAAAATCTGACTGCATAAAACAAATTCTTCAAAAAATAAAATACAGTGTATAATTTTTTATCAGGAAAATATTTTTCATTAAACCTGACCAAAATTGCTTTCATTTTTGTAATTGCTCTCAATGTTTATGGTGACCTTCCACAACAAATAAAAAAAAAACTGAATTGTTCTTGACTCTGATTTTAAAACAAATATTTTTTTGATAATTCGAAAACAAAAAAAATCAAACTTCTAATATACAAGAAAACATGCTTGTTCTAATGTTTTTCGAGAGAAACAAATCATTTTTCTTCCTCAAAATTCGCTTATAGACGTCTTAATAATAATACAAAAAGCACTAAGAAAATATCAATCTTGCAAACATTCTCTGGATATCATCATACTGCTGTACATAGATCAAACTAATTTCACCTTTGACCAATGACCTCAAAGGTCAAAGGTCAACACCCAAATGTTGTAAAAATCCCCCATACTACTATATCAGGCATATCTTATCACAAGAAATTTTTTTATCAAAAACTGCATTATCGAAGAATACACCCAAAAGAGGTTAAAATGAGCGTGAATAAAAAAAATAAAAATAATCTTAAACATTGAAAGATTAAATGCACATGTGTTTGTTGTTTAGTCATATTATTTTCTTTATAAAAATACACAGTATTATTTTTAAAAATATCAAAATCCTTTTTATTATTAAAAAAAATATTTTAAAAATAATATGCCCTGTTTCATTTAAACACACACCCTAACTGATTTACATTAATGTTTATTAATGAGATGCTAATTATCGTTCTACTTCAGTGGAGAGATCATCTCTCTGACGTGAGGCTGGGGGGTGGGGGATCCTCTCAGTGATGACCCAGGGGGGCTCCTAGGGGGTTCTGAAATTTAAAAAAAAATCATATGTTACACATGGTTTAAAAATACAGGTGTATCAATACAATAGTTTCATACATTATTCACGCCTTCTTATATGGTATCTATTTTACAGTAGATGTCATTAGGTGAAATATACCACAGAAAGGACTAATCATATATACAATAAATACACAAATGTGTAAGTAACATGTTTCTCTTAATTTGCTTTCCAATGATGCAACATTATGTTTACAAAATAGGCCAAATACATGAACATGAGTAATAACACATAATTGTTACATGTTGATTCATGTAACATGCTATTTTGAAGCAATGTACAATGTACACTAGTAATGTGATAAAAAATGTGGATTACACTGTAATTAACTTACACAGTATATTAATATCTAATCAACCCTTCAATCTACATGTTACATACATGTAACCCTTTTGTCTAATGTAACATGCTCAGGTAAATGAAACACCTTAAACTGGTGAAGCAAGAATAGTGCTCTCTGTCTGATATAGGGGATGTGTAATGATGAGCGTAGCAGGAGAAATTGACAATTAACATGACATTAGTCCGAGATAAAAGGGATACTATGTGTATTTATGAATTTAAGTCAGCTTTCCTCAACCCGTTAACCGATAGAGTGAGAGATCACCTACCTTTGTTAACCAATGGAGTGAGAGATAACTCACCTTTGTTAACCAATGGAGTGAGAGAATACCAACCTTTGTTAACCAAAGGAATGAAAGAATTCCCATCTTTGTTAACCAATATAGTGAGAGATAACCTACCTTTATTAACCAATGGAGTGAGAAAATACCCACCTTTGTTAACCAAATGGAGTGAAAGAATACCCACCTTTGAATGGTCCCTGCTCCGTGACGTCCTGACCAGAGATTGGAGGTAGAGGGGGAGTGTTGGACATGGACCGCCGAGTCGACATCTCAGAGTCGCTGAGTCGGACTCGCTTGTTCCCTGCACTGTTGGTCACGGCTCGAGATACTGGGGTGGTAGTCGGCACGTCTTTAGAACCTAGATATATAATATAATAGCGTTCTGATTAGGTCAATACACGATTTATAGATCTGATGACAAAATATCGACCAAGGAACATATAATTACTCATATTTGTTATCATCTCATTTTTTGTTTAAAATCTATGTCATAATTATGCTAAATCCCTTTCCAATTGTCGCAATTTGTAATTTCAATTGTAATTCTCTAAATGATCATTATAAAATCCATTTAGTGTGAATGCTCAACACTTCATTTTTTACTGATACAATGACATTGACACAGTCTATCAGTTCATGACCTTGAATGTTATTGTCATTTTAACTTTACAAGTACATAAGACTTTGACCTTGATCTACCTTTGAATGACCTTTGTCAATTTGTGAGGGTGGGTTGGTTAACAGTGACATAAGACATATGAATAACCTTTCTTGCCAGTATGGGTCGATTAATATAATACGTGACCTTGACCTACCTGTAAATGACCTTGGCCTATTTGTGTTGGTGGGTCGGTTGACGGTGACATAAGACCTGAGGTTGTTCTGTGAGGCGTTGATTAGCCGGTCGTCCGTCAGGCCCGGGGATCCATACTTTGTACTGTGTATGACAAAAACAGTGTTACCCTGATTGTACCACAGCTATATACAACATGGTCCATACTTAGTACTGTGTATGACAAAAACAGTGTTACCATGATTGTACCACAGCTATATACAACATGGTCCATACTTAGTACTGTGTATGACAAAAACAGTGTTACCCTGATTGTACCACAGCTATATACAACATGGTCCATACCTAGTACTGTGTATGACAAAAACAGTGTTACCCTGATTGTACCACAGCTATATACAACATGATCCATACTTAGTACTGTGTATGACAAAAACAGTGTTACCCTGATCGTTCCACAACTATATACAACATGATCCATACTTAGTACTGTGTATGACAAAAACAGTGTTACACTGATTGTACCACAGCTATATACAACATGATCCATACTTAGTACTGTGTATGACAAAATCAGTGTTACCCTGACTGTACCACAGCTATATACAGCATGATCCATACTTAGTACTGGGTATGATAAAAACAGTGTTACTCTGATTGTACAACAGCTATATACAACATGGTCCATACTTAGTACTGGGTATGACAAAAACAGTGTTACCCTGATTGTACCACAGCTATATACAACATGATCCATACTTAGTACTGTGTATGACAAACACTGTGTTATCATGACTGTACCACAGCTATATACAAGATTATCAATATTTAGTACTGGGTATGATAACAATACAGTGACATCCTTGCCTAATGTAGGATGTATGTTATATTGAATCATCTACACATTAAATAATCATAAAACAAAAAATCAAATAAGCAACTTAAATAAAAAGATTAAGTACAAATCAATTAAGAAAAGATAATTTTTACAACTTCGTTTTTTTAAGCTTTTTTTTTCTAATCAAAGTTAACAATGAAAAATACCAATCATTTTTGTCAAAATTGCTCAAAGTTTTTCAAAGGACTAAGTGCGGTTTTATGCATTTTTTGCCCCCAAAATCAAAGTTTAAGAAAGAGCTTTAAAAATAAGGTGAGAGATAGTAAAAATCATGTTGGAAATAAATGTGTAAAGGGTTATTACCACAGTGACGTCATAATGTAGAAATGACGTCATGAAGATTGCATTATTTTGATAAATTGATGATTTGTGGCAAAATATGGGTGTTTTCCGATGGTTTTTCGATTAGGAAACATCGAGCGCAGGCTTGCTCAAGTACCATTTTTTAGTATAATGTGTATAACTATCTGAAGAAAAACATATGTTAAAATCGCACTTGAGCAGACCTGCGCTCTATACTTCCGAATGCAAAATATAGAGCAAAAATGAGAAGATTTTCATTTGTTTGCAATACGATACAATTTAAAAATTGGTTGAAATCGGGGGCAGATATTTGACCATACCGCACATAGTCCTTTCCTAGGCAGTTTAAAAGCAATTTACCGCCAAACAGTTATAGGATATTCATAACTTCAAACATGTATATTCTCATGCGTCCTGTAGACCCCTCATTTACCTGATTGTGTTCTGACCAATCAGCATCCTGTTTATATCCAGCTCTAGGATGCGTGGTGTGTTCATGGAGTTCATTGGATCAGAGGGATCGCCCTTGACAAGCGATGTACTCATCTGAAATTCCATAAGAAAAAAATTACTTAACCCGTCTCAGTGTACATGTGAGATAAAGCATCATCTTTGTGTTAATCTGCAATCTCAGGTAATTGTACCAATGAATCAAAACTGTATCTATTTTTACAACATTACTACACTATGATTGTCACTAAAATCCACAAAAACCAATATTTTTGTTTGGGGAAAAAAATATAAATATTGCATTTGATCATGTGACCAACCAAATTCATATCTCTGAAAACTTTTCAACAATGTTTTTTATTTCTGAAAGAAATATATGTGACCTTCAGAGCAGTTTAAATAGTGGTACCATATAGCTCGTTCAGTTAGTAGAGAACCTTAAATTCCAGTTTGATGTGTTATTATTTGCCTATTACAACAATTCAAATACAACAACTCAAATACAAATACAACAACTTAAATAAAATACAACAACTTTAATACCACTACTCAAATTCAATGGCTGTCACTATATGAGGGCAGTAAAAGTCAGAGCTGTGTTAAAAGAAAGTGTATGTTTATACAAAAATGAACCTAACTACAACTTACATTCCATGTCTGTCGTTGTACGGCGGTGTTATAGTTCAGAGCGGAGGATCCCATCAGCCCGGTCTCATCTCCTTCCAGGGGGCGGGGAATCTCCCTCCTGAACAGTGGCTGCTGAGGGGGGTCCAAATTCTACAGAAATAGACGGCCTCAGTGTTACAATGTTATATGATGTTGTACAGAACAAAGACAGCCTAGTATATCATTGTCATATCGTGTTGTATTCTAAAAACAAACCAACATCATGCAAAACAAAAATCATCAAAGAACCTTCACAGATTAGCGTATCATTTTGTGAATATAAAAAATACCCAATATGTTGCTCTTTGATATTATCTTCTTGCTATAATATTAAAAACTTTTTTATTTTTAACAATCAACAGCTGGTGACTGACCTAGTGTAGCTGTCTGGTGATTCCTCGGATGTTAGAGGCGGGGGTGGGGGCGGGGGCAAAGGAGCTCATCTCCCGGGACGGAGACACGGTCCAGTGGTGAGGTCGTGTGGGGCGGGTAAGCTTCCCCGCATAACGCTCCTTTATCTCCCTAACAAACAGACAGATAAATGTAGCAAACAGTGATAAAGTCACAGTTCATACACAAATAGTCACATATATAGAACAAATTACAGGGAGATATACACAAGTAATATCATTGGACATAAATTGTTTCAATTCCTTATTACCTGCCACGAATTACATACAGACATATTATGTCTCTCATTATTACAATTAAGTTGTTAATGATTGATTTTGGAATGCTTTCAGTGCATTTGATAATCCTTTCTATATATTACAATATCAACAAGAATGAATTCTTACATTTCCCAATGTATGACATTGAAAAAGTTTCATTATAATATGGAGTCATTTGAAATATAAATGGTTATCTGTCTTGCAACAATGAAATAAACTGTTTCGAATTATTTCTGTAGTTTTTTGATAAGCTATCAGTAAAATCCAGTCATATTGAGTAATGTGCCATTGCAGTTGGAGGATTGGGATTAAATATGCTTCAAGATCCAAGTTCAAGTAAAACTTGAGGCATGCCAAGACTTAGATAAGTATATGATCAATGCATCTGTACCTTTGCACACAATAATGTGGCCATGATTGTCAAATTTAAAGTATGTTTTGAAAATGAAAGTAGTTGTGGTTAATTATGGAAAATGAAAGTAGCTGTGAAGATGATCGATTATAAATGACTAGAGCTGACGTGTATTCACAAAATATCTTTAATTGTTGATTCAATGTGACTCAAAAACTGTGCGTTCACAAATCACCTTTGATTGTTCATTTAAGGTGAATGGAACTGGGTGTTCACAAAATATATTTTAATGTTCATTTAAGGTGATTCATGAACTGAGTTTACAAAAATTCTCAATATTTCATCCAAGGTGCAGTTTAGAGTGTGTCACCCATCACGGCAGAATTAAATTACCGCTCGAGTGTCAATGCTCCATATGAATATCTACCGTTAAAAAAAACACATCAGAAAATTAATGAACATTCTGAACCAAGGTGTGTCTATTTACACACATTGAGGCTGCCAGCCACTTGATAATGATAATTTTGATAACAAATTCTGAGATTCCCCAGTCCTTCATTACTACTATTGTCTCTTTGATCCAACATTATCTCTTCTTTACATACTGTATACAGGGAAATATTCGCCCCAGATTTATTTTTGCCCCTTTCGTCCTCCTTGTCATTAGGGGAATTCAATTTTTGAAATATTGAAAAATGATCAATATCTAGAAGTTCGACCTAACCCCTACCCATTGTACAGAAATAATAAATAAGTCAACATTTTCCAATTATGCATATCAGCTTAGTGTTGTTTTGTTTTAATTATAATGATCCTAGCCAAGTTTATACATTAATTTTTGCTTCATTGGTAGAATTTGCAAAAATAATTGTAAAAACTCTTTATAAATGTACCATAGAGCGGAGCTAGCTACCACATTGAGAGTAGGTATCGGAATAATATAAGCTTTTGAATGACAATATATTTTATAATTAGACTGATAAAGATGTCAGGAATTAAGTCAAATTGTAATGTAGCGATATGATATATATGCAATGACAAAAAAATAGTTAACAAGCTGTTCACTGCCTGAGGAAAACATATTTGTTCATGCATATCAGTGCTACAATGTACACAGGAGGTCTAACAGTTGATAAATAACTTGAAATTTTAATTATACGAAAAAAATTAAATAAATTAATATATATTTGAATATTGACAAATAAATTTGTTAAAATGACCAAAAAGTTAATCTATGTGCATAAAGTCATGCATCTTACTCCAACAGCTGGGTGTAATCTGCATCTAAAGGACTGCATCAGAGAAAGACACAACTTAGTTTTTATAGTATTTAACAGAGCAATGGAGGAAAATACTACATTTTAAAAAGAAATTAACTGACTTTTCCATCTACCTCTCTCCATCACTTGTTCATTGTATTAACACCCCCCCCCCCCTCTCCCCAAACCCTCGATAGAAGTACTTGGGTTAATGAGTAATATTTCAGACTCTTGCTCTATATATTATATACAACTACTCCCATCTGCCACTACATAACATTTATAGATTGTCAATTATATTTACCTCCCCCTGTAGGAGTACATTGGATTGATATGGAATATCCCATATTATGGTTGCATGGTTTCTATATAACATTTATAAAGTAACTATTCTGTTTACCTCCCTCTGTAAGAGTACATGGGTTTGATGAGGAATATCCCTGATTCCTGTTCTATTGAGTCCAGAGTTTCCATCAGGAGGTTAGCGAGTCGCATCTGCTCGGAGCCCATGTCGTCCATCTTGTCCGCCAAGCGCTTAGCCCGCTGAAAAAATAGAAGACAGATAAAATGATGCATGAACATTTCAATCAGTTTTGTCACAATACCTGTAGTACTGCTCTATTATAGGACAAATTGAAATAATTTGGCAACCTTTTAGTTGTTAGGTAATAAAACAGTTGTTATTACATCATACTGTGGGATCAATATATTTCGTGGTGGTTCAATTTTCGTGGTATTCGTGGGTACCGTTTATCCACAAAATAAAATCCTCCACGAATTAAAAAATTAGTGTTAAAAAATCATATTTTCTTTTGTTGGTATAAGAGAATACACGAAATTACGTCCTCCTGAACCTGTATCAATCCACGAAAATTGGCCCCTGAAATTTTTAATGATTGCACAGTATTCGAAGACTATGTCAATTTGCCCGGCAAAAATGTAGTACCTCTGTCACTGTCAGTCAGGGGATTTTGTTTTACTGTAAATAATTATACATTAAATCTGGTTTTGAAGCTCCTCGTCGCATGCTAATTTTTTTACATACATTATATGCGTAAAGCTCAGCTTTCTCTAAAACAAGGACAAATAACTTTTTCTTTCTAAATAATAAGTCTTCTATTACTGTAGATTTCTTATTCAACCCAAGCACTTAAATGTGCGATTGAGTTGTTTTGCATCAAATTGCAAAAATATGACATCCTTGCTTGCCTGTATTAGTTCTTAATGATAAATAATTATTTGCATCAACAGTTATTATATCTCACTTTATTCTGTAGCGCTTCCATTTTGTCAAGAAATTCAAACACATTTTCATCCAGACCTTTGCTCTTCTTAACATTTTCTGTAATAGAGCAGTAAATATGTTGATATGACATTAAACAACATAAAAATTATGTACAACAACATCAAAACCATCATACTGCACTAACGCACAGTATTCAATTTGTCTGCATGGCCTGCTGTGTTATAAGATTGATGATATCAAATTGATTGCCTAAATGTATTTACAATAGAATAATTACAATAACACTACAATATTAAGGTGGCTGCATGCCTTTAATCCCCTTCATCCTTCTATTTTTACATTTAGTGCATATTTCCCCTTATGTTTGCATTGGAAATCTGCGATGTTCAACTTCCTATGAATACCCTTTGCTAATCCATGCGCCATGAGCACAACTATAGACGTCTTCACGTGTTTTGAGTATACATATTTATTTTTGTAAGATTAAATGAAACGTTCAACTTTACCAATTTGATATGTACTTCTAAAAAAAATTATTAAATTATATCTACTCCTTAATTAAAAAGACTTTTCTCTAGAAATTTGCCGGCATTATTTTTAAGCCACGGTAGTGTAATAAATAACATGTTAATATGGCTGTTCCATGTATGTTTCATATCCCTGACTAAGAGCGTATATAATAGCTTTACAGCGATGATACACATATATTTCATACAAAAAAAATCAGTATGAATATAAATATAAACATTGAATGCTTAATTTTGGATGTCGTCGGTCCTATGACACACCAATGCGATGAAGACAAATTATCATACCACGCTAATGCGCGGTATTCAATTTGTCTGCACCGCATTGGTGTGTCATAGGACCGACCACATCCAAAAATAAGCATTCACAGCTTAAGTGTTACA
Organism: Magallana angulata; assembly: GCF_025612915.1. Classification (NCBI taxonomy): domain Eukaryota; kingdom Metazoa; phylum Mollusca; class Bivalvia; order Ostreida; family Ostreidae; genus Magallana; species Magallana angulata. Next base: position 2,547,699 of record NC_069112.1, on the reverse strand, counting down.
TCACCATATAATCATTGCAGTAATACTACAATATTAAGGTTGCTGTGTACCTTCAATATCCTTCATCCTGCTGTGATGGACATACTTCCTGACCAGGTGACCTAGTCTTTTTGCCGGCAGACTGACGTATTCATCCATCGTTGTCACCGCATCCTACAGAAACACAAAGTAAGGGCTCTAACTGCTAGTCTGTAAACTATAGGCTATCATCCTGTAGATTCATATTGGTCTATAATAAAACACTTCAGAGATCTTGATGGTTGTCGCCATTTTGTTAATATCTATTTTCTGGATTGATACCAGTACCATGTATTTGTTTGTATCTAATCTCTCGTCGTTGACAGCTCGCTTCAAATTTTGGCATTCCTTTCTGAGTCCAGCCTTGTAAACATAATGGCTGACTCTGGGGTTTGCTAAAAAATAAACAATCAAGATCAGAATTTTTAAACAAAAAAAATATTACATACTTTCAATAAACATACATGTATAATTAAAATATAATGGATGATAAAATTCATGCAGGAGTTATCCTTTTATCAGACAAACAACAGTTCCTTTAAATTCAAGTTAAGCAGCATTAAGAGAGAGAGAGAGAGAGAGAGAGAGAGAGAGAGAGAGAGAGAGAGAGAGAGAGAGAGAGAGAGAGAGAGAGAGAGAGAGAGAGAGAGAGAGAGAGAGAGAGAGAGAGAGAGAGAGAGAGAGAGAGAGAGAGAGAGAGAGAGAGAGAGAGAGAGAGAGAGAGAGAGAGAGAGATTGTGATCGGCTTCGCTATTGTGTCCGTATGAGGCATCCGGCAAATGCTTCCACGTGCGCACACATTCCGCTTGCATAAGTAGTTTCAATAAAAACTTGAAGTTTGGTTTAGTAGTTATGTTACATTTTACTCAGTTTTATTTTAATTCATTTACCTAAAGAGATGCAAACATACATATAATACAGTTCGACCTGTTAATTCAAAATGCACATTTTGTCTCACGCGTGAGAATTTCGATCGAAAGATTCATTCAGTAATGCAGTTGACCTCGATGAACTGACCTCAATCATAAGAAGATGATCCATGAACTGACGTCGATCTATTGATGTTGCATAATAGAAGCGAGGAAGACGGCTTGATTTATAAACAAGGTAACGTTATAATGCGACCTCAATAGCAAGTTATGATGGCATTCAATGTTTTTCAGTCGCATTAAATTATTTTAAAACAATTCATTCTTTCTATACGTGTTAATGATCTATGAAGAGCCCTACTCAGTATTCTAAAGAAGAAGATACATTAACATTTAATAGTTACGTTAAAAATATAAAACTAGACAACAAGTTTACGAACTGCTTTCCCCAAATTTATTACGAAATTAACTTTGTTGACGGTTTATAATGATAAAATAATGGTGTACAGATTCAAAATATTCTATATTATGTAAAAATACAGTACTTTTTTAATTATTTTACAAAAAACTGATCATGTTGATTGCTTCTAGCTATCAATATATCATTATTACCGATCATTCCTTTAAAAGGAATATTTGTTTTACCTGTTGCCCCACTCCTTCAGAGGGAGGTCTTGATCGACTGGAGGCTTTACCAAGGGCAGTTAACTCCCGTTGTAACTCGTTGATCGTGTCCTGCATCTCCATCATCACTACGGTGTTGTGTCTCATCTGTTCCTCTTGCTTCCTTGACTCCTCATTCAACTGTTGCTGCCTGCAAAGTTTAATAAAAATTTATTTGAATTTTTAAAACAAGAGGCCCATGGGCCACATCGCTCACCTGAGCAACAATAACGAACTACATTGACTTAACACACTTTACGGTCAGACCCGACCTATCTTCCATTATTTTCTATTTTTTCCTATTTCCTCAATGTGAAGATTTCCACCAAGTGATTCCATAATTATATTTTCCTGTTATATGATACTTTTTTTTAATTTAGATATAAAGTGTTCAATTGAAAATATATACTATGACTTTATTTATAAGCATTCAAATGCATTTTGCATGCTATTTTAAGGAAAATTCTAAATATTATAGCTCTAAAAATAGCCTGGTAATAAACCTTGAATATTTGGAAATTAACAGGTTTAAATGTTAATAAATAAGGAATAATTTATCAAGGAAAATTATATAAAATTGAGGACCGTCTCGTGTGTCCTTAGATAATTAAGAACAGTAAAATTTAATATTTAGCAAAGTTAAGTACCATGATAATTTTCTGACCAAAACCTCAATATTTTACAAGTAATAGCTTTCCAAAAAGCTTGCCTGACTAAATGAAATTATTTAATTTAAGCATGCATGTATCAATTAGGCTATCTTATCGGAAATGAATTTTAATTTTCGCTGCTGATCATAAATTTATAATGCACATATGCACACATATCATGTAAGTTCATGTAAACTTGAAAGCTAAAGAGTATAATTATTAGTCGTTTTTTTTCAAATTGTATTTGTTATATTAATTGCAAAATTGCTACATACATGTAACTGAAAGGCATTTTTAAAAACTTCCAACCTTATGAAATATGAGAGGGTATACAAAAACGTATTTTTTTTTTGAATGTGTGTGGGCAGCTTCATCAAAATCATCTTGACAAGCAATTAAAAAAGGGTAAATTCTCAAATTCATTACAAAAACCCTAACTGTAACTTCAATTCAATTAGAATTCCTTATTTGCAGTTTCATTATTGCATGCTCCTACAAAAGTGGAGGGGGGAGGCAAATCCATGATATTTCAATTTATCCTATAAAGTTAAGAAAAGTGCCAGCTGTCAAAAAAGAGGGGAGGGGAAAGCAGCCTCCCTCACCCCAACCCCCGATGCTACGTGCCTGTGATGTGCTCTGGGGTATTTGCATGATCACAACGGACTCGTCAACTAATCGGCGCGCAAAAACTATGAATGAGACATGTTGGCGTGAAATCCTGCTTTACCGTTCAAGCAAGGAATGAACTCATCCATTGGCAGAGATCTGGGGTGGGGGGGGGATGAATTTTTTAACATTTGTTTTGTAATTGCTACATACATTATATTATACTTTGGATCCGATGTTTTGGAATTTCGGAAGAAATATATCGAATTAAAAAACACACTTGATAAGTAATTGTTAAATGTAGTAATGTACATTTAGAAAGACACCGAATTATGTTCCATTTTAAAGATTAATGACATCGCCCAACTGAACGAACATCGGGTCACACCCCGCTTTGGTACGAAAGCCGAGAAGGATCATTCGAGATACGAGATTCGAAATACGAGATTCGAACTACGAGATTTGAGATTCGAAATTTGAGATTCAAGATCTAATTAACCAATCAAATCAAGGATCTGAAAACACGTATCCTAGCGACATCAAACTGTTCTAAATAAAGATTATTAGTACATGCTCTTATATACAAATAACTGCTATGTTCACTTCTCCCTAGCTAACTAAATAATTGTTTGTATTTATTTTTACACAGAATATTCAAGTAGAATAGTAATAATGCAGTGTGTTTCGCAGATCTATGTGATTTTGTTTGCCCTTGTGCATTTCCACCTGATGCGTTTGAACCCTGGGGTATTTCACCACCAATAGTTTAAACCCCGGCTTTATTCACCCTTTTTGTGTACAAATGCGGTTATGGTAGAAAGCTTCATTTATAAGCGGAGCCAATTGTTTTTTGGTAGGGGGGGTCCTAGGCAAATTTTCAATAATGTTACTATGTATATTAAGCTTCAATTTTTCCGAGGAAAGTCCAGACCCCCTGACCCCCTCCTTTATAGACCTCCTCCGCGCATGAAGATTAGTATCTAAAATACGTTTTAATCTAAATATAAATAATCAGTCCAGGTTTCACAAATAAATATAAGCATTAGTTATCGTTTTTTATGTATACAGGCATACACTAGTACTATGATTATAAACTAATCATTGAAATATTATTATCACAGTGCAAAATTGACTGTTCTATAAATATCTTTATTTCGTACTTTACTTTTCAAATACAACTTTTGTGTTGTCATATATTCTTGGAATTTAGTGTTAACAAAGTGAATTAGCCATTGACACCTGAAAGACTCTTTAATAATTGTAATTACAAATCAGACAGATGTTTCTCCCAAGAACTACTAATCTCTTGAAACAACATTGCGTAATTATATGCCTTTTATCTCCGGGCCATTAAAGACTCATTGAGTTAATCTTATTACATAATACCTGTGAATCTTTCACTCAATTCATTTGATGTCATCAAATTGTCACTTTTACTCATTGTTTAGATTCTTATATATACTGAATTGTATTTGTCAATCTTTAGTTCGGAGGCCTGACGCATTACCGGCCACTTCCGTCTGTGTCGCTTATTTGTTTGTTATTGTTCATCTTTTAAACTCGATTGATAATAAATACGGAATCTTTCATCACTTGGTTTTACTTCTCTGGAATTGCATATTGGTGGACCCTTGGGAATACGGCATACATAATCTTCGTTTTTAACTTACGGCCCACAGCGCGCCTCAACCTTATAACTTGTTCCTTTTACGCCAACATTCCCTCACCCGGTTTGTACTGCACACGACCGATGCAGATCCAGAAGAATACCTTAGCACCGTAAAATCTACGCGGTCATATTATCACATCATACGGAATTATTAATATATATACAATTGTTTTCCCTTTTCTTGAGTAAACAACCTCTTATGAGTCTTACTTTTAGCATTGTTTTCAATATAGAAGGATACATATTCTGTACAATTAAAGGTAGGGATAATAGGGTGCCAATTTGTTCACATTGCCGATTTCTTGTGCAGAGAACAGTAAAATTTTAAGAATTTGATTATGCATGAATTTTTTAAAATCTATTGTTGTAGTTTGTTATAATTCATTTATTGATATATCAACAAGAAAGAATAGGAGGTATAGACAGGCATATGTATCACACCCAAGTTGAGTGTCTCTGTAGTTTCCTACCCCCCCCCCCCCCTTCAACGCATCAAAATTGACAATAATTTCAGATAAATCATACAAAAGTTTACTTTGTATGTAAGTAACTCTCTAAAGATGTAAATAAGCACTGCAAAGATGTGTGTACTTAATATACTACTACATTACACTTAGCCAGATAAAATGTAATCAGGGTGATAGCTACAAGGGGCGAGACGTGCAAATTTACCAATTTGTCGCCATACACACAGAACACCAAATAAAGAAACTGTGTGTGGTGTGGGGAATGCATAGAAGATGGCGGCAAATTATCTCAAATAACCAGTGCGAAAATCAACAAATAGGCTATTATTTGTTACCTATCCTGCAAATACATTGATAAAAAACGTTATCGTCACATAACATAGCCGATTAAGTTAATGTTTACATATAATGGTCAACGTACATGTAATTCTAATGTACATGGAGGCGGACGTATCAGGCGGGGATCCGGATTTTTTTTTCTCTAAAAATGATCAGTTGAATTACATTAAAGGCTTTGAAAATTGTCTTAAAGTATTGTGCGGGTCAAAATGCATGATAGAAGCTATGTACAGTGTAATTGGAAACTTTCATTTTATATCAATATGTAGTAATACCTATTATAACAAATGAGAGTATAGCCCAACTGCCACAAACAATACATGTCTTTTACCGGCACCACCCCCTCCCCATAAAAAAATGAAACAATTGTCGTTTTATTTGCTAAACATGTGTGTGGTTCAAGATTTTTCTAAAGGACATACCCGATTAGAATTGAAAAATGAGTCGGTTAAAACTAATTTTGTAAACATTTTTAGATTCATTTAGTTATATTTTGGTACATTTGGGTAAATAGATGCACCAGCGCAGCTCTAATTTATATATAATCAGGCCATAAATTCGAAATATTTTCAAAAATTAATAGTTTTAAAACCAGTGGATAAAAAAATGAAAGTCGAACTCGATGAGTGCTAATACCTGTGTTGAATGAATGGTACAGTAGGATATGCGCAAAAAAGTCCTGTCTTCTCTTTCCTACCCTATATTTATTGGAACATTAAATCCGATTATAAGAGTCAAATTTAATTAAGTACGGATATAATTTGCCGAGCCAAATAAAAAAAAAAAGCCTGGAAAACGAAGAGAGAACAAAGTGGGGACAGAATAACTTACAAATTAAATTAGGACTATATAGCCCCCCCCCCCCCCCCCCCGAAATTTATATACTGAAAACAGATTATTGAGTACAACATCCGCACACAATTTAAAGAAAATTCCAAGGTTTTTTTGTTTTATCATTTTTGCTAGTTAATGTAAGAAATCACAATTACCCCAAACCCCTCCACGGAAAAGGAAATGCTAGGTGATGAGAGAGAGAGAGAGAGAGAGAGAGAGAGAGAGAGAGAGTCGATGTAAATCACACGTGCGTTAACACCGTTCAAATTAAAGCTTGCTAGTTGGTCTGCCCTATCCTAGCTACCTACTCTCTTTTCTCCTTTGAGTGGCTTAACTGTCTGTATATGCTTGTATCAAATCAAACAATTTCAAATTCTAAATCAAAATTGAATATGACACTACAAAACAAACTCTCTCTCTCTCTCTCTCTCTCTCTCTCTCTCTCTCTCTCTCTCTCTCTCTCTCTCATATTGACAATGACATTGATACCCTACAATACACTATTCCTATCTGGATTGTTGTCGTTGAGGTTGTAAATCATTATTTCTCCTATGGTTTAAAACTTTATCATAACCTTTATTTTGACATGTCGATTATTTCATTGAATTTTGTTTCATAGCTAAAACCACACTCAGTTTTATTTATTTAGATCAAACAGATCTTTTTTCGCGAGCCGATTTTTACACAGTTGGGGCGAATACACTACGGGTTAAAATGGGGAAAATACATACAGGACAAACAAAATCACATAGATTCGCAAACCCAACAGTGTTATCACTCATTTAATTGTTTATATTGTGTGAGGTTAATTCATTAATGTTAATTTAACCATTTTATAACCATTACATAAGAGCTATTAAGACATTCATTTGTAGGAAAGAGCATGTACGAATGATCTTTATTTAGAACATTTTGATGTTGCTAGGATACAGATCCATGATTTGATTGGTTAATTTAGATATTGAATCTCGAATTTCGAATCTCGAATCTCGTATTTCGAATCTCGTATTTTGAATCTCGAATCTCGAATGATCCTTCTCGGCTTTCGTACTTTGGCGATTTAGTTCCTCCAGTAAACATTCCAGTTGTATAATTATATATTTGTTTTAATCCAAACTGATGACACTCGTGTAATAATGATAATCCAACACCAACTATTACTTACATTGTACCGTAATAGACAATATGTTACAACTTGTTGCGATGACCCCCTCCCCCTTTTTTACCGTTCAAATATGGTGGAATGCTGATCTATTTTTAAATCAGGATTACACACGTGCTCTGCATGGTGACCGTCCCTTTTACTTGAAAACTCTTGCTCGCTGTTATTATTACATGCCATATAACATTTTCATCAATTATGAACGTAAATGCTGACATCTTAAACATGCATCGGTTAATCTTTTTGTGAAATATCATGATATTGATTGTCCCATTGTCTGCACTGTTTCGGAGATTGCAACTTTTAAACCTTAGATATGCCTGACGTCATGAAGTAGATCTTTAAAAATCTTTTTCTCAGAAACTAATCAGCCAGGAAAGCTGACACTTGTGTGGAAGCATTCACAGATGGTGTAGATTCAAAGTTGTGAAAATCGTGATCCCCAGTTGTCGGGTGGGGCCTTAATAAGGGGTCAAAATTTAACATAGGAACATATAGAGTAAATAATTAAAAATATTTTTCTCAGAAACTAATCAGCCATGAAAGGTGACACTTGTGTGGAAGAATCCTCAGAGAGTGTAGATTCAAAAATCTGAAAAGTATGACCCCCAGGGGTAGGATGGGGCTACAATGGGGGGGGGGGGGGGAGGGTGAAGTTTAACATATTAATATATAAAGTAGATCTTTAAAAATCTTCTTCTCAGAAACTAATCAGCCAGGAAAGCTAACACTTGTGTTGAAGCATTTTCAGATAATTTAGATTCATAGTTGTTAGAAATCGTGATCCCCAGAGGTCGGGTGGGGCCACAATGGGGGGTCGAAGTTTAACATGGGAACATATCTTCTATATCTTCTTCTCAGAAACCAATCAGCCAGGAAAGCTGACACTTGTGTCGAAGCATTCACAGATAGTGTAGATTCATAGTTATGAAAAATCGTGATCTATGACAACAATTATCCCCCACATACACACATATCTATTTATCAGCAGATGTTCTGCATTGAGATGAGTCCATAGACTTATCGGGAATTTAAAAAAACAAGTATTCCTTTTAAAGGAATGATCGGCAATAATGATATATTGATAGCTAGAAGCAATCAACATGATCAGTTTGATGTAAAATAATTAAAAAAGTACTGTATTTTTACAAAGTATAGAATATTTTGAATCTGTAATTTTAAAATAAATTTGGGGAAAGCCGTTCGTAAACTCCTTGTCTAGTTTAACGTAATCATTAAATGTAATCTTCTTCTTCTCCATAATACTGACTACTGAGTAGGGATCTTCAAAGAGCATTAACACGTATACAAAGAAAGAGTTGTATTAAAATAATATAATGCGACTGAAAAACATGTCGTTCAACTTTACATATAGTGAAACACTACACCACTGAACGTACTGTTGTAAACAGTTACAATTTAGAAAGTCAAAACATTCTGTGAATACTTAGTTATAACTGAGAAGGTAAAAAACACTCTCTGTGAATACTTAGACAACTACCTGAAATATCATAGATCCAATTTATATTAAGATGAGAAATTGTACACAGCTTACCTTTCTTATAGCATTCCTAAAATCATTTTAATCGCTTGATATCAAGTACTGAAATATATAACTGTCTTAAAAGTATGACACATCACGTGTTGTTACTAAGTGGAGCCGAGAACATAATTTTCTTCTAAATGTCTCATACAAATCTTGCAAGCCATTTTATTAAGAGCGAACTGTCATTGTTCTTTAGAGATTTAAACCCTTTAAAAGAGTATATAATGAATGATGATTTAAAGGTATTTCAACAATGCACGTACCATGGGCATTGAAAGATTGATGCTGATATGTAATATGACAACAATTATCCCAGACACAGATTTTTTTTCAATCAGAAAAATGGATCATCAGACTTATCGTGAATAAAGATCAAGCGTTGAATGTCGCCAACAAAATCAAATCCAACACAGTTAACGTAGGTGACATCGATGTCAATGGCTTTAATTTGTTGTGTAGTGTACAATGTATTTAATATGTAAGATACATCTACAACTAAACAAACACATCATGTCGTAAACCCTTGGTACCACAGACAGCGGTGATTGTCAATTCTCCCGTTATGTAGTATAAATTAATATACATCAACAACTAAACAAACGCATCTTGTCCTAAACCATTGGTACCAAATACAGAGATGATTGTCAATTCTCCCGTTATGTAGTAAAACATAAGCTACATCTACAACTAAACAAAAACACCATGTCCTAAACCCTTGGTACTTCACACAGAGGTGATTGTCAATTCTCCCGTTATGTAGTTTATAGTAAGATACAACTACAACTAAACAAACACACCATGTCCTAAACCCTTGGTACCACAGACAGAGGTGATTGTCAATTCTCCCGTTATGTAGTATACAGTAAGATACAACTACAACTAAACAAACACACCATGTCCTAAACCCTTGGTACCACAGACAGAGGTGATTGTCAATTCTCCCGTTATGTAGTATAAATTAAGATGCATCTACAACTAAACAAACACATCAGGTCCTAAACCCTTGGTACCACAGACAGAGGTGATTGTCAATTCTCCCGTTATGTAGTATACAGTAAGATACAACTACAACTAAACAAACACACCATGTCCTAAACCATTGGTACCAAAGACAGAGGTGATTGTCAATTCTCCCGTTATGTAGTATAAAGTAAGATACAACTACAACTAAACAAACACATCAGGTCCTAAACCCTTGGTACCACAGACAGAGGTGATTGTCAATTCTCCCGTTATGTAGTATACAGTAAGATACATCAACAACTAAACAAACACACCATGTCCTAAACCCTTGGTACCACAGACAGAGGTGATTGTCAATTCTCCCGTTATGTAGTATAAATTAAGATGCATCTACAACTAAACAAACACATCAGGTCCTAAACCCTTGGTACCACAGACAGAGGTGATTGTCAATTCTCCCGTTATGTAGTATACAGTAAGATACATCAACAACTAAACAAACACACCATGTCCTAAACCCTTGGTACCACAGACAGAGGTGATTGTCAATTCTCCCGTTATGTAGTATAAATTAAGATACTGCTACAACTAAACAAACACATCAGGCCCTAAACCCTTGGTACCACAGACAGAGGTGATTGTCAATTCTCCCGTTATGTAGTATACAGTAAGATACAACTACAACTAAACAAACACACCATGTCCTAAACCATTGGTACCACACACATAGGTGATTGTCAATTCTCCCGTTATGTAGTATACAGTAAGATACATCAACAACTAAACAAACACATCATGTCCTAAACCATTGGTACCACAGACAGAGGTGATTGTCAATTCTCCCGTTATGTAGTATAAATTAAGATACTGCTACAACTAAACGAACACACCATGTCCTAAACCCTTGGTACGAAATATAGAGATGATTGTCAATTCTCCCGTTATGTAATGTAAAGTAAAATACATCTACATGTTCGACTAAACAAACACACCATGTCCTAAACCCTTGGTACCACACACATTGTCAATTCTCCCGTTATGTAGTGTAAAGTAAGATACATCTACAACTAAACAAACACATCAGGTCCTAAACCCTTGGTACCACAGACAGAGGTGATTGTCAATTCTCCCGTTATGTAGTATACAGTAAGATACATCAACAACTAAACAAACACACCATGTCCTAAACCCTTGGTACCACAGACAGAGGTGATTGTCAATTCTCCCGTTATGTAGTATACAGTAAGATACATCAACAACTAAACAAACACATCAATTTCATTGCGTTCTGTCAAACACGAGGATTTTCACCAATATGTTAAAGAATTAAGCTCAATAGATTGCAGTTTCTCTTTTTGAGTCACGTATCAAGTCAGTCATCATGTTATACATGTAAACATTGAGTCACGTATCGAGTCAGTCACCATGTTATACATGTAAATATTGAGTCACGTATCAAGTCAGTCACCATGTTATACATGTCAACATTGAGTCACGCATCGAGTCAGTCACCATGTTATACATGTCAACATTGAGTCACGTATCGAGTCAGTCACCATGTTATACATCTAAACATTGAGTCACGTATCAAGTCAGTCACCATGTTATACGTGTAAACATTGAGTCACGCATCGAGTCAGTCACCATGTTATACATGTAAACATTGAGTCACGCATCGAGTCAGTCACCATGGTATACGTGTAAACATTGAGTCACGCATCAAGTCAGTCACCATGTTATACATGTAAACATTTAGTCACGTATCAAGTCAGTCACCATGTTATACATGTAAACATTGAGTCACGTATCGAGTCAGTCACCATGTTATACGTGTAAACATTGAGTCACGCATCGAGTCAGTCACCATGTTATACATCTAAATATTGAGTCACGCATCGAGTCAGTCACCATGTTATACGTGTAAACATTGAGTCACGTATCGAGTCAGTCACCATGTTATACATGAAAACATTGAGTCACGTATCGAGTCAGTCACCATGTTATACGTGTAAACATTGAGTCACGTATCAAGTCAGTCACCATGTTATACGTGTAAACATTGAGTCACGTATCAAGTCAGTCACCATGTTATACATGTAAACATTGAGTCACGTATCGAGTCAGTCACCATGTTATACATCTAAACATTGAGTCACGTATCAAGTCAGTCACCATGTTATACATGTAAACATTGAGTCACGTATCGAGTCAGTCACCATGTTATACATGTAAACATTGAGTCACGTATCGAGTCAGTCACCATGTTATACATCTAAACATTGAGTCACGCATCGAGTCAGTCACCATGTTATACATCTAAACATTGAGTCACGTATCAAGTCAGTCACCGTGTTATACATGTAAACAAACAGGTACTGGAGACAATTTTTATGTAATGCGAAAACTTTATATCTTTTTTTCAGTTCGAATAATAATAAAACGAAATAGTTTACGATCGTTCTTTTCATGCTTGGGTCATATCTCCTGTCAAGAACTTATATATTTAAATTATATAAGGTATTAAACACTAATAGAATTATCGCTTCAAAACCAGTGGCAAATGTGCTGAGAAAATGAAGCACTGTTTATTAATACACTAAACAAATTTCATTGTATTCCACCAAATACAGATTTTCACCAATATAAGGCTAAAGTTTTGTCTAATGACTGCTAATTATATAAGGCTTTTATGTTTGGCTAAAATTTAAATCAACATAATGAATACTAGTAAGTTAAGACATTATATACACTTATTTTACCATAAAAAACTGTAGTTTATTTCAAGTAGTCGACTAATTTAAATTTAATCAATGATTGGTGAATAGTTTCGTGCAATATATTTGATAAGTTTTCTTTGGAATTAGATTCAGGTCGAAATTAAGATGGCATTGTGCATTGTTTCAACAAAGTTTGAAAATACGTGGTAACTTTTTGACTTACCACAATGACATTGCAAGTATGTAATAAACTATTTGACTTACCACAATTACAGGGCAAATACGTGATAAACTATTTGACTTACCACAATGACATTGCAAAAATGTGATAAACTTTTTGACTTACCACAATGACATTGCAAATATGTGATAAACTATTTGACTTACCACAATGACATTGCAATATGTGATAAACGTTTTGACTTACCAGAATGACATTGCAAATATGTGATTAACTATTTGACTTACCACAATTACAGGGCAAATATGTGATAAATTATTTGACTTACCACAATGACATTGCAAAAATGTGATAAACTATTTGACTTACCACAATGACATTGCAAAAATGTGATAAACTATTTGACTTACCACAATGACATTGCAATATGTGATAAATTTTTTGACTTACCAGAATGACATTGCAAATATGTGATAAACTTATTGACTTACCACAATGACACTGCAAATGACATTGCAAATACGTGTTAAACTTTTTGACTTTCCACAATGACAGTGCAAATATGTGATAAACCTTTTTACTCACCGCAATGACAGTGCAAATACGTGATAAACGTTTTGACTAACTACAATGACAGTACAAATATGTGATAAACTTTTTGACTTACCACAATGACATTGCATTTCAACTAAAAAAAACACGTACCTCTGGATGTTTAGATCACTTTTTGATATCAAATGATTACATCAAAACAAAGCATTAACACAATACTTATACACATATATACAGCCTACTCCGGATATATTAAAATTCAGGCGACCATTCAAATTATTTCAATATAACCGTTATTCAATATAAGCGAAAACGACTAACATGAAGCTGCTATTTCTAAAAAGTTCAATCCCGATCTTAAATAAAGAAGAACAAACCCGAACAATTTAATTTTATCGTCGTTTATATAATGGATACATGTATTAAACATGGAATAATAGTTTTTGAAAGTTTATTTGAGAAAGTAAAAGACAATCTTCCACCTCATTGTAATTCCGTGATCGCATTCTTTTACGTTTTGAGGAATAATCACCGGACTCAAATGCTTCAATCACTACTGACTGCTGCTTGTAAATAATTGTCAGCGTACTTGGGTTAATCCTAAAATCCTTTGCTATTTCAGATTTAAGCTTTACTTTCATCCAATAGCTATAACTAGTTCGTATTTAGTGTCCAAAAGTAAAGTTGTTCTTTTTTGTGGGGTTTCCATTTGAATTAAGTCTAACCTCAGTACGTCCGTGGAAAATAAGAATTCAACAGTGAATAAATTTTATTTTGTAAAAGCAGTATAAAACACATAAGGTGAAAACTTATCAATTCAAACCTTTCTATATCAACAGGTCAGTTAGGCATAATTACTGTCACCAACCGCCAAGGAGCACTTCAATATAACCGTTATAAAAACAACTCATTATCACCTCTAGAGACCAATCAGTGGCTTCAATATAAGCGATATTTCAAAATATCCGATTTCATAGTAACCGTTATTTTAATGTAAAGAAAATCAGAAGCTAAAACTGGGAATTTAATTTATTTCAAAATAAGCGTATTTCAAAATAAGCGACTTCAATATAAGTGGAGTAACCTGTAGTCTGTTACAAGAAATTTACTTAGCACATTTGGGCGATTTTCAATGTTAAAAAATACAGTTATGTGTAAGAGAAGTGCAGTGCAGTTGAAATGTATGTACAGAAAATTATCCAAGATTACTTCATTCCCTCATTATCATTTTTTTTTCACTAGGAAACATTCACAGGAACAAACAATGATTTCTTACGGAGATTTATAACGGGGAATGTTGACGTCCATTCTGCATTTGGAAGTCAATCGGATAACCTCGCACATTTTTCAAACGTTATCATCCTTATCTGTTGCAATACGTAATCCACGTAGACATCATATTTTTAACCATGTTGTGAAATCTGATAGGCTAGAGGTTTCAGATGAGAAATGTTAATATTTTTTACTATTCTTACTAAATTATTACATCTGTTGACATGGTTACACCAACAACTGTTTGATTAATATGTTCCTCCATTTTTGTTTTTCGCCGGTTTACTTAATTTGCCGAATCATCGTTCTACGCCGGTCATGTGACAGGCACTGAGTTTACTACGGATTGTTCCGTGTTCCCGATTACATCAAAAAGCACACGACGTGTGTTGTCGGTCGGTAGAGAATGCTCACTCCTTCATGGCACCTGATCTGGCCTCTAATTTTTTTTTTAAAGGTACGTGTTTTCTAAATCTTAAATTTTCTAAATTTAATAAATATAATTTTTTAAACGGGGCAAGCTACTGACAAATAAATTGATAAAAATTAGATTATCAACATTTTCAATTGAAGTCATCATTTCGGTATATGGTCGATACACCGACCTGGACAACAAAACTGCAGATCAACCAATGAAACAAGTTTTAGTTCTCTCTCTTCCTCCCATCTTTCTATTTTTGCTTCAATCCTTGCCCGACTATTACTATTCTTCATATTTTTGGTTTTTTTTTTTCTTACAATAACAATCCTTTGATATCTGTAGACTAGACATGACGGTCAGTGTGACAGCATCTGTAACAAAATCAAAATTTCAAGTTGTGATCAAAAGAAGAATAGATTGGTGGGTGTTGCTTTATATATCATTACATAGAAATTTAACTTGCAAGCGCAACAATTCCAATAGAAACAGCCACCATAAAGACTTCTAGTAAATATGTCGCATGTCACGGGTTCAAGGACTGGGCCTGTTCATTGCAACCAATCAGAAACGACACTGCCCCAATTAACAGCCAATATGTGTTATTCAGCATCTTGAAGATTGTGAATACTCTTGGTTTGTTCAAACAAAAAAAGAGCAAACTTTCAGATATCCTTTTAACCAATGATAACAAATAATGGGTTAATTCGATTTATATTCTAGTAGAAAATAATACATGAACTAAAACATCAATGCGACATTTGTTGGTTTTAGGTACACTTTTACAAAAATTTGCAAACATTAATTATCATTACAATTAACAAAAAAAGTGATTATTGAAAATACGGATGAAATCATTTAATTAACCAATCTGAATAGCTTCTTCACAATTAGCTAACACAATTACCAACGTTTTGGTCGAATTTCTACTTTAACCTACCAATATTTAGGTGGTTAATACCTCAACCTACCAGTGTTTGAGTGGTGAATACTTTAACCTACCAGTGTTTAAGTGTTGAATACTTTAACCTACCAGTGTTTGAGTGGTGAATGCTTTAACCTACCAGTGTTTGAGTGTTGAATACTTTAACCTACCAGTGCTTTAGTGTTGAATACTTTAACCTACTAGTGTTTGAGTGGTGGATGCTTTAACCTACCAGTGTTTTAGTGGTAAATCCTTTAACCTACCAGTGTTTGAGTGGTAAATACTTTAACCTACCAGTGTTTGAGTGGTGAATACTTTAACCAACCATTGAGTGGAATACAGTGTTTTAGTGGTAAATACTTTAACCTACTAGTGTTTTAGTGGTAAATACTTTAACCTACTAATGTTTGAGTGTTGAATGCTTTAACCTACTAGTGTTTGAGTGGGGAATGCTTTAACCTACCAGTGTTTAAGTGTTGAATATTTTAACCTTTTAGTGTTTGAGTGGTGAATGCTTTAACCTACCAGTGTGTTAGTGGTAAATACTTTAACCAACCAGCGAGTGGAATACAGTGATTTAGTGGTAAATACTTTGACCTACCAGTGTTTGAGTGGTGAATACTTTAGCTTACCAGGGAGTGGAAAACTAACAATTAGGAACCTTGTTCATATTCCTGTGTTATGTGGGACCTACTGCGTGTCCAGTGTATGATAATGAAACATTACTCTGTATTATGACAATCAAAAAGGAAATCGAGACATTTAATTTCTTAATGATCATTCATAAATAATTCAAATTATTCTCAAAAGCTTTGTCAACTTTTAAATAGACCTGTACTTACCAGCTGCGACAGATTGTTTTACACAAAGGTAATGAACAGGTACAAGTAGAGTATGGATTGCATAACAAGCTGGTATCATGGCAAAAAGACCAGTCGGATAATGTTTGACTCTAATGAAACGAAATAGCTGTTTACTCTTTATCATTTACTTTTAAAAAGTTTTGATTAAAATTGCAACTACAGAACAATTCTCATTGAAAAGTAAACAATACGCATTGGCATTACTTCATTGAGAAGTAAATACATTCAACAACATAGGATGACAAACAGTGGATCATGTTCATATTTGTTTTTGTTTTTTTTTTGTTTGTTTTATCTTCTTCTTGCACACTGATTGTAAAAATGACAATAACAAACCGTCAACTATCTCAAAAAATACAAATTCAAAGCAGAGCAACACATACCTCCAAAAAGATAGAGGTAGGATCAGGTGCCGAGGAGGAGTGAGCATCCTCTGCTGACCGGTCACAACCGCCGTGTGTTTTCTGTCGTAATCTGCACCTTCTCATTGTACAACTACATGTATTCAATCGAAATACATAACATCACAGACCAAAAATAGTGGTCAACCTGAATGTGGTAATTCCTATTTGGTTGATTATGAATTATAATTTTTTTAACAAAAAATCGTATGTTTGAAATCGAAAATTGAATATTATTTTGTATGTTATCACTGTAGAAGACACGTATTAACATTAAAATGAAACAACTCCTGTGTTTAAGTTTTGAAATATTTTATTATTTTAAAAATGTTTAACATACCTTGATTATTATTTTATAATGTTTATTTCATAAAGCAACCTAGGAAGGATGTACATAACCTTTTTCTCAGTGTTTGCGAAGGATCCCTCATGAAAATTTCAAATAATATAGCGACATAACGACATAATATAACGACATGCCACACTCTAGCTTGTGCTCCCGTAAAAACACGATATGACCATCGTCTTAATTGATAATGATTTTAGTAATCACTCTGTCTGTCCGTCCGTCTGTCTGTCCAAAATTTTTTTCTTTCTTATAACTTTTTTTATGGTTGCCCAATAAAGTTCAAATTTGGTATGATAGTTCAGTAGGCAGAAATACATATTTTGATGCTAAGTTTGGTTCCCTATGTCTTCTGGTTTGGAGTTGGGTGGTGGGGTAGATTCCTTAACTATGCATAAGAATGAATGGGCAAAGATAGATAACTGCTGAGAATGCTACCATTGTATACTTGGAAGGCTGTGCAATATTTGTCCTTTGGGATTAAATAACCTTCCACAGGAAGAAAATCCTAAGCTTTATCTTTATCTGTCCCATTGTGATTAATTACTGCACAGCCTGTGTCTGCAAATGAACTTTCTTTTGAAGTGAAGGTCAATTTTGAATGATGTGTAGTACTGTGTACATTCTTTGAAATATGGATTTAAAATATAATATTCATAATTTATTTTGGTTAAAATACCGAACACAATGATTTATGATAATTTTATTAAATTCTAAAATCAAGATATATATCAAGATATCCTTTTTCACTATTTTATTTTTAAATTATTTATTTTATTTTTTTCTGCCTTAATGCAATTTTAACAGGTAATCAGATAATAACCCCATTTGCTATTTCTGGAAAAAAAAAATCAAATTGTAAATTTAGAAGAAAAGGATGAGAAAGCAGAACAATTAATCCCCTGGGATTAATTATCTTGCCTTCTGCAGAAAATTAAGAGGCTTATCTCTATATGTCATATGAAGATTAATGAACACCTTTGTCTGCAACTGATATTTGTTTTGAAGTTGAGGTCAACCCTCGGTGATACAATGTATTTGCATTCACTGAAGGCTTGCATTTTATATAACACCTGTTTAAATCTTGTTCAAATACACATTTAATTTAGTTTTCTTATAAGACATGAGGTTATCCCTATTTTATGCAAATACAAGGTTACTATTTAGAGTTTTTGGACATTCAGGAATTATTTTGAAATTCTAAAAATACATTTGTTTCTTATAATTTTCATATTTGTTTTTACCACCTTATATATATTGCAGTTCTTTACATCTTATGCCGGGCATTTTTTTTCATCATTGTTAATATAAAGAGGATGGAATTCAAAGTTTTTTTTTACTTTTCCATATTAATTGTCCTAGCGGGGCCTTTCCTGACTGGTCAGTGTTCTAGTTATTTTTTTATTTCATAAAGCAACCCTGACAGGATGTACATAGCCTTTTTCTCAGTGTTTGAGAAGTACCCCTAATGACAATTTGTAATAATATAACGACATAACGACATAATATAACGACATAATATAACGACATTCCTCATTCTAGCTTGTGCTCCCGTAAAAACAAAGTCCATGATACGCCATCGTCTTAATTGATAATGATTCATACTCTAACTCATATACATTTTCATACAAATCACTATTAAGAAGGGAATTGGGCCAACCGCCCTAAAGGTATACTGTGGATTCATTAAAATTCAAGGGTATCAATGTTCATGGATAAAGTGAAAATCACAGTTTCAAGGATATGTAAATTCGTGGCCAATGACCCCATCAATACAAAAGGTTAATACAAATTTCATTTCAATAAAGATTATATTTCATGTATCAACTTAAAAACGAAATCCACGAAAATTGGTATTTAACGAATATTGATGAAACCACAGTACACTAACATGTTGTATAATTCACAATATCTTTGCATTTATGTTGGTGAATCAAAAGAATTGGTAATCTTTAATAAACTTTGAGAAGCTTCTTCTTATGTAGACTTACAGTGCAAGCAGTGCTTGGTAATTGTTAATAAATCACGATTCATTTAATTCCATGCGACATACCATCGAACACGATCTAGAAATGTAGAGTGTTGTGTTTTAAAGAAAAGATTTCTTCTTTGCGATTCTTTTTTTTTTTTACAGAAATGGATTCAGAATAAAAAGTTTAAACGTTTGTGAAATATCAAATCAAAAGAACTGTAAAACTCCAAACCATCAATGATTATTCCACTCACCAAGTATGACAGAGACCTGGAGAAAATGAGCAGTTTCTTACCCAAAGTCCTGGAGGCAACTGTTGCATGTTATGACGGAGACTGTTCTATGTGTGCCGCCTATTCTTTGGTAAAACTAAAGAACTGAACATTCATTTAAAACAGCATATCATTAAGCAATAGTTTTGTATAACAACACACGCATCCATGTTTCTCACGGTATTTTTTTTAATTAGAAACTAATGTGACCGAGTAAATAATAAAGACACGGTTCTGTGTTCAGGATGTTTTATATGTACAAAAAGGTGATTCTGTAAATAAGTATAAACACATATAAATATATATACAATTTATACACAATAATTCGTTACGGTTTAAATAAAGCTTTAAACTTTATTATAATCTTAGTTTACTTTATGTAGATACTAAGAAAAGTTATGTTATATAAATTAATACAATAAATACCTTGTGCGAGGTGTTGGTGTACAAAATCGCCGGACCCACAGTGAAACAAAATCAAAAGTAACCGGGATTTATAATAATAGAAATGATCTGATTCGATAATACTAGCCAATGGGAACAACGGCCAATAGGAAAGTAAAGAAAGTGTTCACCAACTCAATCCACCTGCGCACAAGAACAAGCGTCACTTGGTAAATAATTAGATATTGTAAACTTTAAATCTGCCCACATACTCTCCTGCTTTGAATTTTATCGTCTCGATAAAAATCAAAATTCAAACACACACTAATCAACATAATATCATATATAAATCAAATGTTCAATATACGTATCACATTCACAGTCTATGATTCTTAATCCCACATACTCTTCTGTTTATCGCGTAATCGCAAACTCCGACGAAGAGGTAAGGATGGCTTAACGTCACGTTCATGGCAATTGTCACTGCTTATATATTTCGGCGGTACGCGTTTGATATCACGTCTATTAAGGGTACGCTGCTGTCCAGTGTCTGAAACAACTGTATACACACTGTCTTTGGCTGTTTGAACACGGTATCTTGTTGTACTCCAAAGGTCTTGAAGTTTGTGTCTTCCTGTAAAACCTCTGTTTCTTATGAAAACTTCGTCACCCACACTAATCGGATGATCCACCATTTTTGCGTCGAAGCGATCTTTTCTCTGTGATGCATTTTTTTCCAGGTTTCTTTTAGCATGCTGGAATAATTCACTAGCATTATTTCTGTGCTCTTGAATGAATTCATCGTAATTCACATCATTATCCGAAACAGAATTCGACACTGTTGACGACACAATAAAATCGACTGGAATTTTAGGTTTACGACCGAAAAATAAATAGAAAGGACTGTAACCAGTACTGGAATTTGGAGACACATTGTACGCAAAAGTTACATCAGATAAATGATCTGGCCAGAGTTTCTTCTTCTGTGGTGGTAGAGTTCTGAGTAAAGTTTATTTAAAATGATAATCATAAACTAGAGCAGAGCTCGTGGCAAAGCCACGAGTAGGTCTTCCGTTGTTGCTGCGAGATGAAAATTTATGTGATTTGGTGTCAAACGATTATAATGACTAATGACTAAAATTTCACTTCTGCTTTTGTTATAAAAACGTGCTGTGATTAAAACCCTGTATAAAGACAGGAAGAAAATGTTTTAGGAAAACTATTTGTCGAACACAGTTTGTGTAATATTAATTGTTTTGAAAACTTTTTGAAAAGTTGCGTTCCCGTGGCGTGGTCACGGCGTTGTAAAATTCATGGAATCGCCGTAGGATCACAAGGAAAATTCAGAAAGGCGTTCTTACAGAGCTCCCAACTACGTTTCCACAGAGTTCTACTTGGCGATTGACTGCCCTCTCGCTGGGTATCCGCCGAGCGCTCATGACGTGCTAGGAGTTTTTACCGCGCATCCACAGCGTGCTCTGTGCGCTGACTGCGTGTACATGCGCTGTTGGAGACTTAACGGCGCTGTCATGGCGACCTTACTCCACTTCTACGGCGTGTTTATCGGAACGCAGAGCCACGGCGCGTACTTTGTGCATGTTCAAAGTGCGCGCCGTCGCATGGCGTTCTAAAATGTTCTAGGCTAGGATATCCCACCGCGGCGAACGAAGATGCCGTAGAGTTGTTACGGCGCTGTAGAAGACTCTAATTTGTTTACCATGGCGTTTAACATTATTCAATTACGAAGCGGGATCGCTGTGAGGACGCAGCTCCAGTGTGACAGGGGTTTAAACAATGAGAAGTTTAATGGCGAGTTAAATTTTTTAGGGTAGCATGGATTGTTATACATTACATGTACTCATGATTCATGTAAGGAAATGTACGTAAAAACGTGCATAAAAAACACGTAACTTCTGTAAATAAATCTTTCTAATTTTTTGAAGACTATGTGCAAGTTTAAATTTGTTTCGTGCTGTCAAAATTTGGTAAATAGCCAAAATTGATGGCATCTCTGAAAATTTATTCAGGGCTGATATTATTTGATAATACGAGTAGACTTGAACATTTAAAATAATAATCAGCTATTAAAGATTATCGGGAGAATTTATGCATAAGTGAGCGTCTAAATTTTACTCCTGATATACAGACACCGCTATGTACCGTAAAATTTAATAACATTATTTACAGAAATGAATATTACTTCTCTCTACGATGCAATAATATTCAGTTTTTTTCTCCTTTATCGGATCAACAGTTTTTCTCTCGGAGAAAGTTTACGTATGTATCTATTAAAAAAAAGGGGGGACACTTCAATAAAAATAATGGTGTTACGGTTTTTATTTTCAGTTAATTAAATTAAATGTGACAAAGGCGCATATTCGGTCGGATTTTTGGAAACATGTACATGAAGTAAATTTGATGCAAGTTCCATGTTTGTTTTTTGTGGTTTTTATTTTTTAATTTTTTTTGTTTCTCTCTGCTTTATCATAAAGATATATCAAAAAACTACGTACATGTCACAAGCAATATTTGCCTTCTCTATTTATCTTGTATTTTAATAGATTGGGTAATCATTGTTGAACTAAAATTAGTATTCCACTGGCTGTAGCTAACCTTGTAAGTAAATTAAGTTGCATGACATCCTCATAGCACACAACTTCAATACAACTTTTTTTTAATTCAATTTTCATATAATTAGCAATAAAGAAAATCCCCAAGAACACATGTCCATCTCACTGAAGTGTAACTTTGAGAAGCACATATATTTTTTGGGGGCAGATATGTCGCTATATTATAGTCTGTAAGTCAAGTAAACTAATCTGTCCTAACTTGCAATACTTTGATGATTTCTATGGCGACCACCTGCATAGCATAATGTAGTCGTATTTCATAACATCTTATCCCAAGAAAAAATTACATTTGACTTAAAACGTTTAATTATAATATACATTATTCTGTTCATAACTATATATAATAGAAGTTTAGCGTGTTCGACATGTTAATTTATTATAGCCACGTTCTCAGATTACGATCTCGCACCTTTAATGTGAAAATGAAAGTCTTGTTGTTTGATAATTGACCACTTTGAAGAAAGCACCCTTCGAACTGTTGATTAATTACATAACAATTGATGATCTGCAGCCATAAATAAGCTGGGGCTATATATGTTCTGAGATTATTGCGCTGTTCAAAGTGACACAAGATTTTCGATAGCACGTGGCGATTGAATTTACGCAATAAAGAAAGTTGAAATTTACAAAGACTGACCGAATAAAAAAACGGGTGGGAAAGAGAAACACGCTCAGGAGAAAATGTTACACATAAGAAGACGTCACTATCAAATGATTTTCGACAGATCTGGAATTAAAAAAAAAAAAGCACTTGGCAGCGGGGCGGTGGGTGGGCAACACAGAAATAAGTTCGTTTTCACAATGAAACTAACGACCATGCATGTAGAAACACTACAGAAGTTATTAATATGTGACCGATAGAATCTAAACAAAACTTGTTTCAAAACTCATGTGAATATTCTTTAAAATAATCACCGTATGCCTTAATTCAGGGCATTCTTTTATCGTGTCAGCACCTACCGCAAACATGACACTTTGATCATAATTTGATTTGATTTTTTTAAATTACCTTGTACGCTGTCGTATAAATCAATGCTAAATCAACTGTACGAGTAAAATTAATTTTTCTGTTCATCTTAAACCAATATAATAGTTTAAAACATAATAAAAATAGTTGTGTTCGTACAAAATACCAAACATGCACGCGTGATAAGGTACATATGTACATGTAGAGGTCACTTGCGCGGGATCTCCTCGGCCATGTGCGAGCTAGGGATGATCATCATTTAAAGGTTTTAATATGATTGAAAACATTATTTGTACAGTTTTTAAAACATTTAAGACTTACAAACCAACCATTCAAATATGTCTCACGAGTATTTCCGATTTGGAGTAATATCGCTTTTATTAATTTTCAGAACGACTTTTTAATTTACTCTCCATTTTTTAATTTAACTAAATACAAAATGAACAAACTTTTATAACATAAAATTAAAGCAGTGTACAGTGTATTAACGGCTATATAAACTCAAACACGTTCATATTCATGTAAGTGTGCGGGTGCGAATCTTGTGTATTAGATAACTAGTGCAGCCGTGGATGATTTCCTCGGCCGCGGGCGAAGGATAGATTACATAAAGGTTTAACGCATACACACGCACAGCTAAGAACCTAGGAAGATTTGAAAAGTTTGCAAATTAATGACTTAATTCTATCAAATAGAAATTCTTTTTTTACTTAAAACCCACCATTGATATAACTCTGATATTGCATTAGATTGAGAATGGCATTGCTTTTATTAATTAACTGAACGATTTCTTAATTGACACCCTATCGTTTAATCCAATTGAAGAATAAACCTTTTTTGTGTAATCAAAACTGAAATAATTCTTCAGTTCGCAGCTAACTTAACTCATATATGAGAGACGCAACTCTCGTGTATTAGATAACCGCTGACCGCTAGGTAGTCCAGCCGCGACCATGGTGACAGATTTTCTCGGCCGTTGGCGAGGGATAGCTTACGTATTAATACACATCTCTGATTCAAGGTGGATTTTAAATGCATGGAGTATGATAACTAAAATGTAATGCATAGAATTTTTTTTCAATAAGTATTTTGTGTTTTACTAGAAAAGAAAAAGAATGTTTCGATTCTCGTCTTTAAGGATTGTGCACTATAAGAACTAAACGACAATGACTTTAACTTCTATAAAAAAAAGAAGCATGTGTTCTAATTTTTTTCTCATGAATTAGAGCCTCCTGTATAAACCATCATACTTTCTGTGGTAACTTTTTGCCAGTTTTACGCGCAAAGACTTTCGTTAACTTGCCAAATGAAAGCAGGTTCATGTTAACATGTAAAGCTTTTTACACTCATACTACACAAATCACTTACAAAATAACATTGTAACGACCTTTATGAGATCCCAACAAACAACTTTCTCAACGACAGCAATATCGAAATCCTAACCATTTTTGAGTTATTAAGCAAAATCTTTTGAGGGCTACTGGCCCTTAATTTAAGGGGCCAGCCCTTTTTTATTGGTGTCAAATGAAAGCCCTTAACATTATGCACAACTTTTGTTCTATATGTATTTAGGAAATATTTCAAACTAAAAAGTTACGAAGCTAAAACATGAGAAAAATTTGCTATTTTTAAAACATAGATTTCGATTGATTAATTCAAGTGGAATAATTGGAAGAAACTAAAATCTAAAAATCAGAGGACAATATTCAAAGTGTCAATAATAGAGATTTTTAACTATAAATTATTTGCTACGGACCATTTCGGAGCCTTTGTCTGGAAACTAACGCCCCTAAAATTTTAGAAAAAGGGGAATAACTCAAAACCGGAAGTTGCGATTTCAATTTTTTTGGTGCTCTAGAAACCTAATTCAATTTACAATATACCGTGAAAATTTGTATGAAATCAAATGACAAACAAAAAAGTTATTGAGGATTTAAAAACGTCTAGAAGAAGAAAAATAATAATGAAGAAGAACCATCAGAATCAGTACAAGGTCTTCCGTTGGAAACGGAAGACCTTAACAAGGGAAACTCGTCTTTTTGCCTACGTGAACACAAATAATGTACGCGAATGATAGAGTAAGCGGACAGGAGGGACTATATTGTCATCAAAACTGTGTACATGTGTATGATGTTCTTGTAATGAAAGCAACCGTAAAGATAGTTGACTAAATAAACATAATTAATCAATCTCATTTGTCAATGAATTCATAACCTTACATCTGATTATCTTTTAGTTTACAAAAATAGAGAAAAGACAATCAATGATCCACAGATTACGTTATCACATACAATCAATGATCTACAGATTTGTCGTAAATGTTAACGTTATAACATTATTACATGTGTTACATATTACATGTGTAATTAATATTCTACAGATTTTTCGTAAGTGTAATACTTTGTACAACAAGTAGTAGCTATAATCTCTTTACCACATACATAATGACCTACACATTTGCCGTAAATGTAAACCGATACCACATACAATTAATGTTCTACAGATTTGCCGTAAATTTAATGATTTCAAAGCAACAAATCCGAACATGTCAAACACAAAAGTCTTGGTTAAAATTCCAATCTTAACGTACATATTTTCAAAACTTAATTTTTTTATTTCGTTGTACAAAGAAATTGATATTTCTGTTGTTATTTTAAAAACCTCTTTATGAGTATCTATAAAAAGTTAAAATAATATTTGATCATATTACATTTGGCACGATATGACGTAACAGTGTCACGTAATATTTGAGTCATATATTGCCCATTTCGACATTCCTTGTAGCTCTGTGGTCACGTGGTCTGTCTTTTCCCTCGCGGGGATTATTTTTACCAGTGATGTAATAGGGTCCAGGGTTCTTCACGGGCCCTCTCTTTTTATCATTCTGTAAATCAAAGATATTCAGTTTATGATATTTTGAAAATTAGAATTATGTTGAACCACTTATTCAGTTTCAAGGCTTTAATCGATTTGTTTGTACTTTGACCATTCTCAACATACACAACTCCAAATAACTACACGATCTTTAGCGGGTTGTTTTACTTATTTACACTTTAACAGATCATATATATAGCATGCATCTATTGTATCAGTTTAAAAGAATAATATTCTCTGTACATGTATATATTAATTCTTTCTTTGATTTGAAAAAAGTAAAAGTGTCCTTATTTGTTTACTGTACAACTTACCCTTCATCGTCAGAGCACTCCTCTGTTTTAATCGTTTAAAATCCTTATATAATTACGCACCTGATTTCTGATGTATAACTATATAGCTGACTATTCTATAGAATGTTCCGCTTTATTGATTTGTTAATCACGCACCTGATTTCTGATGTATAACTATACAGCTGACTATTCTATAGAATGTTCCACTTTATTGATTTGTTAATCACGCACCTGATTTCTGATGTATAACTATATAGCTGACTATTCTATAGAATGTTCCGCTTTATTGATTTGTTAATCACGCACCTGGTTTCTGATGTATAACTATACAGCTGACTATTCTATAGAATGTTCTGATTTGTTGATTTGTTAATCACGCACCTGATTTTTGATGTATAACTATACAGCTGACTATTCTATAGAATGTTCTGATTTGTTGATTTGTTAATCACGCACCTGATTTTTGATGTATAACTATACAGCTGACTATTCTATAGAACGTTCCGTTTTATTGATTTGTTAATCACGCACCTGTTTTCTGATCTTTTATGGTTTGGGGTTTTCACTAGGAGTGTTTACAGAGCAGACTTTGATGAAGACACCCATTACAACCACCGCCCCCACGGCTATCAGCAATACACCCCACCAGTGTATCTGTAATAAAAAGCATACTTATACATGATAATCAACATCGCAATAAAACCAATGTACCTGTGAATAAAGCATACTTATACATGATAATCAACATTACATCCAACCAATGAACCTGTAAACAAAGCATACTTATACATGATAATCAACATCACATACAACCAATGAACCTATAAACAAAGCATATTTATACATGATAATCAACATCACATCCAACCAATCTACCTGTAAACAAAGCATACCTATACATGATAATCAACATCACATCCAACCAATCTACCTGTAAACAAAGCATTCTTATCCACGATAATCAACATCGTATTAAACCAATGAACCTGTAAACAAAGCATACTTATACATGATAATCAACATCATATCCAACCAATATACCTGTAAACAAAGCATTCTTATACATAATAATCAACATCACATCCAACCAATGTACCTGTAACCAAAGCATACCTATACATGATAATCAACATCGCATCAAACCAATGAACCTGTAAACAACGCATACTTATACATGATAATCAACATCGCATTTAACCAATGAACCTGTAAACAAAGCATACTTATACATGATAATCAACATCGCATTAAACCAATGAACCTGTAAACAAAGCATACTTATACATGATAATCAACATCGCATTAAACCAATGAACCTATAAACAAAGCATACTTATACATGATAATGAACATCACATGCAACCAATGAACCTGTAAACAAAGCATTCGTATCCATGATAATGAACATCACATACAACCATTGTACCTGTAAACAAAACGTACTTATCAATGACAATCAACATTACACAACTGAGAGTATCTGAAAACAAAGCATACTTATACATTATAAACAACATTACACACCATCAGTGTACCTCGAAACAAAACAATCTTGTACGTGACCACGGCCATTAATTATTAATGCAGTTACCCCCCCCCCCCACTCCCTGCAAACAATTTTTAAGACACATCCATGAAATTCATTACAAATCCCACCCGCGCAAAAAAGCAACTTATTTCAAAGACATTATCAATATATCATTATTAACATCGCCCCAAAAATAAATCTATTTTTCTTTTAAACGACCCCCTCCCCTCCGAAAAAATAAAGACAGATGCCTTAGTAAGACACTTCCGTTATATCTTAAGAGGGACGTGCGGCCATTTTGTACATTTGAGTTTAAGAATGTAAGCATTTCTTGATCTGGATTGGTGCAGCCCGAAACTGGTCAAACATGATGCCAAAAGATATAAAAGCATTATATATAAAGTCCTACGTGTTATTTTGTTTAAACAGTATGCATACAAGAACAGAAAATGCCTTTTTAATCACTTAAATGTCAAAATGCGCAAGTACAGACTTATTTTAAAGATTGAAAAATCTGTAAAATATGAAAGGGGTTCATTTGTGTTCTCTCTACAACCATTTGTTCAGAACAAGAGGCCCATGGGCCACATCGCTCACCTGAACAGCAGTTCCTTGTAACATTACATTTCGTAGCATATGCTTTTTCTATTTTATAAACATTGAACCCCTTTCTGGGGACCCAGTTGTGGTCCGAGGTTTATGGTTGGCTTGAACAACATAAATAGTAGCATAGGAATGAAAATGCGTAGCACTGCGGTGGGACCGCACGTACACAACCTGAAAAACTGAATGTAGAAGAGTTCCACTTCAAGAGGAATAACTCTCAGACTGTACAGAACATCAAGAAAGATAACTCTTGGTTCCACTACATTAGAGTTTACACAATATGAGGATCCTTGCATAGTAATCTCACAAACTGTAGCATTATAGTTCTCGAGAAAAACTTTTTAAAAACATTTTCAATATATCTTTCTATGTTAAACTTTGAACCACTCTTGGGGCCACAGTATTAGTCCAGTGCTAAAGTTTTAATTATTTGGAATCTACATTATTTGAGGATGCTTGCATAGTTATCTCACAAGCTGAAGCATTATTGTTCCCTAGAAAAAGATTTTTCAACATTTTCCCTTTATATTTCTATGCTAACTTTGAACACCTCTTGGGGCCCCAGTATTAGATTGAGGTCACGGCTTTTATAATTTCGAATCTACACTATTTGAGGGTGCTTATGTAGTTATCTGACAAATTGATGCATTGTAGTTCTCGAAAAGAAGATTTTTAAACATTTTCCATATATACCGGTACTTCTACATTTAACTTTAAACCCATCTTGGGTCCCTAGTATTTGTCCAGGGGTCACTATTTTAAAACTGTAGAACCTTCATTATCCAAGGTTGTATGCATGATAGTAATCTCACAAATTGAAGCATTGTAGTTCTCGAGAAGAAGATTTTTTAACATGTTACCTTTATATTTCTATAATAAACTTTGACCCCATCTTGGGGCCCCAGTATTGGTCCCGGGGTCACGATTTTACCAATTAGGAATCTACATAAGCGAAGGATGCATGCATAGAAATTCCACAAACTAAAACATTGTAGTTCTTGAGAAGAAAATTTTTAAACTTTTCCTTTATGTTTTTTAAAATGTTTAAATTTTGAACCCCTCTTGGTGCCCATCAATAGTCCGGGAGTTACAATTTTTTGAATCTACATTATTTAAGGATGTACATGTATGCATAGTAATATCCCAAACAGTTGCACTATAGTTCTTGAGACGATGATTTAAAAACATTTTCCTATATATGTTAAAATCTAAACCCCTACTGGGGCCCCACTTTTTGTTCGGGGGTCACGATTTTTACAATCTTCACTATATATACAACCTTTTGTGTATGTATTGGCATTTTTGGTGAAGTGGTTCTTGAGAAGAAAATTTTTAAACATTTTTCATATGTAGTTCTATGTAAAACTTTGAACCCCGCCTGGGGCTGCAGTTTTGGTCTGAAGGTCACGATTTCTACAATTTAGAATCTTCATTATACATACAAGCTTTTGTGTAAATATTGGCATTTCTGGTGCAGTGGTTTTTGAGAAGAAGACTTTTTAGACCTTTTCCTATGTATTTCTATGTTAAACTTTGAACCCCGCCTGGGGCCCCAGTTTTGGTCCGAGGGTCACGATTTTTACAATTTAGAATATTCACTATATATACAAGCTTTTGTGTAAATATTGGCATTTCTGGTGCAGTGGTTCTTGAGAAGAAGATTTTTTAAACATTTTCCTATGTATTTCTATGTTAAACTTTGAACCCCGCCTGGGGCCCCAGTTTTGGTCCGAGGGTCACAAATTTTACAATTTAGAATCTTCACTATGTATACAAGCTTTGGTA
This sequence comes from Magallana angulata, assembly GCF_025612915.1. NCBI lineage: Eukaryota > Metazoa > Mollusca > Bivalvia > Ostreida > Ostreidae > Magallana > Magallana angulata. The sequence goes on along the minus strand of NC_069112.1, from coordinate 2,516,927 downwards.
TAAATATTGGCATTTCTGGTGCAGTGGTTCTTGAGAAGAAGACTTTTTAAACATTTTCCTATGTATTTCTATGTTAAACTTTGAACCCCGCCTGGGGCCCCAGTTTTGGTCCGAGGGTCACGATTTTTACAATTTAAAATCTTCACTATGTATACAAGCTTTTGTGTAAATATTGGCATTTCTGGTGCAGTGGTTCTTGAGAAGAAGATTTTTTAAACATTTTCCTATGTATTTCTATGTTAAACTTTGAACCCCGCCTGGGGCCCCAGTTTTGGTCCGAGGGTCACGATTTTTACAATTTAGAATCTTCACTATATATACAAGCTTTTGTGTAAATATTGGCATTTCTGGTGCAGTGGTTCTTGAGAAGAAGATTTTTAAAACATTTTCCATTGTAGTTCTATGTTAAACTTTGAACCCCGCCTGGGGCCCCAGTTTTGGTCCGAGGGTCACGATTTTTACAATTTAGAATCTTCACTATATATACAAGCTTTTGTGTAAATATTGGCATTTCTGGTGCAGTGGTTCTTGAGAAGAAGATTTTTAAAGACATGCACCCTATACTTACTGTTTTGCAATTATCTCCCTTTTGAAAAGGGCTGTGCCCTTTATTTTAACAATTTATAATCCCCTTTCCATAAGGATGCTTTGTACCAAATTTGGTTAAATTTGGCCCAGTGGTTTTTGAGAAGAAGTTGAAAATGTGAAAAGTTTACAGACGGACGGACAGACAGACGGACGGACGGACGGACGGACGGACGACGGACAACGGGTGATCAGAAAAGCTCACTTGAACCTTCGGTTCAGGTGAGCTAAAAATGTCTAAGCATGCTTATTTAAGTTGTAACTTTGTCTCAAAGAAAGAAATCCTATTCTCAACAACCACAAGATATATTTGTCTTTGTCTGTGGATGTAAATTGCAGATTTATTTTCATTTAAATATGATGAATACTTTTTTTTAATTGAAGGCAATCACTTTCTGGACTACTTTCCCATTTCTTCAAGGAATATACTTCAATTTATTTTTAAAGAACATCCCCTTAAACAAATATGGGACAGGTAAAGAGATGCATATCAAATTCCAAACGGATTTTTTTTGAATTGGCATTTATTTATTTTTTCTATGAAAATATAACGTCAATGTGACTCCACAGACACAGGAGTTCTAAGTATAAACTGGATTTTTTATGTTCTTAAAATAGATCCCATGCCGACTGATAAAATAAGGGTACTCTATCTGAGGCAAAGTTTCAACCTAAATGATCAAAATTCAAACTTCTTCTCAACAAATGGTTGTAGAAATGACAATAATGAATCATAGTTTTCCGATTTTTAGATCTTCAAAATAAGTCTGTAGCTGTCCAGTTCGACAGCTGTTTTGAGTGATTAAAAAGGCATTTTGGTCTTCTTGTGTGCATACTTTTTAAACAAAATGACATATAGGACTTAATAATTATTTCCTTTATATCTTTTGACAACATTTTTGGCCAGTTTTGGACAGAAACAAGCTAGTTCAAGAAATGTTTACATTATTATTCTCAAATGTACAAAATGGCCGCACACCCCCCTTAAATTAGATATCTTTTAAAAAAAAACACAATCACAATGATCCTGAAACAAACAACACATCAGGATTCGGTTGCACGAACGTCAGTTAAATTTAACTAGCCGTTAACTTGACGTTAACGTGGCGTTAAAATTAACGGCGAGTTAAACGGGTTGCTCAAAAGTTAACAAGCTGTTAAAGCTTAGTTAAGTATCTAATTTAACTTACAGATTTAAATCTGGTTACATAGGTACATTAAATATTTAACTAAGCTTTAAAATCAAAATGGCGAACGTTGTTGTTTGGTAATTTGTTTGCTGGAAGAAAAGAGAGAGTATACAGGCAGAGAATAGAGATGAACGATTTAAGTGACGATCAAATCCGATCCAGGTTTCGTTTCAAACGAGAATCAATTCTGTTTATTGCAAACCTGCTGCGTGATGACCTACAAAGGGCTTCTAAAAGAAGTCAGTCAATTGCCGTGGAAACGCAGGTATGTCATACGGGTATATCTATTTTATTGTATTTTTATTTCATAAATAGGCTTAGTAATCATAACACGTTACATGTTTACGAAATACCCCCTCCCACTCTCTCTCTTTCTCTCATTGAATTAAAAAAGTACAAACTGTATGTCTTACAAATTGTTTTAGAGAGCTACAAGTAATGCATATATATATATATATATATATATATATATATATATATATATATATATATATATATATATATATATATATAATATATATATATATATATATATATATATATATATATATATATATATATCCAAAGTCTCTTTTTCAATGAATAATAAAAAACTTTTAAAACACTGTTTCAAAATATTTCGACCGTGTTACCGTTCTTCATCAGTCGGTGTTTATTGTCTTAGCAACACAACGTAGAACATATACTATGACGTCACAATATGAATACAGTCTGGCAAGTGACGTCATACAACAATATTGCGCCAAAAACATATGAAATATAGGTGAGAGTCTATAGAAAGCACATTGATAGCCGTCATTAGTACATAAACAAGTAATATATGAAAAATGTATAGATAACGGGACATAAAAAAAGGAAATGTCTATACAAACTAGTAATAATGTAGTCTAAAGACAATAATGTTCCCTTTTGTTTATACCAAAAGGCATATAAGTATTTAATTTTTTCTTCCACAAATTTTCTCTGAATTTTCTGTAAGTTTCATCTTTGTACAATTTTTCGATACCTATTACAGAATAATCCTCAACTGTGTGTTCGTCAGTATAAAAATGCATTGCTACAGGGTCGTTAGTTTCTCTCCTGATCAGTGACAAATTTAAAACATGTCTTTGATATAAAGTCACCCCCGTTTCCCCAACATATACAATTTTGTTACACTTTTTACAAAACACCCCATAAACAACATTACTTGACTTGCAATCGATATAATTATATATATATATATATATATATATATATATATATATATATATATATATATATATATATATATATATATATAGGATGTATTTGCATGTATGTATGCTATTTTGATTTTGTTTTACTTTTTTTCTCTAAACGAACGTCGAATATGACGTCATTTTTACTTTGACGTCATAAATTAAGGTAAGGTTTGCGGCTTGCATTTTTTAGAGGTTGTACCAAAGTTACATACCATTTTGTTCACTATACTAAAGTCTTTTTTCTCATGAAATTCAAATGAATGTTGCCCGTTCCAAAAGCTCAAAGTTCATGATGATTTCCAATTTTCATTTTGATGAAATGTAAACAATTTCGTGAAAATATGTACATTTTATATGTGACTTTTATGGGGGTTATTTATGCTTAAAATGTTCGAAAATAATATCACTAATAATATCATGATTCACTTTTATTAATTTCTGATGAACTATCTAAAAATAGAATAAAATGCAACAAAAGTCTTAATTTTGGACTACTATTATGTAAACGAAAACATCTTATCTAAAACCTTTCCAAGTCCACCGATTTCAGGAAAAACGTATCTTAGAATATGTGTAATCTGATGTTTCTAAAACACTATTAAAAACCATATGATGCGGATTTCGTTTTTTCGTGGAAACTGATAAAATGCTTGTGTCCTCTTATTTTTTCATTGAATCGAAAAAAACCCCGCGAAATTAAAAAAAAAATGAAATCAATTATGAAGTCATATAAATTTTGACGTCATAACTGAAATAAAGGGTAGTTGGTGTTACGTCACAATGAAAATGTGTGAGTTATCTCCCTGTAACCGGAAACCTTACTTTAAGTGCCCTTTATTTTTTTCACGGGATCCTGATATTATACGTTTTCTCAAATTTTCAAAACCATGTAAATATAAGGTAGAAATTCATACCATTTACCTGATAGATAGAGGGTGTTCATTTTTATTACTAGAAAAATACATATAACGCCTGTGCATTTTTACTATATATTTTTTGTAATATTCTGAAATCTCCTGGAAAAAAAGTTGTAGAAAATATTGGTATAAAACGTGATAAGTAATGTTTATGTACATGTGTTATGCCGATCATTAAAAATCAAAATAATGAAGTATGAACGGGAATTGATATTAACGATTAGTTATCATTTTAAACTCCTCCAGGATATGTAATTTCGCATGGCAAACTGTTCGAGTAGTTTCTTAGATGAACTTGAATAATTACGCTTATTTTTTTCTTATATGAAAATTGGGCTGAACATAGGGCTTTTCGAACTACAGACAGAAAACCTCATATGAATCATGTTGTGTACTATGTATTTATATTAACTGATTTCTTATGATTGTTTATCAACCATAGTATTGCATTCCACTAGCTTTAGTTGAGTACAAAACGAAAAAAAAATAAGATCTACACACAATTAAATATTAAGGTGGCTGGGCGGTCTTAAATTAAGATATACCGAAATTTACCTAAATTTATTTAAGATTTTAACTATTAAGTAAAGAAATTATCCGTATAATTCACCTTATAAAGTTGTGTATTTCCCTATATTTTTTATAGAGTTCTTCTTTAACTGGCCACGACCATCGAGTCCTCTTAAATCATAGACACTTGGGGCATGCCCCCCCCCCTTTCAATTGATTTTAAATATAAAAAAAAATGAGCTGTAACACGCTTTTTTCTTGTTTAATTTTCCGAATATGCGCAATATATCACGGATTATGCAGTCCATTCGTCTCTACAAATTTATTTTTAAAATTCGTATTTCTCGACTGACAATAATAAAAAGATCTGCGGTAAACTTTCAGATATAATTGGTAGTATTAGTCTAACAATGTAATGTGCGGAAACTTAACACATCGATCTTCAATTTTGGAATTGCTCAAGTTTTTTCTACAAAAGCATATTTTTATTCTGTGTGAAGAAAGATTACCATGATCATCTTACAGGTGATGCTTGCACTTCGTTTCTTTGCTTCTGGGAGATATATGGAAGTGATAGGGGACACCATGGGCTATGATAAAAGTACGGTGAGCCGAGCCGTGGAGAACGTAACAAATGCACTGCTTACCAAGAAAGACCAATTTTTAAAATGGCCTACGCAAGAGGAAATTAAAAAATCAAAGGAGAACTTCTATTTGCCTGGTGGGTTCCCGGATGTCTTTGGGTGTATCGATGGTACACATGTGAAAATACAAGCACCATCAGACAACGAACCAACTTACGTGAACAGGAAAGGAAGGCACTCCATAAATGTGCAAGCAATCTGCTCTCATGACGGTGTGTTAATTTGAGTGTACACTGCATGGAATTTATATTCATTTTGTCATAAATAAATTCTTATTTAACGACAATTAAAGACAACAAGATGTATGTAGAATAGTAATTTACTTTAAAATTTTTAATTTTGATTATAGTCTAGTGCATGTATATATTTCCACTAATTACTGAAGCTTAATTCTGAACTGTTTTTAACGAAACAATATTATATGGAAAAAGTCAGTATATTATAATATGACTTTGTAAGATATTAGATTGTGTATTTTCATTGTGTACTTTAGGGAAATTCATTAATGTTGATGCCCACTGGCCTGGTAGTACGCATGACAGCCACATTTTTCGGGCGTCAGAAGTCAGCGCATACCTCGAAAATCATCATCTAGGTGTAGACGATGAGTATTTGCTAGGTGACAGCGGGTATGCTTGTTCCAGATTTCTGTTAACACCGTATCTTCATCCATCGAACGCCTCTCAGGAGGGCTATAACTCGGCCCATTGTCGCACGCGCAACACGATCGAGAGGGTGTTTGGTTGGTGGAAACGAAAATTTCATGTGTTGCATAGTGAGATTAGAATGAATGTCTGTAGAATCATTGGCGCTTGTGCAATTCTACACAACATTGCACTGAGTTTAAAGGCAGAGATGGAGGATGGTAATCCTCAACAGGATAATGCCGCTTGGCAATTAAATTATCAAGGACCGGAGGATGGCAGGGCAGTCAGGAACTTCATAACAAGAACATATTTCTAACGTAACAAATAAAAATGAAAACCTACAAACAATTACATTTTAACACATGACCCGTGTACTTATTTAATTCATAATTTATTTACTCATCAGATAAAGCTTGCAATGCAAGCAAGGCATTTTCATTTTGCGCAAGATTTTGTTTTAAGAGCTCAATTTCATGGGTCAACTTGGCATTCCGCAGCCTCAAGTTTTCAGTTTCAAGTTCTGACCGCTCAATGCCCTTCTGAATCTTCACATTCTTGAGTCCGATGTGTGTCTTTTGACAACATAAAACCTTAAATAAATTAAATCAATATTAAACCTGCGTAGAACATGCCGGTATTTGTCTGTGTAGGAAACTATTATGATATTCTTTGAATCCACCAACGAAATTGTTGATTCCTTTGATATGTTATGCAATTGTTACCTCATACTGCATTCTTTGCAATTCATCAATTGAAATTTTCTTTCGTTTCATGGGTCGAGAATCCGATACTGAGGGATCATTTAAAGTGAAGGCCTTGGTCCCCAACTCTGATTCCTTTTCCGCATTGTACATAAAAGGAAGTATTACAATTTGATCGGTATTGCTATTAAATACAAAAAGAAAACAGATATATGGCGCAAACACTAAAAATGTTTCAATTTTTTTTTAAAACGTACGAATAAAATATCATAATATATATCAAAACATGAAAAAATCATTTTTTCCATCAACTATAATCATTTGTATGTATTTTATATAAGGGGTTTAATTTTGTCAAATATGCACAATTCATCTTTCACAATCAATCAATGAAGAACGTTTCGATTCTTTGTGCCAAACAATATATTTTTTCAACAAAAAATTCCAATAACGTGAAATGAAAAATAGTAAATAAAAAAATCGTGAAACACACTCGAAATTTTCGACTTCAGGAACGGCTTCAACATCTTCGGTTTCAGTTGCCTGCGGACTTTCTTCGTATTCCACAGAGGAAGAGGTACCGGTAGCATCTAACTCAGCATCCTTTAAAACCCCTACAGAAAGAAATTTATAAAATTATAATAATAGAGTAATGCTACAACTTTAAGAGTAAGAAAAAAACTGTTCATAATTAATATAATCAGACATATAACCCTTAATAATATACAAAATATAAAACACTTTATTTAACTTTTTAAACTTTTTTAAGTTTAGTGTACGAGACGGTAAGTGATCAATTTTCAAACACAGTTACCGATTGATAAAATTATTGATAAATAAATTGATAAAACTGATGAAAGATTTTGCAGGCACCTAGCATCGGGGAGGCGGGGGGGGTTTACATTTTTGATACAAAAAACTGATTTAACATGGAGTTGCCCCCCCCCCCCCCCCCCATTTTTATGGGACCATGTAAAATATTGAAATGATAATAAGGAAATACACACTGAAATTGAAGATAAAGGTAAACTTGCCCTCCCCCTCCCCTTCCACGGATATGAGTTTTCAGGATTTTGTAAAGTTATCTTTTTCCCTTTTTTTTTGTTTGCTTTTCAAGATTTTTGGAAAAGTCCTCTCGCCCCTCCCCCCCCCCCCCCCCACACTTTCAAAAACGATGATACGTGTGTTTTTACTTTAAATGAAGGCCAAAAAAAGAATAATGCATAATGTATAAAATATAAAAACAACCTATTTTGCACTCCAATATTGACGTCATTTTCTTAAATGAAGTAGGGGGGCTAACCCAGATGGTTTTAATGAATGGTGCGTGATGTGAGTATCAACTTTTGTATGTAAAAGAAACGTAATGTATGTATAGAGTTATTATAGTTTTTATGCGATTTAATGAAGGATATGTTGGATTGACATTTGTGAAATCCAAACTTAAAATAACAAGTCATAGATTATGTTATTGCTTGTTATAACGTTAGGTGTTTTTGCACAGAAAAGCGAATATGGACACGATAGCTTTGAATATCATTGTGGTGAAAGAAACATGTTACAGTATATAAGTATCATCCTTGTACAAGTACTTAATATAAGGTAAGTAATGATATATGTATTAATCACAAGTTTTAAGCTTGTCTGCATTCGGGGAATCCCCTGTAATTTCAATGTGTACCCATAATTGACGTCATCAATTTGTGAGGTGTTTGTCAGACGACAATGTAAACAAACCATACAATCTCAGTCATAGGTGAAATTTTCCAGTAAAATTGATAATTGTTTTATTTCAAGGACTTGCATTAATTTATTGATTTATTGATTTATCGGTCAAAAACCCACATTGTGTCATACCTGTTGTGACGGGCATTGAGGACTCGAAGCCCCCAACTATGCCGCTGAAATTAGGTCGATCTTTCATCATATCGATGATTTTCTCTTCAGCCGCTGTTGGGGGCTTTGGTGGAGGGCCTCCGCCAGTGAGTTTAGCCTGTTTCCGTGCAGCGCTGAAACTTTTCTTGGCACTTTGCTGTAAGTTACCCCACTTGAATTTTACCCGGTCAACCGTGCGCCGCTGAATACCCACTGCATTTATTATTTCGGTCACCTCTGCCCATTTTGCATTCTTCCGCGAATTAGTAATCAAATTGCTTTGCTTTGCCTTCAAAACATCTTCATTTTTCTCAAAGAATTCAGTCAAAATACTGATTTCTGACAGTGACCAATTACTGCTTCTTTCTCGCTTAGTCGCCATTGTCACTGTCAGACGGTAGGGTAAACGCGCGCGCAGACGGCTTTAACGATGAGTTTAAAACTAAGTTCGCTCTGTTAAATCCTAGTTAGCTAATAGAGACTTAACAATATATCGAGCAACCCAAAATTAACTCTTAGTTATGTAACTTGCCATTAAAAAATAATTTAACTAACGTTCGTGCAACCGAATCCTGATGTTACTCAAAGTTAGACAAAAACAGGTCTTATGTTAAGAAAATGAAACTAAATTTATTTATATTTATCATATATTGATAAACATTCTGAAGAAAGACAAACAAAAAAATACGGAGATTTCAATGAGAAAACATCTACTCACAATAATCCAGTCTTTGATAGACGAACGAGTCTCTTCTCCAAAAATAAGGTTTTTCAATCTTTCTAAGGGCCCGTCATTGTCGACACCACGACATCTGTGAAATACGTCACAATAACCGCGGTAATTGTCACACGGAGTGCCTGAAATGTAACAAAACGTCACAATTACAGCGGTAATTGTCACAGGTCGTATCTGAATTGTAACAATACGTCACAAAAACCGCAGTAATAGTCACAGGGTGTGCCTGTAATGTAGTTATACGTCACAATAACAACGGTAATTCTCACAGGGCTTGCCTGATATGTAATAACACGTCACAATAACCGCGGTATTTGTCACAGGGCGTGCCTGAAATATAATAATACGTAACAATAACCGTAGTTATTGTCACGGGGTGTGCCTGAAATATTATAATACTGCGGTAATTGTCACAGAGTGTGCCTGAAATGTAATAATATGTCACGAATACCACGGTAATTGTCACAGGGTGTGCCTGAAATGAAATAATACCTAACGAAAACCACGATAAATGTGTGTGCCTGAAATGTAATTATGTGTCAATGGTGGCCATAAATGGTAACAATGCACAATTTATTTTTTAAACAACAAAGGATAAGCTAGAGATTTTAAAGTTATGTGTATCGTACGCTATGCATGGTTATGCTGACATACCATCATTATTATCGAATAGTTATTGAAACTGCCTGGTTAAACTCTGCTATGATGAAGTAAGCACTAAAACAATACAAGTTATATTTCATTACCTTTACATCAATGAGATGATGGATTAAATAATGGAAAATAGGATAAAATCATTTCAGATGATTTTGTTTGACATTGACCTATGACTTACAAATTTTCTGTTTGACATAGAACTTTACCTCAAGCTCAATACCTCGTTTTTGTTTAATTTAAGCAAGATTATGACAATGGGAAATAATTCATTGTCTAAAACTGGAGATCTGTTATGACCTTAACATCTATCCTTGCAACTTGGCTTAAGGTCGCTGTACACCCTTTACCCGTATGTTCAGTTTACGTGAAGTATGAGTCATATAGGTCTAAAGAGAGAGTATATATGGTAATCAAAGTACTGAAGAACTGACGGGAGTTGATTTTGTCGATGTTTAGATGTAAAGAGAGAGTATATATGGTAATCATGCTATGGAACGTTTTTGAGTGGTCTGATATTACCTTGACCCTTGACCCAAAGGGCAATCTCTTGGTGTATTGTAAGCCAGATTGGACTGAGGGGAGAGAATATATGATCCTGACAAAGATTTTAAAAAAAAATCTGATTATTCTATGGCCTTAATCTTTGACCTTAAAACCGTAAAGTTTAAGCCAGATTGTGTCAAAGGAAAGAAAAGATATGTTTTGGAAAAGTAATCTTGGAGGAAAAGACGGGCAGACTAATCACTATAGGGCGCCAGCAGAGCGTGGCTTTAATTAGGAACCTTGCAATGAAAATATGTTTTATATTTAAAGACGGGCAGACTAATCACTATAGGGCGCCTGCAGAGCGTGCCTTTAATTAGGAACCTTGCAATGAAAATATGTTTTTATATTTATCACATAAATGCAAATAAATGATTGAAACAATTTAACAAATATATACAAAAGTTGGAAAAATAAAGGAGAAATGTATCACAAAAAATACTTTCTTGATTTAAAGAGTATAAAACTACAAGACTCGAATAAAACATAATAAATACCTGCAGCTACTGAGATTTCTTTCTCAGCATCCAATCTTGAGTAATTTTTCACTTCATCTACAACAATTTTAAACTCGTGCGGAATATGTTTATAGTCTGAAACATAGCATGTATCATTTTCATCTGAAAAAGAAATTAAATCATTTCAATATTATTTTTATATAATAGCAAAATTGAGCCTACTGATCTTTATAACAATCATTAGGCAGTAAATAAACAACCATAGGATAAAAGAATAAAATGTTTGCAGTTACGTGCTTTTGCAGGCGAGGTAGCAGAGTCTTAGCTTTTGGTCATCATTTAGAGAACCGTCATGGCTGATATAACATTCGTCCCATGTAGAGTTGTTTCCTATTTTTTTACAAAGTGATCCCTCACATACCTGTAATATATAGGAATCATCTTGGAGGGAAGCATAGAATAATGTTTGCGCAATTATAATTTGAATATCTTTTTAAAAGCAATTAGACTATCAACGTATGACTAATGTTTCAAATCAGACACTGCATGGTTTCAAGCTTACCCCTTGGATACAGACTTGGGAATAACCATTGCAATACGTCATATCTAGTTTTATCATGATGCCTGGGCATGTTGCATTTACACCAGTATTTTAGTCAAAGAAAAAATATAACTAAACAAATAATCCAAAAGTCTTTGAAATTGCATTGTATAATTAAGCCTCAAAAGTCTATTGATAATTATGACTTGTTGTGTATCTAAATCTTGGCGCCAAGACAAACTGGTAAAAAGCGAACTGATGTCGCGTGTTAGGTCGCAAGATGGAACTGTTGTTATTCATATGCTTTACAATACTGCTTGTTCAATCTTTTAACGAAAACCATAAATTAACCAATAAATTAAAAAAAAATGATTATCTCATCTGCAATAGTATTACAAAATAGTATATTACAATCAAACGAAGTTTGCCGTATTTGCAGACATTAGGCTCTAATATCTGGCACCGTTTCATTAAACACATTTTCTTATAATAATAATAACTAAACAAAAGGATATTCACAGATCTCCTCCTCACTGCATTCTGTGGCGGGGCGGCACACGGAACTGTTGGTGGCGGGTTTGAATGTACACGATTCACTGCAACATGGTCCCTGGGTGGGGCTAAAATTAACGTGTATTTGATATATGTGTATTATACGTTAATAGAAAACTCTTTCAGGATCTTGAATAAATGCATACAATGCTACCTTAAATACAATCGCAACTTCTCGGGCCTTTCCGGCAGGCTCGGAAAAACACTTCGAATGTATTTCCTAGGCGTCCATGACAACCCCCCTTTTTATAAAACTTGATATAAACACAAAACATTTTACGATCTTTTGAGATGATAGATAAACTTCATCAAAGTAAATGATATACCCTAAAATATAACACAGAAGCGACTTATAAGGCTGTCTAGCCGATACTTATTTTAATGGGAAGTGACTCCATTTTATATAAAATTCTAACATCCGGTAATGTTAATACATTCGAGGTGTTTTTCCGAGCCTGCCGGAAAGGTCCGAAAAGTTGCGATTGACCTTAAATAAACAAGAGGCCCGTGGGGCCACCTCACTCACCTGACCAACAATGACTTTATATGACGTTAAAAGGATATTGTACCATATGGCCCCTCGGTAGAATAACAAAAAAAGAAATATTGTAAAGTATTCCAATTTTACACTTATTTTTTGCATACACTTTATTTTTGACATTGTACCTTAATGGAATACCATTTGAATTACCAAAATAAAATAAAATCCTATGCAAGATATAAAACTAAACATTTGGTAGTGGTACACTGTTAACTCACCATTCCCATTATTTCCCTCTCCTAACCCCCCCCCCCCCCCCCCCACACATAATTTATATTGCGATCAAAATATTTGAGAGCATATAGGTACATTTTCTTTCTCCACTACTTACTAGTTATTGTATTTCTTTTTTAAAAAGATCATTATTGTAGTTATTGTATTTTATTTAAAAATTCCTACAGATGTGGAAAATAAAACTGTGCCTCAATGAGCTCAATTCCTTAAATTATTCAAAAATTTCATTGGTCTTCCCCATTATAAACGGCTGTTCTTTACCCGGCGTAAACTCTTGTGACTTTTTAAGCTTACTCACTTGACTGCTAAACGCATTCCAATGAAACATGTTGCCACATGACATGTCAAATAGCTTATTATAGTCAATATATTGACAGGCATATCACTCTATTTTACTAAGACCCACCCGTTTTGTTCATTTTATTCAAAAACAAACAAATGGCTATAAACCAGGATGATTTTCGCTGCAATATTTTCTTAGGAATAGCGGTAATACCTTTATGCCTTTATCCCCGAAACTAAATGTGTCAGAACTATGGAAACTGTTTTAACAGTGTCGTTATTTACTCGTGTCTAAAAAACTATCGACATTGGTGTAGAATTCACATAATTCGTCGTATAAAGACGGGAACCCAAAAAAAGTTACAGCATATCATCTATTTTTTTTTTTTGTTTACAAGTATTTAACGTTTAACGAGACTTTTCTTATTTGTGTACAAACACTGAATTGAGAGCAAAACCTTGTACCTTGCATATAAAGCAAAGCTAAACCCTCAAACATGGCTGCCTCAAACAAAGAACCTCGTCTATGAAATACCGAACCCGAAGTTATAAAATGATTTAAACACGCACTTTCTTTAGAATTATTTTTGTAAAAACTCAGTTTTGAAACAGAATTAGCCCATAATTTTTGTAATTTATATTTTCCACTCCATGAGGATTATTTATGCTAAATTACGTAGAATTTGACTCAGTAGCTTTTGAGAAGAAGATTTTTAAAAATGCACGCACTTTTTTTCTGTTTCGAGGTTTCCTCCGCTTTGAATAAAGATCGGTCTTTTATTTCTGCAATTTATCTTTGCCTTCTCATAAGCTTGCTTTGTGAAGAAATTTGGGTGATATTGGTCAAGCGGTTTTAGAGAAGTTCAAAATGTAAAACGTTTACAGACCAACGGACGGACAGACAGACAGACGCACAGACGGACCTACACTGTACTTTGTGTCCTGTCCCATTGACCTTCAATGTACACCCGCGTTTATGGTTCAGGTTGTCCCTGGAGTTACAGCATTGATCTGTACAGTCGTCTCTGTACCCACAGTCACACTCCTCCCCCTCTTCCTTTATACCGTTACCACAGAACGCGGCGTCCGAAGCTGCAACAAACATATTACATATATTTGAATTAGAATAAAGTAAAATTTGTTACATAAAAAAAAGAATAGTTGAAAACTATGTTACATAAAGCAAGGTCCAGCGTCACAGCGTCACAATAATCGTGCAATTACTGCAACAAATAATGATGTAACACCAGTCAGCTCAATAAGCTCATTCAGGGGTTAGGGTTAGTAATTTTAAGGAAAAAACAAATGTTATTATTCATTCATCATAGATATTAGGACGTTCTGCTGCTCCATCTCCTACACTCCATCAGCTATGTCAATCTTGACAGAATGTTGATGTAGAGTTTTGAGTCAGTTACTTTCTGTAGAATGTTTTGAGACAGTTCCTCTGTAACTCTATTTCCTAATTAAAATTCTGTGGTCTCAAAATAAGTTGTTTGTGCCATTTTGGAAAAAAATAGCAACTCATAGGAGTCAATCCCTGAATACAAAAACTTTTGAGACTGTTACTCTATCTGAAGACTTTTGAGATGGTCCCTTACCTGTGAGGCGGCCTCAGTGAGTCCACCAACAGATGTTGAGAAGTTCCCCACGGAGTCACAGAAGTTCTCCAGGTCACCCTTCTTGGCGTGGTCCGTGATCCCAGTCATAGAGTCTCCCAACAGCTGCAGGACAGAAAGAGGAGCCAGTTAGTTAATCCAGTAATTAACTAATTAACTGATCCTGATATTAACTAACCATTCAAAATATTATTAAATCTGAAGCAGTACAACAGGTTAATGTCAGTATAATTCATAATGAGTGATATACAGTTGGCTTAATGGTTCATCAAACACACTATAAATATATATATTCACTGGTCAACATTAAGGAGATACATATCATCAATATAAAGCAAAATATTACATGCATGCAAAAATGTAATTCACAATTAAAGCCTCAAATTGACTGAATTTGTTTTATATTGAAAACAATACCATTGTAACCAAGAAGAAGGGAGTTGTAAACAGAATACATTTACCGGTACATGGAGTGGGCACATACATGCGGAGGGACCAAGCTCAGGGCCAAAGAATCTAGACTCGTTCACTTCTGATCTCAGTCTCACATTTACAAAAGTGGAGAAGTGAGATTTAGTTACAAAAGAAATGTGAGAAAAAAGAGATTGAGACCGAAAGTGAGCTCGTCAAAGTTTTATGGCCACAGAGCCATCATCTGACAAATCATCGACTACCTCTATATATTTGGAGGTCCGTGTTGCACTGCTTTGAATTTGTATTTCGTTTTATGGATTTATGAGATGGTTGACAGTTTGTTACTGTCATTTTTCAAACATTGACATTAAGGCCAACTCTCTGATTGACAGTCAGGCTTATTAGCGGACCATCATATAGTATTTGAGAAGACACTGTTCTAATGAGTTTTCAGGCTTGAACATGCAAGAAACAACAAAACAACACACAACATAATTTTTACAGACAACAGACAGGGGGGGGGGGGGGGTTAATGTTTACACACACACACATGCTTTCTCTATATCGTGTTCTGGGACTGTACATTGGGGAAGAAATCTGTTCTGTTCATTTTACATGCTTAGCAAATTGAAGTAAAATTATATTGTGATATTAGTATTCTGGTTATCACAAATGACAAGTTATACTATAAAATCAAATTTGTCATGAATTCACAAAGCCTTGGAACATCAGATCCTTAATGAATCAAGATTCTTAAGATATTTTGTTCTCTGTCTAAAATTAAACCGACAACATATTTCATTTAATTTTTCCAGAAGAAGAACAAACAATCTAGAACTTGTGCTGCATTGTAAAGTCTCTCTGTATATCACACGTATGCTGTCAAACTTAGCTAGTACTTATTAGCGAGCGCAGCTCGCCGGCGCGTAGCGCCGGCGCGAAGCGAGCTCTACCGGCAAGGCGTGTGTGAATAGAAAATTCGGACTATAGTCTGTCCCAAGATATTTTTGCCGCATATTTTCTTAAATTATTCAATATTTATAAATACCTCTTGGTTCAGACGATGTTCATTCAATAGTATGAAAAAATCCCAAGATATTTCCCCTTTGAAACGCCCCCTCTAGCTTGTCGGGTATCAGTACACGGCTAAAAATAAAAAGTCTACGAGGTTTTTCCATTGCCAGGGAGATGAAGACGCCCGGATGATAACGTTGAAAAATTGCGCGAGGGGTCCTGAGTATTTCCGAATGGAGAAAAGATGTCAACATTCCCCATTATAAATCTCCGTAGGAAATCTGTTTTCGTTCCTGTGAATTTTTACGAGGGAAAAATGATAATGTGTGAATGAAGTTATCTTGGGAATTTTCCCTTTCATCGATTTTAATTGCAGTTCAGTCACAGGTATGTGTATTTTTATTAAAAATCGTTCAAATATGCAGCATAAATATCTTGGGACAAACTATAGTTGCACATTCATTCAACGGATTTTTTTGGCGTCAGTAAATCGGACCAGTAATGCATCGTTTTAATCGTCCCAGTAGTTCCCTGTAGTCATGGCAATTTTTATCACTTCACACTCTCACGAGAATCAGCAAGACAAATTTAGACAGTAAAAACAATAACGATGTAAGCGACATACAGTCAATGTTACCTCTAAAGTTCACCTCAGTACACTTTCAATCAAAAATAATCGTGTGACGTCACAAACGTTTACACATTGATCCGATATATTTTTTCGGAGTCAGTAAATTTTGACCCACAATTCATAGTACCAATGGTTTCCAACCTCACGTTCTAACATCACGTTCTCCCGAGAATCAAAGTAAAACCTTTGAAAAGCTTATAAGATGTGTAATTTTAAGAACATCATGCTTTTTAAGTAAATAAAACAGTATACTTCGCATACTTTTATTTCTATGGCGAGTTTTAAAGAGTAAGACGACACTTAACCAACGTCAGCTTTGACGTCACAATAAGCACTGATAAGGGGAAATTACTCTAATTGAAGTTATTGTAAATCTGCTGAAATGACCAAAATCCTCTTAAAATCTTGCAAAGGCTAAGATAAAGAACAGCTGACGAATAAGGACATTTCTTCAGATACAGGAAACGGTTGTAAATTGCACTAATTTGGATTAATGCTCACAAATATTTTATTCACTATAATTACGGTAATTTCCTGAAACGTAACGTTATACGTAGCAGTGCCTTTTTTAAAGGGGGTGGGTGGGTGGATGGCAGCCTCATCCAAAAAATCTTTCCAAGCAAAAAGAAAAATAAATCATGAAAATTCTAATCCTTCAGCTCTTTAGCAGTTCAATGGTTTCTTTATTTTCACTTCCATTTATTACATGCAGGGGGGGGGGGGGGACAACATCATGTTCTTTTAACATGATAAGCAAGTATTTTTAAGCGTAAATTAAACATAAAATTAAACATTAATTATTTTTTTTAAGTGGAGGGGCAAATCCATGGTAAGTCGATTTTCTATGTATAAATTGACAAAAATGAGAAAAAATTTAGCATGGGGGGAGCTCTATGATGAGTCAAGTTTTATATGTAAGTTTAAGAAAAAATGTCTACTGCAAAAAAAAAGGGGAAAATCAATCAATCAATCATAATCACAATCACTTTAAAAGAGGAGATGCAGTGCAATGAATATTTATATATTAAAATCTTTATTATTTAACAACATTGTATCTGAGATTAAACTATTGTTCTACATATAAATAAATAAATTATAACAAATCTTATAAACTATGAATAATGAAAATTTACTGAAACATAGGTATGTTTTATTTTTTGGCATTCAAATTTCACGTTGTTAATTTTATTTTATCATTTTATAATAATTCATTGTTTGATCACATGCTGTGCTCGCCCCAACGGTCGCACCGTAAAACATATTACAGATAGAAGAGAGAAATATGCAATAAGTGTAATATACAGTTTTTCCAGGTACATTTGACAGTAACTAGCTTAACTATTTTCTACTTATCTAATTAATGAAAAATACAAGATTATTTTTACCATTTTGACATTTGTACATGTATGCATATAGCACTAGCCATTTTTTTAAAAATCAAAACATAGCATTGAAGTCATTATTTCCTCATTTTTTTTTTGGGGGGGGGGGGGGTGGGGGGTCATAAATTTTCTCAACAACAAAGGCTGACATAAAACATAGGTAATCATAGATTACTAAGCTCACCGAGACGGAGCATCACCCTTATGAGACATCACCTTCATAAGACCACCTTTATCATTTTATATGATAATCATACTTTATGATCTTGGATATTCATGGATTCTGTTTTGACAAAATATCGTATATCGTCTGATAAATTTTTTTTATGATAATCATATGTTAATATGTTAATCAATACAATGATATAAAATTAAATATTGCATCATGTCATATTTCTAATATAATATATATCATATAATAAGTAAAATACCGTAATAAACAATAATGAGATTTGATATTGTAACGTATGATATGACATTGTATTGTGTTATACCTTATTGTATTTGATCACATAATACAATATCATAAAATATAATACAATATAGTATCACATTACAATATCATATTACATAATACATCATAACACTGAAACATGATATTATATTGTATAATATAGAATGATATTGTATTGAATGACACTGAAACATATTTGATACATTATATGATATTATATCATATAATACAATATAATTTGATTCCAACATTGTATCTTATCAAATGATACAATATTATGTGATATGGTAAAATATTATAAAATACATTATTCAATTATACATATTGCATCATATGACACAATAAAATATATTACAATATCATATAATACAATTTCATGTGATATGATAATATATCATATAAACCAATATCATATCATACAATATCGTATGATACAATATTATATAATATTACAATATCATATAATACAATTTCATGTGGTATAATTCTATATTACTGAAACCAATATTATATTATACAATATTGTATGATACAATATTATAGAATATACAATATTGTATCATAGGATACAATATAATATTTTGCAATATCTTATGTAATTGTATCATGTGATAAAATAATAAATTAAAAATACAATATAATATTATACAATATTGTATCATAATATACAATACTATACATAACAATATCATGATACATAATCATATCATAAAATATCAACAAAATTGATACAATATCATATCGTATCGTATAACTTTTTATAATATAACATATGATATCATATTGTATCATATCAAACAATATTGTTTCATATCATACAATACTTTATCATAGGAATCATGTTATATCATTTATCAACAAACACATCCATCTATCGAGCTGGTTTGAGTGAGGTAGGAGATTTCTTTAGCATCCTTGATAATGGAGATCAGGCTTTGCTTCTGAAGCAACCTCTGCATTTAATTTATAATAAAGTTAAATCAACAATGCAAGCTATCATCTATAAAACATGTGACCTGTTCCAAAAAACTAAACCTCATCCAGCATCCGAAACCTATGGCTCAGATTCAGCATTCAAGCCCATCAGGTGCATTTGTATCATAAGACACATCATCCACGCAATTTTGGTGAAGTTTGGACCAGTAATAACTAAGATATCATCATCAGAGGGCACTAGCAATTAAAACCTTAACTTCCTCCAGCATCCGCAACCTATGGCTCAGATTCAGCATCCATGCCTGTCAGGTGCATCTGTATCATAAGACACACCATCCATTCAAGTTTGGTGAAGTTAGGACCAGTAATAACTTAGATTTATTTTTTAGCATCCTTGATAATGGAGATCAAGCTCTGCATCTGAAGCTACCTCTGCGATTCATTCATATTACAGTTAAATCAACTATGCAAGTTTGAAATAGTACTATCATCTATTAAACATGTGACCTGTTCCTAAAAACTTAACTTTATCCAGCATCCGAAACCAGACTATGCATTCAAGCCTGTCAGGTGCATCAGTATCATAAGACACACCATCCATGGAAGTCTGGTGAAGTAAGGACAAGTAATAACTAAGATATCATCATCAGAGGGCACCTGTTTCAAAAACTTTATCTAACCAGCTCTTAAAACCTTAACCTCCTCCAGCATCCGAAACCTATTGCTCAGATTCAGCATTCAAGCTTGTCAGGTGCATCAGTATCATAAGACGCACCATCCATACAAGTTTGGTGAAGTTAGGACCAGTAGTAACTAAGATTAATCATCAGAGGGCACCTGCAACAAAAACTTTAACCAGCTCTAAAAACCTTAACCTCTTCCAGCATCCGAAACCTATTGCTCAGATTCAGCATTCAAGCTTGTCAGGTGCATCAGTATCATAAGACGCATCATCCATACAAGTTTGGTGAAGTTAGGACCAGTAGTAACTTAGATATTGCTATCAATGGGCACCCGCAACAAAAACTTTAACCTGCTCCAAAAACCTTAACCTCCTCCAGCATCCGAAACTTAACTTTATCCAGCATCCGAAACCAGACTATGCATTCAAGCCTGTCAGGTGCATCAGTATCATAAGACACACCATCCATGGAAGTCTGGTGAAGTAAGGACAAGTAATAACTAAGATATCATCATCAGAGGGCACCTGTTTCAAAAACTTTATCTAACCAGCTCTTAAAACCTTAACCTCCTCCAGCATCCGAAACCTATTGCTCAGATTCAGCATTCAAGCTTGTCAGGTGCATCAGTATCATAAGACGCACCATCCATACAAGTTTGGTGAAGTTAGGACCAGTAGTAACTAAGATATAATCATCAGAGGGCACCTGCAACAAAAACTTAACCAGCTCTAAAAACCTTAACCTCTTCCAGCATCCGAAACCTATTGCTCAGATTCAGCATTCAAGCTTGTCAGGTGCATCAGTATCATTAGACGCAGCATCCATACAAGTTTGGTGAAGTTAGGACCAGTAGTAACTAAGATTAATCATCAGAGGGCACCTGCAACAAAAACTTTAACCAGCTCTAAAAACCTTAACCTCTTCCAGCATCCGAAACCTATTGCTCAGATTCAGCATTCAAGCTTGTCAGGTGCATCAGTATCATAAGACGCATCATCCATACAAGTTTGGTGAAGTTAGGACCAGTAGTAACTTAGATATTGCTATCAATGGGCACCCGCAACAAAAACTTTAACCTGCTCCAAAAACCTTAACCTCCTCCAGCATCCGAAACCTATAGCTCAGATTCAGCACTCAAGCCTGTCTGGTGCATCAGTATCATAAGGCACACCATCCATGCAAGTTTGGTGAAGTACAGACCAGCAGTAACTAAGATACTGCTATCAAAGGGCACCTGCAACAAAAACTTTAACCTGGTCCAACAACCTTAACCTCCTCCAGCATCTGAAATTTAGGACCCAGATTCAGCATCCAAGTCTTTCAAGTCCATAAGTAGGTCCAGATGCATCATCCATGCAAGTTTGGTGAAGATAAGACAAGTAATAGCTTAGATACAGGACCTGCAACAAAAACTTTAACCAGGTCCGGACGCCGACGCCACCGCCGACGCCGAGGGTATAGCATAAGCTCTCCTTGACTTCGTCTCGGTGAGCTAAAAAATGACAACAAACATGCAACTAATGATGAAATTGACAGAGACAAAGTGGAAAATAAACCCCAGAAATAGTTCATAGAAAAACAAGTCTAAATCAAGATAACACTGAAAAAGCACCAGTTTTCCCTCCCCCTTCACATGCCTGAACCCTGACCCTGAAAATAGATTGTGGGAACACAGAACAAGCTCAACATTGTCAATATAACGACCTTAAACTAATTACTGGCCCATAAACTGTGACATGTACATTTAAAATGACTGGGTTTTTTTCATTTACTCGAAGTTTCATTAAGTTCATTTGAGAAGGTTGGGTGTTTCATTTGAAATACAAGTGAAGTTTAGAGGTTAGGATAGTGTGTGATTATGTGTTCTTTGAGCAAATATAAAACGATGTGATCAACCCAAGATTTTTTGTAAGGGTGGGGGTGAGGGTGGAGGTGGGGTGTTGAGCATGTCTGTTATAAGCTTTCTGGGTACAACAAAAATAAAAGAGATACAAGAAGAAGGTGAGATTTACCCAGACTTGGCCCTGTGATAAAATCCTCACAAAATCAGCCAATCAGTCGATAGCATTCAAAACAGTATTATACAATCAGCCAATCAGTTTACAGCATTCAAAACAGTTAATTTACAATCAGCCAATCAGTCAATAGCAATCAAAAAAGTTTAGAAATGATTAGCCAATCAGATATTGGCATTCATAAATAATTCATGATTTAAATTTAAAAAAAATAAATATTAATCTAGTAGGATTTGGGAAAATTCTAGTTATACATTTTTCAGCTATTAACAAAGATATGAATTTTTATTGCAAGGGTTTGTAAGTAACATGAAGACGAATGAAAACAAACCTTAACTTCATTCTAAATACAAGACAAAGAGATTTTCACAGATTCATTCTCTACACAAAAAAGTCAAAAACTGATAAAGCATCACTTTCTACTCAGACAGTCAGCCATCATGCGACTTAGTTCTTGGATACATTCTGAGAGTTCACTCTTCGCGCCACAGACATTGTGATACAGGCGAGGAATGAGTCACCTACCTTAGATTTCTCCATGACGGAGTCCAGACATTCGAAATACGACAGGTCGGTCACTGGCTCATTGGCACTCTCCAGCATAGATTTCATCATCTACAATAATACAGCATCACAGCATTAAAAAAATACAGCATACTGAGCATAGAGAAGCATTGTACAGCATAGATTCTTACACGGCTCAAATCTTTATAATAAAATACATATCTTTAACATTTTCATTTTCAGTTTGGAGGGAAAGGGCTTAAGAGGAAAGGAGTATAAACCTAAGGAATCCACTACAAATAATGATTTTGCTATGAGGATGAAGGAGTAATTCATCTGTAAAATCAGAAGGATGAAGCGATGGCTTTTAAGGATAAGTTATGTGATTTCTGAATCATACTTACAACAGTGTCATAAAGCCATACTCTACAACTTCTTTCTCACCCTTATCGTAATAATATTCTGAGGGCGTTATCACACTCCTTCTGCCCTTGGTTATATAAACTACATACACATTAGAGGGTGTTACTGACCTGTATCTGTTTGAGGGCGTTATCGCACTCCTTCTGCCCTTGGTTATATATAAACTACATACACATTGGAGGGTGTTACTGACCTGTATTTGTCTGAGGGCGTTATCACACTCCTTCTGTCCTTGGTTATATATACTACATACACATTGGAGGGTGTTACTGACCTGTATCTGTCTGAGGGCGTTATCACACTCCTTCTGCCCTTGGTTATATATAAGCTACATACACATTGGAGGGTGTTACTGACCTGTATCTGTCTGTGGGTGTTATCACACTCCTTCTGCCCTTGGTTATATATACTACATACACATTGGAGGGTGTTACTGACCTGTATCTGTCTGAGGGCGTTATCGCACTCCTTCTGCCCTTGGTTATATATACTACATACACATTGGAGGGTGTTACTGACCTGTATCTGTCTGAGGGCGTTATCACACTCCTTCTGCCCTTGGTTATATATACTACATACACATTGGAGGGTGTTACTGACCTGTATCTGTCTGAGGGCGTTATCGCACTCCTTCTGCCCTTGGTTATATAAACTACATACATATTGGAGGGTGTTACTGACCTGTATCTGTCTGAGGGCGTTATCACACTCCTTCTGTCCTTGGTTATATAAACTACATACACATTGGAGGGTGTTACTGACCTGTATTTGTCTGAGGGCGTTATCACACTCCTTCTGCCCTTGGTTATATATAAACTACATACACATTGGAGGGTGTTACTGACCTGTATTTGTCTGAGGGCGTTATCACACTCCTTCTGCCCTTGGTTATATATACTACATACACATTGGAGGGTGTTACTGACCTGTATCTGTCTGAGGGTGTTATCACACTCCTTCTGTCCTTGGTTATATAAACTACATACACATTGGAGGGTGTTACTGACCTGTATCTGTCTGAGGGCGTTATCACACTCCTTCTGTCCTTGGTTATATAAACTACATACACATTGGAGGGTGTTACTGACCTGTATCTGTCTGAGGGCGTTATCACACTCCTTCTGCCCTTGGTTATATAAACTACATACAAATTGGAGGGTGTTACTGACCTGTATCTGTCTGAGGGCGTTATCACACTCCTTCTGCCCTTGGTTATATAAACTACATACACATTGGAGGGTGTTACTGACCTGTATCTGTCTGAGGGCGTTGTCACACTCCTTCTGCCTTTGGTTATATAAACTACATACACATTGGAGGGTGTTACTGACCTGTATCTGTCTGAGGGCGTTATCACACAGTACAGACGTTGATCAGCTGATTAATGCTCTCCGTCACCGCTCTGTCAGACAAAATGTAGTAAAAGTTTAAAATATCAAACAATGAAATTGAAACAAAACCCCTAAAATCCTTACTCAATTTAATTATTTCATGCTTTACAAAACTACACATAATTATTGACTACGGGGCTATAAACTTAACACAAGAGGCCCATGGGCCACGTTGCTCACCTGAGGAACAATAGGTATAATAAAATCAGTCCTGGGGCTAAAGTCTTAACAATTATAAAGAATCATCTGGCTGATTAGTTTCTGAGAAGAAGATTTTTAAAGATTTACTCTTTATATTCCTATGTTTAATTTCAACCCCCCATTGTGGCCTCACCCTACCCCGGGGGGTCATGATTTTCACAACTTTGAATCTACACTACCTGAGGATGCTTCCACACAAGTTTCAGCTTTCCTGGCTGATTAGTTTCTGAGAAGAAGATTTTTTAAAGATTTACTCTACATATTCATATGTTAAACTTCGACCCCCCATTGTGGCCCCACCCTACCCCCGGGGGTCATGATTTTCACAACTTTGTATCTACACTACCTGAGGATGCTTCCACACAAGTGTAAGCTTTCCTGGCTGATTAGTGTCTGAGAAGAAGATTTTTAAAGTTTAACTCTATATATTCCTATTTTAAACTTCAAATCCCCATCCTGGCTGATTAGTTTCTGAGAAGAAGATTTTTAAAAATTAACTCTATATATTCCTATTTTAAACTTCAAATCCCCATCCTGGCTGATTAGTTTCTGAGAAGAAGATTTTTAAAGATTTACTCTATATATTCCTATGTAAAAGTTTGTTTGACCCCCCCCCCCCCCCCCATTGTGGCCCAATCCTACCCCCGGGGTCATGATTTTCACAACATTGTATCTACACTACCTGAGGATGCTTCCACACAAGTGTCAGCTTTTCTGATCCTTGAGAAGATTTTTAAAGATTTACTCTGTATATTCCTATGTAAAAGTTCAACCCCCCCTTGTGGCCCCACCCTATCCCCGGGGGTCGTGAATTTTACAACTTTGAATTTACACTACCTGAGGATGCTTTCACACAAGTGTCAGCTTTCCTGGCTGATTAGTATTTGAGAAGAAGATTTTTAAAGATTTACTCTATATATTCCTATGTTAAACTTCAACCTCCCATTGTGGCCCCACCCTACCCCCGGGGGTCATGATTTTCACAACTTTGAATCTACATTACCTGAGGATGCTTCCACACAAGTTTCAGCTTTCCTGGCTGATTAGTTTCTGAGAAAAAGATTTTTAAAGATTTACTCTATATATTCATGTGTTAAACTTCGACCCCCCATTGTGGCCCCACCCTACCCCAAGGGGTCATGATTTTCACAAATTTGAATTTATACTACCTGAGGATGCTTTCACTTAAGTTTCAGCTTTCCTGGTCTTATGGATCATGAGAAGGAGATTTTCCCTTTGCAAAAGGGCGTGGTCCTTAATTTTCACAACTTTGAATCCCCTTAGGCTAAGGATGCTTTGTGCCAAGTTTGGTTAAAATTGGCCCAGTGGTTCTTGAGAAGATGTTGAAAATGTGAAAAAAGACAGACGGACAGACGGACAGACAGACAGACGGACGACATACAAAATGTGATCAGAATAGCTCACTTGAGCTTTCAGCTCGGTGAGCTAAAAAGTTAAAGATAAAACTCAAACACATTAAAAGGGGCATGGTCACGATTTTGGTCAAATTTTATTTTTCTGTTTTATTATTTACAATGCTTCAGGAATGCATTTCTAATGATCAAATGAAATATGAGAGTCAGTCATTGAGTTATAAGCAAGATACAGGACTCACAGTTCTATGTCATGTAAACAAGGCTCGGGCCCTGTCTTTGTTTACATAGGTTCAATTTACCTGTAAAAAAATCTTTTTCAAGCTAATTTGTCTATCTTCTTATTCATTCTAAGCATAAATTAAAAGTTCCTAATGGTTAACACATTTTTTTTAGGTCTAAAACTGGAAATTTCACTTCAACATTCAAAATGTAAACAAAAGCTTTGTTTACATGGCAAAGTATTGTAAGCTCTGTAACTCGCTTATAACTCAACGAATGACACTCAAATTTTGGTTGCCTATTTAAACTGCCTTACTGAAGCATTGTAAATTATAAAATAGAAAAAAAAATATTTGACCAAAATCGTGACCATGCCCCTTTAAGGATTAGACTATGTAGAGTAACTCAATGTAATATTGGATTATATAAAGGTAATATTTGAGTGCTTACCTGGCGGCCTGCGAGAGCAGATTCTTGGTGTTGGGAGCGTTTGGATCGGCCGACACAGACCTGGCGGCCAGCAGCAGTTTACTGGAAACCATGGAGACGTTCTTCAGTCCGCCCACAATCTGGTTCTGTGTGTCTCAATCCTTGGACAGACCTGGAAACCGACCAATCAAAAGCAATCACAGGTACCTACATTCTACAGTAATGTATACACACCTTAAGCCTCGCGTCTGTTTTGATCAAACCTTAAACTTTTAGTATCTGATTTTGTTGGAATCTCGCTCTCACTGACCTGTCATGGTGAGTCCAGATTTGATGAACTCTGAGTAAGACAAGCTGTACTCGCGAGATGACTCGGCGAGTTGTTTAGGTGTGCCACGAGATGCGGCGACGATGTCACTGGCGGCCTGGTTGAGATTGACAGCGGCGTTGTTGATCTCGATCTGGATCTCCTGGAACGTGCGGTCTGTGCTCGGGTACTACAATGTACAGGTATGAAAAATTAAATCAATTCCTAATAATGATGCATAGATGAAGTAAATTTTTTAAGATTACTTTTTATGAGATAACGATTTCTATGCTCTGTGAAGAAATTTAATTCTGAAAGAATGAGAACTATTTCTGTGAAAAAGGTGACTTTTTATGAGCCAAGTTAAAATTTGAGATGAAGTTTGTTTACTGTTGACATAAGGTTGCCTATTCGTCTATTTCTAAGATAGATGTAACTATCTCGGTGGATGCCATTTGACTCTTTATCTACTTATTCTGAGATCAAATCTGCTTCCGACTTAAATTTTGTCTATTTCTGAGATAGACTTTGTCTGCTGAACAGACAGATCTGCGTACCTTGGTGGACGCCAGCTCCTGGCTCGAGTCTGTGATCTGTCTGATGGCGTTATCCACGTCTCTCTGTCCAGGCAGGGCGTTCACACAGTTGTTGAGCGCACTCGACACAGCCTTGGCCACCTGGTTAAGTCGAGCCTGGTTCTCAGGGTTTTCTGGGTCGTTCATGGCTTGCTTGGTCTCCTCCAGTAGATGCGTCTACTTGTCGATGACGTCGCAGGCGCTGTCGATGACCTGCCGTCTGACCTCGATGTCTCTGAGGTTGAGGCGACAAAGCGTGTGGCTTCTGTCAGCATGCGGAGGGCGTTCACGGTGTCCCTGGCTGCTACACCCACGTAATTCTCATTGCCCTGAAAAATCACCATATAGTGGAAATATATTATATAGATAAATATATAGATAAATAAAATCCAATTCCCTGAGAAATGACCACAGGGAAGAATGTGTGAAGAAAAGTCACAACAGAATAAAATCATGTCATATATATATATTATACTGTTCACTCCATTTTTTCTCATATCACAAAAATTACAAAATCGGGGGTAAATATGTTACTTTTTCATTTGCATCAGTCATCTTGTTTCAATTTTTGCATCTCATATTTCTAGTGATGTCTTATTTTTTTGTTTTACATCATATATCTATTACCAGAATATATGAAATGCTAAATATATTCTACAAAATTTCTGTCTCCATTATACATTTATCTGTGTTTACCTGTGAGGCAGCAGTCAGTAGCTGAGCCATCGCCGATCCCACGTTCTTAGAGGTGGAGCCAAGTTTCATGGCCGACGCCTCCACCTGAAATACGTAACAGTATCATGTATCAACTCCATTCCACCATATTACAATAGAAGGCCAAAGTAAAATATCAAATCTCCCATTTATATAATAATCAAAAAATATCTGATACTTTACACCCTTTACTTACATTTTTAGTGATGATCTTTTCACTATAAACATGCTACGATCACTAAATATTCATGACCTTTAACCCCTGGCCTGAACATAATATGAATGATCCACTTTACATATAATCCAATTAACAAATGCACTATGTATACACATGCTACTATCATTGAGGATTCATGACCTTTAACCCTTGACCTGACAATATCATCACCATGACATTTTCCTCTTGGCCTTACCGTTTCACCGGGTAGTGGCACCAGGTTACCGCCGTCGGCGGCTCTGCGGTACTCCTCCAGCTCGCGGTCGAGTTCAGTCAGCTGATCAAGCGCGGCGTCCACCTCCAGTGAGATACACATCTCCTCTGCCTTCCCAGAGGCGGTTCTCAGCTCAGCGAGCGCGGTGGTCATCGTCTTCACTGCCTGGTTCATATTCATGCTCGCTGCTTGGTCTCCAACTGTTGGGGCTGCGGCGTTTGCTGCGGATACCAGCTGACTGGCAGGCTGTCATAAGAGAAATGCAGCCAGTGAACCGAAATGTAAAACTAGTGTATATTATAATAGACTGTGCACAACAAATTGTTCTGATAAAATAATCTTTAACAACAAAATAAGTTAAATATAGCACAGAAAACTTAGTTTTAAGACATTTTCCCTTCTCCCCCACACATTGCAGCGAGATTTACAGACATTGTACTATCAATGTTTGATTTTTTTTCTTGCCAAATGGTCTCCCTTACAATTTGTACTTTATACCTGTATAAACTCCTTGCTGGCATTAATCAGTTGTAGCTGGGCTGTAGGGCTGTCCTGGTTTGTCTCAGATCCACAGAATCCTTGGATCAACAGAGGCAGCTGTTCATTCATGATCTGTAGAAGGAGAACAACACGTGATAGTCTCAGCCAATAAAATACAACAATACAAGGAGGACACACTATCATTCTCTCAGCCAATCATTAACAGTATTTGTGAAGCACATGATACCATCCTTCCAGCCAATAAAATAGTGTTATAGAGCAAAACATGGAAGACACAGTACAATATTCTCAGATAGCACTCTAATAATACTTTCATACTTAAGGGAAACAAAGATACGGCAGTGCCATGACAATTAAAGAAACAGCTGAAAACATAATGTGGCTAATGCAGGATTTGATCCAGTGACCTTTTGCTGACTGGCCATAAACTAGGACCCAGATATGTATTAAGCGTTTCCACCTTCGTGCAAGTTAAGTTGTGATGAAATAACTATGAATCCATACCTGACACTGTTGAGTCAGTTGATGTTCCGAGGTTTTGTTGGTGTTGCATTCTTTGAGGCGTTAATCAGCTGTGTGGTGGCTGAGGCGGTACGACGCGCGGCGTTCTACAAATCATAGATATAATCTCTTACAGTCCAATGACATATTAAAGTACGATTGTAAAATACTTGTTTTACATTCCAATTACATTTCAAAGCATAGTTGTAACCATAATACACCTAAATGACTCAAGTAAAGTCTCATCACAAAACATGATTGTAATATAAAGCCATCATGTCGTATATCATTTATTGCAATTAAATTACAGGTTTTAAAGATTATTAAATGACACTTAATGAGTCTCTGACCTCTAGCCTCCTGATGAGTTTCTTTTTGAGGGCGTTGCTGGCAGCGATATTTGTGGCAGCCCGGAGATCCTCTGTAGCGCCTCGTAGTCTCTTCTGCTGCTCCGAGTCGTTCGGACTCGACGCACAGCCCTGTAATATTAGAATATAACACTTTACTGAAATTGATTGAACATAATATAGCTGTCAACTGTGATATACAACTCTGTATCAAATATAACATTTGACTTTACAAATGTTAAACATGATATAGCTGTTCACTGTAATATACAACTCTGTAACAAATATAACATTTGACTTTACAAATGTTAAACATGATATTGCATTCTACAGTTTCAGCTGCTTTATCTTTATCATCATATGTTCTGCGGCCTACAAATGTCTACATAACCAGAAACACAGTATACTAGTATACTATTACACTTCCCATCTCATTGTTCAATGCACACAACTTTTCCTTACCTTGGCAGCTTCCACCATGTTCGCGGTGGCATTAGCGAGTAGTCTGGCGGCGGCCAGGAGCCGCTTCTGCATGTCCGAGTCAGAGTGGCCCTCAGCTTCTCCCCTGATGGCCCCAACCAATGAAGAGGTCGCCTGAAAACAACAGATATCAAGGTCAAAAAAATTATATCATAAACAAGTAATTATATTGAAACAGTCAACAGTGTTAAACTTCTGAGCCATGTAGGTGCTAACCCAATCTAGCATTGACTTTTATAGAATTGAACTTATGAAAGATGTGTGAGATATTTGCGAGCTTACCTGAGCTAGCTGCCTGGCCTGTCTCACCATCTCGTGGGCGTCGCCCACACTACTGAACAGTCTGTCCGTCACAGTCAGGATTGTGTCCACTGCGTCCTCGTGGGACTCCCCAGCCTGAATATCAAAAACATACATTTACTACCTCACTGCACAGAAGAGTTCAATGACATGATCTTGGTATCATTAAAGGCTCAATGCTTTATATCAAAATATCCTTAAAATGTGTTTGTCATTATAACCAAAAATTCAGTGTAATAATTTCTTCATGTTTTCTAAATGTTGTGTAACAGGTCTATTTCAGAGAGAGAGAGAGAGAGAGAGAGAGAGAGAGAGAGAGAGAGAGAGAGAGAGAGAGAGAGAGAGAGAGAGAATAAAAAGCTACAGAAAAAGAAAACAGTGACTATCCCACTTACCGCAGTGGGCCCTGCCCCCTTCTTGATGTGCTGTAGCAGGTCGTTAAGAGCCTGAGTAACCGCGGTGGCTGCGGTGCCTAGGTCGGCCAGAAGCTTGTCGTCACGGCAGGACTGCTGGGCCGCCTCCACGATTCCCTCAACAGAGTGAGCCACACCCTTTGTGGCGTGTATCAGCTGTTCCTGACAGGCCCGGCTACTGATGGTCGGAGCCACCACCTACAACATATATAGTGATACAATATAAAACGGTGTTAGTACCAACAGGCAGATGTCATCCTAAGAGATTATTATTCCAACCAATAGGACTTACTGTAACAAATAGATTAATTCAACCAATAAGAGCCACCATCTACACCACACTCAAAGACAGTATTTGCACTTAACATACAGGATCAATAAAAATCCAAGGTCTCAACAAATATAATGATTTCCATTCTACTTGATCAATCCTACCCAATAGGATCAATCTCAGCCTTTATGATCAATCTCAGTCTATAGGATCTATCTCAGCCTTTATGATCAATCTCAGTCTATAGGATCTATCTCAGCCTTTAGGATCAATCTCAGCCTTTAGGATCAATCTCAGTCTATAGGATCTATCTCAGCCTTTAGGATCAATCTCAGCCTATAGGATCTATCACATCCAATTTGATCAATCCCGATTCAAGAAATCGGCCGCATTCTTATGAGTATTTCTAACCTATAAGATCATTTCCAGAAGATTTTGTCAAGCAAAGGGATTAGTCCGAACCTCATGAATCAACCCGAAAAAATCAGATCCAAACCAATGGGTTAGTCCAACCAATAAGTATCAATCATAAAGAATTCAAATGAAAAAATTTATATCATCTATTTCATATTACAATATTAGTGCTAATATTAAACTCTGATATTCAATCTTTAAAACAGATTTCATAAAAATCAAATCCAAATTAACAGCAAACTAAGGTTATCCAAATAAAATTGTCTTACCAGTCAGCATAGCTTCTTACCGAACCAAAGTCATGGAGCTACAGAGATATACAGAGACAATCTGAAAGCTTTGTACAAGCTATTAGCTCTGTCAGTCAATTTACCTTTAACTTAGAACAAGCTGCGAGCTGTGACAAAGCCTGATAAATCATACATTATTCCAAGCCATGATATATAACTCGTACCTTGCTATAAGCTTCGAGTTGAAATGTGGCGAGGGTACAGACCGTCGCCCGGTCGATGAGTTTGTTCTGTGATGTACATGGATAAACTACAAACTCCGACTTATCTTACTACACACCTCAAGTTTATCTGTATACAGGGAAATATTCGCCCCCGGTTTTTTTTTGCCCACTTTTCTCCTCATTGTCAGCAGATGAATTTAAGACTCAGAAAAATCAAAGGTCTCCAATCTTCTCCCTTTTAACACAAATACATCTTGGCAAATTGAAGACAGGACAAATTTGCAAGTGTAGAAGGGTGAAAGAAATACAAGGCTACAATAACCCTGTGTACAGTAGATGAACAGACGTACCTTGGTACAGGCCACGAGCTGTGACGTCGCGAGGGCACAGCTGGTCGCCGAGCTGATGACCTTGTTCTGAAGCCCCTGGTCCTCGGTGGTGCTGGCCACACTCTTGGCCTTCAGGACGAGCTCGGCCATCGCATTGGCCACTGCCTTAGCAAGAGCTAGCAATGTCTCCTAAAAATACAACACCATTCATATCAAACCTTATGATACATGTAATTTTTACAATGATAATGTACATTCCTTATTTCATGCAAGTCTTAACGAGGCCGAGTACAGAACGAGTACGCACGCTTTCGCGCAGCGTTTCATTTGTATTGTGACGTCATCTTTTTGCTTGGTTGACGCAATGGCGTGATAGTTTCAACTGCAGATATTCAGCGAAAATTGTTGAAAAAAGCTCGTTTGATGCGTAAATTTAATGTTATATTGTGGAATAAACATAAATGTCTCGAATTATAAGCTATATTTGGGCTCGGGTCAAAAACGTGAAGAGGGTTCAGCAAGCCTAGCCCTCTGTCACGTTTTCTAAACCCGCCTAAATAAAGCTTAATTCATATGTTTCAAGACAGTAACCATGTATTTTATATTAATGACCCTTAATATGTGATGTTATATATTTTCTATTACTTAAATATGTCTGAATGTTTTAATAATACTATATAGATCACCCTTTCCGCCTTTGTCAAATAAAAAATAGCGATTATCTGACAAATCTGGGAAATTGGGCACATAAAATCAACTTTGATAAGACCCCTGGAACAAACCAGGAGGTAAAAGGTTTTTTTTATTTGTCCATTTGATGCCTTTTAGCAATCACTTTAATATGTAGAACAGAAAAAGAAATCTCTAGGGCAGAAGTTTTGAAAAAATATAAAAAATGTGCAAAATTGATACATTTTAGGCAAAATCCCATAGGGTCCTATGTTAAAGATTAACAAACTTTGAGATGACTCCCTAAACAAACGGTGTGGTAAATGTCTTATTTTTTAATCTTAAAATAATAATTATATCAGTAGAAATTCATGTAAAAAGTTTCATCCAAAAATCTAGGGCAGAACAAATTAGACCCGGCCTCGTTAAATTTCAAGATTCAGCTGCATCAAATCTTGAGTATATGAAATTGCTACGCCAAAGTTTCATGTGATTTTACGTGATGTTTATACCTTGCGTTTAATTAGGAATCTACAGTTTTTAAAACACAAGAAATACGTCTTTCTGTAGACATTCATTGTTAATTCTATGAGATGTTACCTTAATGATATCAATTTTTAAGAAAGAAATCACACAGTTAGCCGAAGACAACTAATCAGAGCGCCTCACCTGGTACATCCTGTCCATGTCGTCAGCCGTCTCTCCAATGCCTGTCATCACTTCCTGTGACGCCTCGCCGACCATCTTACCTGCCGTGATTAGGTTAGATTTACCCTGTCAACACACGGAGTATACATATAAATAAATGGAATTATATAAGCACGTATCTGGTTAGATTTATCCAGTAAACACACTTATCTGTTTACATATAGCAGGTTGTATGTATAATTCTATGTTACCTGTACGTATAGCAGATTGTATGTATAATTCTATGTTACCTGTACATATAGCAGATTGTATGTATAATTCTATGTTACCTGTACATATAGCAGGATTTATGTATAATTCTATGTTACCTGTATGTATAACAGGTTGTATGTATAATTCTATGTTACCTGTATGTATAACAGGTTGTATGTATAATTCTAGGTTACCTGTACATATAGCAGATTGTATGTATAATTCTAGGTTACCTGTACATATAGCAGGTTGAGTTGTACAGGATCACGCTGGTCCACATTTTGGTCGGAGAAAAAGAACTTCCTCCTCAGCAGTAGTGTGTCCACGTCCAACACCCCCTGTTCCCTCAGGGTCCGTGAATGGTCCAACCACTCCACTGAAAAATCATCCAATCAAAACTCATTTACAAAACATCCAATCAAAACTCATTTACAAAACATCCAATCAAAACTCAATACATTTTTTTAAATCTAAATTTCATCAACTACTCCACTTAAAATCATTTGATCAAAACTTTATGAAAATGTCCAATCAAAACGTATCAATGAACGTAGCCTACGTTCGTCGTCCGTGTGGAGTTTCTTTCTCATCTCGTCGAGTTTCTTCTGGTCCTTGGCGATGGACTTGTCTCGGCGGAGAGTCAGCGTCTTCTCTTTCTTGTCGTCCATCATCTCGCAGACCAGGGAGTATTCCTCATGGTTAGAGATACCTGGAGAATAATACAACTGTGATAGGATTATATTTAGCATGGTCACATGTCAAGCACGTGTTCGTCTATTGCTTAAGTAAAACGTAACGATATTCGTTTAAGTATCATTCGGAAAATGTCTGTGTTATTCATAATGATGTGGGGAAAAGCTGGGTCGAGTTATAAATACATATAGTCTTTCTGATTGGTTAAGAGAAACACACCCCCAGAGCGCGGTGTATATAAAGTCAGGATTTGACTTAGTCCAGCAGTTGACGTGGAATCTTTTCTAAGGTTCGAGTCAACTCACTTCACCGGGTAGAAGGGTGGGCCCCAGTCTCCGTTTCCCGTCTCGTTCATTAATTGCCTCGCTAAGCATTTTGTTTATTGTCCCTTAAATTTTCCATTGTGCAGCAAGCAAGGCGTTTGGTCCGTGCTAAGTGGGTTGGCATTAGGTTTGGGTTACTTGGACTTTAAATTAACTTTAAGGCAGGCTTACATTTACGTTGTAACTTGGTAAGGATGGTGATAACGGGAAGTTTGTATAACTGTATATTTGTGTATATAACATTTGTTCATTAATTATAATTCTATGGATCCATAACAAGTGTTTTCATTTACATGTAGCTGGAACTTGGAGTAGAGTTAGTGTGATTTTGAAATACTCGTAAATATTTAATAGAGTGAATGAGCGTTGATATAACTTTCTAGATCATTTACATTATTACGGAGTTTTGGATTTAAGAAAACTGACAGATTTGAGACTGACTTAACTTAAGCGACTATAGAGACTTAAGAATATCATGGAACTTCTGGACAGGTATAAATTAAAGTTATAACCACTATACGATTACACAACAATACAGAAAATATGTTGATAAGTGTTGCTGTATGTTGCTAACACTTACCCATCTTGGTACAAATTGTGTTGCCCAACTGTGTGACTGTTGATCATTCACCTTACTTCAGTGTTTGCGTTGCTACATGTTGCGTGTGTTATTATTTGGTGCTGTATGTGCTAACATCTGTACATCGAAAATTGACCCCCACCAAATTAAATGATTCCACAGTACCTATCTTGATATAGATGGTGACCATCAGTTGCCCCACTGTGTAGCTGTCATCCAACTGTAACTTCTGTGTTTCTGTGTGTTGAGAGTTACAATGTGTTGCTATATGCAGTGTGTTGCTGTATGTTGCTTTAAGTTGCTGTATGTTGCTTAGACTTACCCGTCTTGGTACAGATGGTGACCATCAGCTGCCCTACTATAACTTCTTTGTAATAAAGTTGATTCAGTTTTGTATACACTGGTGTTTATATTTGTGTTCTTCTTTAATTTTGTTATGAATGGGTTACCGTATGTGAGTGACGAGTGTCGGGTGAGTGTGCTATTTTTAGATCGAGTATTTAAAGTGACCGGTTTGGGTGTAGTGGTCAGTAGAGGGTCCGGTAACGACATCAGCCGGGTGCCACGTTTTGCAGCTCCTGTTTCAAGATATGGTGAATATCTCAAGTTAGCTTAATACTAAGGAGAAATGGGTAGCCATTGAAATTTTGGATTCTGTTAGGCGGGCACATGTTTTCCTAGCCGGTAAGGTTGTTTTGTTGTTATTTTGTACATTTCGCTGGTAATTTAGTTCTTAGTGTAATTGGTAGTATGTTTGTATGTTTATCGGGACTTTATTAGTCACAGTATGTTTTTTTCAGTGCGTAAGGGTGTTTGATACAATTACCTGAAATACAGACTGGTGTGCTAGACGGAAATTTTCCTATGGAAGGTCGTGGAGACAATTGACGAAGGTCGGGGACGCATTCTATGCTGAGTGGGGCGTGGCTTTCTATCTGGGCAGTGTCGTAGACTGGAAGCGAGAGACCTGCGAGTCCGGGGCTTTCGGTTAGGATAGCGACAAGAGGGACAGGAAATTTGACGAGGGCAGGAGCGTCTCGAGTGCATAGTGACCTTGAGTTCATTTTCAGAGAGGTTTTAAGTTTAAAAAAGCGACTGTTATTACAGGCTTATTTTCATATACATGCTTTTGAGCTGAAATTTAAAGTAATTGTAAATTCACGGTATTTTGAATTATTGAACTTTAATATTTTTTTTGAGTAAATTTTTCAACAAGAGTTTTATTGGTTGAAATAGCTTCTTAACAACATTTTGTAGTTTACTTCCATTTTA
Source organism: Magallana angulata (assembly GCF_025612915.1). Classification (NCBI taxonomy): domain Eukaryota; kingdom Metazoa; phylum Mollusca; class Bivalvia; order Ostreida; family Ostreidae; genus Magallana; species Magallana angulata. Next base: position 2,479,926 of record NC_069112.1, on the reverse strand, counting down.
TATCTGATACAGTGTGATTTAATCTTGAATTTACTTGATAGTATCAGATATTTGTTCATTTGTTTAATTGAATTATTATTCTTTTTTTTTGTTATGTTCGAATGAGAGTGGTGTGAAAGGGGGAGTGAGAATAATGATTTGTTTTGTTAATTAATTTTTTTTTCAAATTAAACTTGTTTATTTTCTTTACAAAATCTTATTGTTCATTCAGCTGACAAAATCCAAAAAGAACTCATTACATATGGTGGCAGCGGTGGGATTTTGTCATTTAGGCTGAGTGATTTTTTTTTGTATTGAATTTTTCATGTTTGTTTGAATTGAGAAATTCATATCCGTTGTGATTGAAACATTTTTTGATTTTTGAAGAAAAGTTCAATAATTGTTTAATTTCTTATTAAAGTTTATTGCAGCTCAGTCCCACCTGAAAGAGAATTCGGTCTTTGATAGTCTGTTGGTTTTGTGGTCTAGAGTTGTACGATGTCGTTACCTGGTTGGGTTAAGAAGGCTGTGGAGGAGGGTCAAGATTTGTCTACTTGTATGGAGATGTGGAAACATGCGTGTGCAGTGGAGCGGGAAGAACGACAGGCAAGACGAGAGAAAGAGAAAGATGAGTTAGAAATGCAGAGAATAAAAATGGAGAATGATGAAAAAGAGAGAAAACGTCTGCATGATAAAGATCTTGAAGAGAAAATGTTAGAGGTGAGAATGAAAGAGTTAGAACTACAAGAAAGAGAGATGAGAGAGCGGGAGACTAATCCAGTAGCAATGGTAGAGAGAGAAGCGAAACACGAGGTTAAGTTTATCTTACCAAAATATGTTGAAGGTGAAGACATAGATGTTTTCTTAAGATCTTTTGAGCGTTTAGCAACTCTTCACAAGTGGCAGAAAGCAGAGTGGGCTCTCAGACTGATACCACAACTGACAGGTAAGGCGTTAGATACATATGCACGGTTAGGAGAAGTTGAAGCAAATGACTACGATGTCATAAAGAATGCTATTCTGAAGCGGTACAATCTTACAGCTAGCACGTACAGAGATAAGTTCAGAGGGTGTAAGCAATTTTCCAGTGAAACTTTTAGGGAGTTTAGTAGTCGAGCTACAAATTATTTTGACCATTGGTGTCAGATGGAAAAGGTAAACAAAAATCATGATAATCTGGTAGATGTTCTGATGCGTGAACAGCTTACAAATAGTTCTTCTAGAGATCTTCAGATATGGTTGAAAGAGAGACAACCTAAGTCTGTAGAGGAGATGATAGAATTGGCAGAGGCTTACCAGAACGCACATAAAGGTAACCAGGTAATGAACAAAGGACCTGTGCCGCAGAGAAAGGTAAGAAACCAAGGTAATGGTGTTAAAAGCAATAACAATCCTATGGTCGGTCAAAACAGGGAAGAGAAAAAATGTTTTCAGTGTCGTAGAGTAGGTCACTTTATGAACAACTGTCCTCTACGGAAACAGGTACCCAAGAATTCTAGTCCTGGCTTTAATGATAAAGGTCAACCATCTCAGGGATATACTGGTAAGGATAAAGCAGGTTTGATTCATTCTCCTACTATATCGAGAAAGGGAGTGGCAGTGGAGCTTCCGGTTATAGTAGATGAGAAGAAGTCTGTCATTGAGTCAGTTATTTGTCAGAGTGGACTTAGAATCGAAACAGGTACAGTGAACGGTAAGAGTGCATCAGTACTCAGAGATACCGGGTGCACTGCGATTTTAGTATCTGACAGATTTGTTAGTGATGATGACAAGACAGGGGTGACAAGTGATGTTACCCTGGCAAACGGAAGTTCACAAAGATGTCCAGAGGTCTGGATACAGGTAGACACGCCTTATGTGAAAGGTAAGGTTGTTGCTTTGGTGATGAACTCTCCATTTGCTGATTTGATTGTTGGTAACTTTACTAGGGTAGATATTCCAGTGGAGAGATCTACAAGCCCTGTTAAGCCAGATGATGAAATGTGTCAGGCAGTGGAAACTAGAGCTTCAGCAAAGAAGGTATCACAAGATAAAGATGAAGGTATTGGGGATAGATCTGTGGTACACGACATAGTCTCCAGAAAGGAGTGGATAGAGGAACAAGGTAAGGATCCTACTTTGGAACAGTGTAGAAACAAAGAAGTATCTGAAGGAACGGAGAATGGTAGAAGTTATATCATGAAGGAAAACAGAATGATGTATAGAGTATTTACGACAGTTACTGACGAGGTTCTAAAGCAAGTAATTGTACCAAGTAAGTTCAGAAAGCAAATATTGTCGTTGAGTCATGATATCCCTTTAGCAGGTCACATGGGGATTAAGAAGACAAGGGAAAGAATTCTAAGGAATTTCTTTTGGCCAGGTATTTTTGAGGATACAAAAAAATACTGTCAATCTTTTTTTTTTTTTTTTTTTTATTTTTTTTTTTTTTTTGATGAAGTGTTTATTAGTAAGCCAACTGCTTCTACATACATCACGTACATACATCAGAAATTTTCAAGGACACAAAGTATGTTTAAGAAAGCAACGAAAACAATTACATCAATAATGCATATATAATGAACGTTTACTAAGAGAGAAAAAAAAATACATATTGAGCACCTTTTTTATTGAGAGAGAGAGAGAGAGAGAGAGAGAGAGAGAGAGAGAGAGAGCACTTAGAGTGAGTTAATCACAGGGGTCCAAATTTCCCAGTCTGTATTGAACTTATCCATTTCACTTCTTTCTTTTGCACAGACTTGGAATACTTTATATAACTGTTTCAAATCATTCATAAGGGCATTTATTGTTAATTGGTTTTTCTGGCATCTACTTCTGTATATGTATTTTTTTATCAATATGAGTACAATATTGAACGCTTTTGACTTCACATCATCTAAGACACCAAAAATAAAAGTTTTATTATCAAGGACTATTCTAATTCCTTTAGAGTTGCAAACTCTAACAAATTCTGCTAATAAATGTTGTACCCTTGGACATTCCCATAATAAGTGATATATTGTTTCCTCAGCATCTTCACAAAAGGTACATAGATTAGTATCCACTTTACCAATTTTATACATAAAACTGTTTGTAGTTAATATATAATGGTTTATTCTGTACTGCAACCATTGAAATTTAGAGTCTGAGGTAATAATAAAAGGTAAATGAAATATTGAAATCCATTGTTTTTCTGTAAAAACAAAATGTCTACTCCATTTTTCTTTTCCCACTGGTGTTACATTTGTCTGATTTAATATATCATACATTGGCTTTGAACCTTTTTTTGTTAATACAAAGGTTTTAATATTAAATGGTATAAAAGGTTTGAAAACTTCATTTCTAATGAAGTTGTATTTCCTTAGATCTGAAAGTAGAGCTTGTCTTACTCCCATATATGTTAAATAATTCATTTGAATATTAAATTTTCTTTTCAACATTTCAAAATCTAAAAAGTTTTCATTTTCATCAAACAAGTCAATTACACATCTAACTCCTTTAGCATACCATGATTTATAAAAAAAAGACTGATTTCCTATCTTAAATTTATTATTGTTCCACAATGGCTGGCAACAATAATCCTGCCATGATTTTACATTTAAGTTATCTTGGATTTCTTTAAAAGCTATGGTAACTTCCTTCCAAAAATCATTTTTTAACGATTCTTGCATTTGCATAATATGATCTGAACCTGTATTTAATAGCTTTTCTAAATTAATAGAATTCTCCAGCAGTGTTTTCCATTTTGAATTATTATCCTTAATTAATCTCCTAATCCAAGTAGACTTTAATCCTTTAATATAGGAATTTATATCAACCATCCTTAACCCACCATGTTCATACTTCTGAGTACATACTTGTCTTTTAATTTTATCACATTTTGAATTCCAAATAAAATTGAATAGAATATTGTTTAATTCTTTTAATGTTTTACTCTGAGGGTTTGGTAAGGCTATAAATAAGTGGTTTAATTGTGAAATTAAAAGAGACTTAACCAGTGTTATCCTTCCAATTGGAGTCAAGTGTCGTTTGCTCCATTGTTCGATTACAGATTTTATCCTAACAAGTTTCTTGTCATAATTAAGTTTTACAATTTTATCTAAATCTACATCATAATATATGCCCAAAAGTTTGAATTGAGTTGTCCATTGAAAATTCATTTCTGAACAGATTTTTTCTTCAGAATATTTTTTACTTCCTATCCACACAATCTGAGTTTTTTCTTGGTTTATTTTAAGACCAGATAATTTATAATAGTCATCTATTTCTTTCATGGTTGCCCTTAATGATTTCTCAGTTCCATCAAGGATTATTGATGTATCATCTGCATATTGTGATATTAAATATTGGGTGTTATTAATTTTGATTCCTGTAATATCTTCATTATTTTTAATTTTAATTGACAATATTTCCGCACATAATAAAAAAATGTAAGGCGATATTGGATCACCTTGTCTGCAGCCTCGTCCAAGTTTAAAAAAGTTTGATAAAATGCCTGCCTGGGACACACAGGACATAACATTACATTGAAAAGTTTTAATCCAGTTACAGATAAATGGGCCAAAATTAAAATAATTGAGTGTATTTTGTATAAATTCCCAAGCAACAGAATCAAATGCTTTCTCAAAATCAATCATAACTAATACCCCTGGAATATAATTATTTTCTGTATAGTTCATCAGATCATAAATCAATCTAATATTTTCCCCTATATATCTTCCAGAGATGAAGCCAGTTTGGTCATTACTGATAATTTTATTTAGAACAGTTTTTATCCTGCTTGCTATACAACCTGACCCAATTTTGTATATAACATTGAGCAATGAGATAGGTCTCCAGTTACCAAGGGAGAATTTACTCTTTCCCTCCTTGGGTATACAAGTTATAATTCCTTGTTTCTGAGTAGATGATAATTCTCCTACTTTATATCCATAATTTAAAGATCTAACAACAAAGGAGCCTAATTTATTCCAAAACATTTTTAAAAATTCAACTGTGAACCCATCACTGCCTGGACTTTTATTGTTTGACATACTATTTAAAACCGAAGAAGCTTCCTTATATGTTATATATCCTTCAATTGATTTTCTTTCATTGTCAGATAATTTAGGGACAGAATAATCTTTTAGAATGTCACTTAGTGAAATATCTGTACTTTCTGTTATCGTCAAATTATTTGCATACAAGTTTTTATAAAAATTTTCCAGTTCATTTAAAATCTCCTCTTGTTTAACTATTTCTATCTGTTCATTATTTTCTGTTAGTATTATCTTTGGAATAATTTTACTAGTATAGTGACGATTTTCTAAATTTAGAAAATAATAATTTGGTTTTTCTCCCTCATTTATCCATTTAGAGCGTGAACGCACCAAACTACCCATGACCTTATAGTTTCTTATATTTTCTAATTCTTTTTTCTTTTCATTTATTTTATCTATATGTTTTTCATATTCCTTTTCCAATTCTAAAAGCTCTTCTAGTAACCCCTTTTCCTTTTCTGTCCTTTGCTTTTTTAAATAGCTTGCATATGAGATAGTTTTTGATCTAATTTCCATCAACAGTGTCTCCAAAAAAAGCTGGTCGTTAATTGTAAATTGGATTTCAGAATCTGGAATATCTAGAATAGACTCTTTTTTGTACACTGGAACTGCATATTGGATTTTAATTTGATTAATATGACAGTTAATACTTTGCACATACTCTAAATCTTTTAAAAGGGAGTTGTTAAATTTCCAAAGGCCACTACCATGTTTAAAATCATTAAACTTTAAAGAGATAAAAACAGGAGAATGATCTGATCTATAGCTTATCATGATATCACTATTTCTAACTTCTTTTATAAGTGAAGCTGAAATAAGAAAAAAGTCTAGACGTGCTTGTTTCAGAGGTGTAGGTTTTCTCCAAGTATACCTCTTGTCATATGGATGAAATTCTCTATATATATCTACTAAACTGTAAGACATCATATGCTCTAAGACCATTTCCCTCGCTTTCGGATTATTAACATGTAAGTAATTATAATAATCTTGACTTGTATCTAATACCAAATTAAAATCTCCAACAATAATCATCTCATCGTTTTGTAATTTGTTAACAATATTGCTCAAATTCTGGTAAAATTCTGGAGAATCCTCATTAGGTCCATACAAACATACTAAGCTTAACTTTTTATTCTCTATTGAGATACTAAGTGCCAAAAAATTCCCTGTATTCTCTACTTTGATTTGCTCATGTATTTTGAAATCAAAATTGTTATTAAAGAGAATAGCAACTCCTCTCGATTTCGAAGAAAAGGAATTAAAACAAGCCTCATAACCCCATTCGTTTCTAATATCTTGTTCCATCTCCTCAGTAAAATGTGTGTCTACTAAACATAAGATATTACATTTTTGTTGTCTATAGAATTGAAAAATATCTTTTCTTTTCTTAGCATCATTTAATCCTTGACAATTAACCGAAATGATTTTAATTTCAGCCATTATTAATTACAGGTTTATTAGTATATTTCATTAAGATCTGTAAACACAGACTGGGCAAATATATATGCAAATTATCGGCTCGTAGATCTGCCTTTCCTAGGTGTATATTTTCCAGGATTAGTCTCATTTCAGTAACATGAAAAGAAAGAGAGGGAAAGAAAGAGAGGAAAGAGAAGAGTATGATTAGTTTCTGAGGATATGAGTGCATATTCTATATAGTATTTGGTATTTTTTAGCCGAAAAAGAAAAAACACGCCAAAATACCTCGACCATATCACTCAGCGACACTACACCGGACAATTGTAACGAAAAGGAAAATACAGAATATTAAATTGACGATAGTAGACAGAATATTTCCGGCGTACTTAGGTAACACAAAAAGAGATATAAATAAATAATTAATATATTTTAAAAAATAAATAGGTAAATAGAATTGCTGAGATGTATGCGAATTACTTCAGAAAATGTTTTAATTCGAACTTTATAAAGAAAAAAAAAATAACACCGGGTAATTATACAAAGAGAAGGGAAATATAAAATGAAAGTTGACGACAATAGACAAAATATTTCCGGCGTACTAAAGGTAGCATAAAAAGATAAATAAAAAAGAAAATAAATTAATAAATAATACTAAGGTAGATGAAAAAAATAAATAATTATGAAAATAAATAAATAAATAAAAAAAATAATTAATAAATATATAAATAAATAAATGAAAAAAGGAGTTTAAGGAAACAATGAAAAAACTCTTAAATTTAACGATATTTACAAATTACATATATGTAATAGTTATTCCTTGTCATTGTATTGGTTGGGTTGTATTTTAACCATATGAAATAACAAGTTCACCCATCCAGAGTATTGGCTACCTCACACAAGTGTTCCTCCATGATTCGCCAGCGGTCCGGACCAAGGTGTCTGGGGCCACTCCAGCGCGTAATGACCACACCCACGTTGTTTATTTGATTTGTTTTCATGTATTGTAGAAGGCGTCGGCCGGCACCGTGCTCCCCGTCATCCCAGAAACTTTCATGATTTTTCCCCGCAGAATCCACAAACCTATAGACCAGAATACGGTGATCCGCCGCCGCAGAATATGGATCAACACACACCTTTCTGTACAGGTCCTGGACCTCTTCCACCGAGCTAACTTTTACACCCGTTGCCAAAATTTCGGAACCCTTAAGTTTAGTAGGCTGCGTTGAATGTGTGGGTAGTTGTAGGGCATCAATCGCGTCTGGTGTTAGCTGCAAGGCATCCGCCGTCTCAATCTTTGGAACAGGATCTCGGTAATATTCCCCACTGGGTAGGATCAACCGCCCTCGTTCCACCTTTGACTTAATTTTTTGCTCCCGGAGAGAATCTGAGATGGCATATAACCTTTTGCGCTCTTCAAGCACTACAGGTGGGTCTTGGGATGTTATAAAGAATGGTAATTTAACCCTTTGTAGTTTCTTAGCTTTCTGTGCTTGCAGAATCTCGTCTTTCTTGCTTCTGTCTACCAATTTTGCGGTTATTGACACTGGTCTGGAGTTCATCATGCCCTTTACACTGTTCCTGTGAATACGAACAAACGAGACATGCACCCCTAAAACTTCATGAATTAACTGAGGAATGCTTTCTGATAAGTTCTCGCCGGGGGTGTAAGCAAAATTATGAATCAAAATGTTATCTCGCATTGAACGAGAACGTAAATCTGTTACTTCATGTTCGAGGTGGCCCATCTTTCGATCCATCTTGATAATCATCGCACGTAATAAATCGACTTCACCTCGAAGTTGCGCATTTTCAGAACGAATAGAGTGAATCTCATCGTAATTGCATTCCGATTGTTCGGACACATATTTTAGTGATTTGACTACCCCAGAATCCTCATCTTCGATTATAGATTTTATTTTGGTAACATCGTCAACCAAAGATTCATACCTAAAGAGTTTGTGCTTTAAATTGTTTATCGAAGTTTGTAACTCCTGAATACTTTTGTTTACATCTTTGTTTACCTGGCTCGATGAACTCAGTGAACACTGTTCGGATTTTTTAGTGACCCTTTGTTGTTGTTGGTTTGTTGACATTTTCACAAATAAACGTCTTTTCAATATTCAAAATTGTCAAAAACTTTATCCGAAGATGTTCATAACTTACGAATAGGAATTCTGTAAAATCCCAAGTAAATTGCCACTGGAAATCACACTTTTTCGGCTAAAATTTGTCCGGTCAAATTTACGTGGCCATTCCTCAGGTAGGTCACGTGGCGAAGCAACGTGACAATACTGTCAATCTTGCCCAAAATGTCAGAAAGGAACGTCAAAGTCGAGGGTAAGTAAGGTACCTCTTGTTAAAATTCCTTCAGTTGATTATCCATTCCAGCGTGTGGCGATTGACATGGTTGGACCTTTGCCAAAAACGAAACGAGGTAATCAGTACATTTTAGTGATGTGTGATTACGCCACTAAGTATCCTGAAGCAATACCCCTCAGAAGTCAAGATGCAGAAGTTGTAGCGGAAGCTATGATGGAAGTTTTTACGAGACTTGGTGTTCCCAAAGAGATAATATCTGACCAAGGTACCAACTTTATGTCCTCATTAATTACAGAGCTTTGTAAATTGTTAAGCATACGCAAACTCAACACAACTCCGTACCATCCACAAGCCAACGGTCTCGTTGAAAGGTTCAATGGAACGCTTAAGAGAATGCTTCAGATTTATGCTCAAGACGAACCAGGTAAGTGGGACAAATTGTTACCTTATTTGTTGTTCGCATACAGAGAGGTTCCCCAAGAGACAACTGGATTTTCTCCTTTTGAACTACTTTACGGAAGGTATGTGAGAGGTCCTCTAGGAATACTTAGAGACAGTTTGGAGGAAGATGAGGCGGATAGTCAATTACAGCCATCAGTACTGAGTTATATTCTTGAAACCAGGGAAAAGCTGGCAAAGATGGCGGACATTGTGTCAGAAAATGAAGAAGTAAGTAAAATTGAACAGAAAAGATACTACGATCGGAAAGCAAGGCATCGATCTTTTGAAGTTGGTGACAAGGTACTGGTTTTATTACCTACAAGTACAAAGAAGTTATTAGCTCAGTGGAAGGGACCAGTGTCTGTTACAGAGAAAGTAAGTCCAGTCGATTATAGGGTTCAGTATGATAACGGTGTCAGAAAGGTGTACCACATCAACATGTTGAAACGGTGGATAGAGAGGGATGATGACAACGTTGTAAGTGATGAGAAAGTAATGACTGCGGTCTGTCACGCAGACTCTTCAGATGATGATGATGAGTGGATCGGGAATCCGCTTTTGCATGTTAGAGATACGGTTAACGATGTAACAATTTCTCAAAGGCTGACGCAGAAACAAAAAGGTGAGTTACAAGATTGCTTAGATCAATTTAGTTCTGTTTTGTCCAATGTTCCAGGTCGAACTAGTCTGTTGAAGCATCGTGTGGTAACTACAAGTGAAATACCAGTTTTTCAGAAACCTTATCAGATACCACATGCATTGAGGGATGAGGTCAAAAGAGAGTTATCAGTAATGTTGGAGGCAGGTATAGTAGAGCAGTCGGTAAGTCCATATGCCTCACCTGTGGTAATCATTCCCAAGAAAGACCAATCTATTAGGTTTTGTGTAGATTACCGTAGACTAAACGCTGTAACTCAATTTGATCCAGAGCCTAATGCGCAGATAGAGGAAATCATTGACAGATTGGGAGAAGCTAAGTATCTTAGTAAGTTAGATCTCACTAAAGGATACTGGCAAATTTTACTGGACAATGAAGCAAAGGAAAAATCACACCATTTGGCCATTATCAGTTTACTGTGATGCCATTTGGTATGATGAATTCAGCAGCTACTTTCAACAGATTGGTAAGAAAGATCTTAATGGGTCATGAAGAGTATTCAGATGCTTTTATTGATGACATTATCATTTTCAGTAAAGACTGGAACAGTCATGTGGGTCATGTAAAAGCAGGTCTTACATCTATTCAGAACGCAGGTCTTACAGCAAATCCAAAGAAATGTGAGTTTGCGGCTAGAGAATTGGAATTTCTAGGTCATTTAGTCGGAATTGGTCAGGTAAAACCAACCTCAGACAAAGTACAGGCTATTTTGAATATCCCTGTTCCCACGAAGAAAAAGGAGGTAAGATCATTTCTGGGCTCTATAAATTTCTACAGAAAGTTTATAGAAAATTTTTCGAAAAAGTCAGCTAGTTTGTCAGATCTCACTAGAAAGTCAAGCCCGAATAAGATTGTGTGGACAGATGAACATGATAGATCATTTAGACAATTGAAGTCAGACTTAGTTAGTGCCCCGGTTCTATGGAATCCGCATTTTGCATTAACATTAACGTTACAGACAGACGCAAGTGACAGAGGTCTGGGGGCGTTATTATTGCAGGAAAAAAATGGTGAGTATCATCCGTTAGTCTATCTCAGTAAAAAGCTCCTACCTAGAGAGCAGAACTTTGCTACGGTTGAGAAAGAGTGCTACGCAATTGTGTGGGCGGTGCAGCGTCTGCAAAAGTATCTGTATGGGAGAGAATTTATCATAGAGACAGACCATCGTGCGTTACAGTGGCTTAAGACAATGAAATCACAGAATCCAAGACTCTTACGATGGAGTTTGGTATTGCAGGTATATAGGTTTACTGTTAAGCATATCCCTGGGGCAAACAACAAGATGGCAGACCTCTTGTCGCGGTCGACATAAGTCTTGTCAACTTTATCTGTTATTTATTTACAATGGACATTGGTAAATAAATGGGGGCGTATGTAATAAAGTTGATTCAGTTTTGTATACACTGGTGTTTATATTTGTGTTCTTCTTTAATTTTGTTATGAATGGGTTACCGTATGTGAGTGACGAGTGTCGGGTGAGTGTGCTATTTTTAGATCGAATATTTAAAGTGACCGGTTTGGGTGTAGTGGTCAGTAGAGGGTCCGGTAACGACATCAGCCGGGTGCCACGTTTTGCAGCTCCTGTTTCAAGATATGGTGAATATCTCAAGTTAGCTTAATACTAAGGAGAAATGGGTAGCCATTGAAATTTTGGATTCTGTTAGGCGGGCACATGTTTTCCTAGCCGGTAAGGTTGTTTTGTTGTTATTTTGTACATTTCGCTGGTAATTTAGTTCTTAGTGTAATTGGTAGTATGTTTGTATGTTTATCGGGACTTTATTAGTCACAGTATGTTTTTTTCAGTGCGTAAGGGTGTTTGATACAATTACCTGAAATACAGACTGGTGTGCTAGACGGAAATTTTCCTATGGAAGGTCGTGGAGACAATTGACGAAGGTCGGGGACGCATTCTATGCTGAGTGGGGCGTGGCTTTCTATCCGGGCAGTGTCGTAGACTGGAAGCGAGAGACCTGCGAGTCCGGGGCTTTCGGTTAGGATAGCGACAAGAGGGACAAGAAATTTGACGAGGGCAGGAGCGTCTCGAGTGCATAGTGACCTTGAGTTCATTTTCAGAGAGGTTTTAAGTTTAAAAAAGCGACTGTTATTACAGGCTTATTTTCATATACATGCTTTTGAGCTGAAATTTAAAGTAATTGTAAATTCACGGTATTTTGAATTATTGAACTTTAATATTTTTTTTGAGTAAATTTTTCAACAAGAGTTTTATTGGTTGAAATAGCTTCTTAACAACATTTTGTAGTTTACTTCCATTTTATATCTGATACAGTGTGATTTAATCTTGAATTTACTTGATAGTATCAGATATTTGTTCATTTGTTTAATTGAATTATTATTCTTTTTTTTTGTTATGTTCGAATGAGAGTGGTGTGAAAGGGGGAGTGAGAATAATGATTTGTTTTGTTTATTAATTTTTTTTTCAAATTAAACTTGTTTATTTTCTTTACAAAATCTTATTGTTCATTCAGCTGACAAAATCCAAAAAGAACTCATTACATTCTTTTTTTGTGTGTTGCTATGAGTTGCTGTATGTTGCTGTGTGTTACTTTATGTTGCTGTATGTTGCTTAGACTTACCCATCTTGGTACAGATGGTGACCATGTGACAATTATTTGTTTTTTACTGTAAATGTCTTTCCTGTTCCAGCTTGGCCTGTTATCAAGATATTGTTATCATTTTCCGCAATGTTTACACATTTTTCCTGGTCGCTATCTATTTTCGCGGGTTCTTACGATTTCTCTGGACTTACCCTATGCATTCGAAACATCTCTGACTTTATATGGAGAGCCGCCGCTAGGCGTCGCGTTGCTCGATGCACACTCCCGTTGCTTTCGATGAAATGGAATGGTATCGAGGACGTTTCGGGTCACTGGGTTGTTAAAACGGCATGTATACTTATATAAAGTATAAGAAGAAGTCATTAGATCATTTTGTGACCTACTTCTCGCCAGAAACCGGTAGACAAAGGGTATAAATTGTTGAAAATAAACTGTGAATTGAGGCCTCCCCCGATGGCGAGTGTCGTCCCTTTACCTTTTTAGCTCACCGAGACGAAGTCAGGGGGAGCTTATGCTAGGTATCAGGAGAAAACGTACCCAAGAGAAAACGTACCCAGGAGAAAACGTACCCAATCTCTAGGGTACGTTTTCTCCAGGAGAAAACGTACCCGGATACGTTTTCTCCAGGAGAAAACGTACCCTATGAAAATCATAATTATACTACTTAATAGTTTTAAATACTATTTTGCATAATAAATATACAGAAATGAGTTTTATAGATATATGAATTTAATACTTTTTTTTTTTTTTTATTTATTATTTTTTCATATGCATACAAACATTTTAATAATATAATTCAAAGCCATTTTTTATTCATCCACTCACACATTCGTGCTCACATTCATCCAGATTTGGCAGTGGTTGCTTATTTAACAAAGGCAAACGCTTAATATTAATAATAAACAAAGAAGAAACAAAAAATAAAAAATTACTGAATTGTATCAAATATATGTTTCCATACATGCCAGTTGTTAGTAAACTTTTGCATTTGAAATTTTTGACATGAAATATATTTTTCAACTTTGTATTTGTTATATAGATAAAATAGCAGCCCTAGTAGACTAGGCAGTATATCTTTTTTAAGACAGCAAAATAAATATTGTTTTGTGTACAAAATTATAAAGTTTACAACTTTATTGTCTTTTGACAATGGGAGTTCACCCAATAAAATATTGATAACATTGAAACCAATTCGTATAGAAGTATATTGGTAAATATGCATGCTTAGGTTGCTCCAAATTGTTGATATTTTTTCACAGCTTACAAAAACATGTTGGATTGTCTCAACATCACGTTCACAGAAGGAACAGCAATCAGAAGATACAGCATTGATTTTTTTCAAATAGTAATTTACAGGAAGAATTCTATGAAGTAATCTGTATTGTAACCATTGAATAGATGAATCATTGGTTGTCTTAAAACATACATTAAAAGCATCAGAAACACAAATTTCTACCCCATATTGTACCAATTCTGAATTCCACTTTGGTATTGCAGTTGGGGTTATTTTACAGGCAATTAACTGTTTATAAATTGGTTTTGTACATTTATCTTGCAAAAGAAAAGGTTTGTAATATAATGGAATATATGGAGTAAAGGATCTCTTAAATAAACATTTGATATGTACTTGAAGAGAGGATCTTAGATATGTTGATATAGCACTAACTATACTGTTGTATTGCATTGTACAAATATGCAAATCAAATTTTTTTTGAAAACTTACATGTGACAAAAAATTTCCATTATCATCTAGAAAGTCATTGATGACCTTTACACCTTTTAAGTTTTTGTTGAATTTAATACTTTATGATTTTAAAGGGGTTGGACATATTAATAATTTTCAAATGCTACTTTAATGCATATTTCAATGCATAGATGTATAGAAATATATTCATTTTATGAATAATATCTTTATAATAATTGTAGCAACTTTTATTTTAGTACGAATTTAATAATGACCTGTCATAAAGTGTTATCTGACTACTTCTTCTAATTATCCATTTATCGGTAGCCTTACCGATTTGAGTTTCTCCATGCGAGATCCCCTGATTTTAATTATAGTGATAATCAATTAAATACCTGAGCAGCATGTCAGTGGCGTCAGAAGCAAATTGACTGTTCAATGTTACATTTCGTAGTAGTTTCCATGTGAACTTGGTTTTATTAAGCAACTTTGTTTTATAGATAAATTTCAAAAAGTGCAAAATAAAAAATAACGCGATATCGACTTCTTGAGATACTCATCATTTAGTTCTCCAAATGAGATTGCAATAAAAACTAATTATTTCACGGTCTCGTTTATGGTGTATTAATTGTCGACTAATTAAACTGCTCAGGCCATCTTCGTGTATGTGTATGTTACAAATTATTGTCTGAATAATTTAAGTACGTGACTATGCATTTAAAAACAACAGCAACAAATGCTACAAATGTTCATTGTATATTTTATTTTGTTTCATTTAAGAATATCCATGAAAACCATTATTTATTATTTTCATAGGGTACGTTTTCTCTTGGAGAGAACGTACCCGGGTACGTTTTCTCCAGGAGAAAACGTACCCTATAAATTGGGTACGTTTTCTCCTGGGTACGTTTTCTCGAGCATTCTTATGCTATACCCTCGGCGTCGGCGTAGGCATCGGCGTCAGGACCTGGTTAAAGTTTTTGTTGCAGGTCCTGTATCTAAGCTATTACTTGTCCTATCTTCACCAAACTTGCATGTGTGAAGCATCTGGGCCTACTTATGGACTTGAAAGACTTGGATGCTGAATCCGAGTCCTAAATTCCAGATGCTGGAGGAGGTTAAGGTTGTTGGACCAGGTTTAAGTTTTTGTTGCAGGTGCCCTTTGATAGCAATATCTAAGTTACTGCAGGTCCGTACTTCACCAAACTTGCATTGACGGTGTGTCTTATGATACTGATGCACAAGACAGGCTTGAGTGCTGAATCTCAGCTATAGGTTTCGGATGCTGGAGGAGGTTAAGGTTGTTGGACCAGGTTTAAGTTTTTGTTGCAGGTGCCCTTTGATAGCAATATCTAAGTTACTGCAGGTCTGTACTTCACCAAACTTTCATGGATGGTGTGTATTATGATACTGATGCACCAGACAGGTTTGAATGCTGAATCTGAGCCATAGGTTTCAGATGTTGGATATGGTTAAGTTTTTTGGAACAGGTCACATGCTTAAAAGATAATAGTACTTTTTCAAACTTGCATAGTTGATTAAACTGTAGTATGAATTAATCACAGAGGAAGCTTCAGATGCAGAGCTTGATCTCCATTATTAAGGATGCTAAAAAATATATCTTAGTTATTACAGATCCACACTTCACCAAACTTGAATGGATGCTGTGTCTTATGATACAGATGCACCTGACAGGCATGGATGTTGAATCTGAGCCATAGGTTGCAGATGCTGGAGCAGGATAAGGTTTTAATTGCTAGTGCCCTCTGATGATGATATCTTTATTATTTCTGGTCTTAACTTCACCAAACTTGCATGGAGATGCATCTTATGTATACTGATGCACCTGACAGGCTTGAATGCTGAATCTGAGCCATAGGTTTCGGATGCTGAATGAGGTTTAGTTTTTTTTGAACAGGTCACATGTTTTTAGATGATAGCTTGCATAGTTGATTAAACTATATTATAAATGAAACGCAGAGGTTGCTTCAGATGCAGAGCCTGATCTCCATTATCAAGGATGCTAAATTAAAGAAATCTCCTACCTCACTCAAACCTGCTCGATAGATAGATGTGTTTGTTGATAAATTATGTAACATGATTCCTATGATATAGTATTGTATGGTATGAAACAATATTGTTTAATATGATACAATATTATATCATATGTAATATTATAAAAAGTTATATGATACGATATGATATTGTATAAACATTTTTGATATTTTATGTTATGATATTGTATCATGATATCGTTATGTATAGTATTGTATATTATGATACAATATTGTATAATATTAAATTGATTATTAATTTATTATTTAATCACATGACACTATTACATAAGATATTGCAAAATATAATATTGTATCCTATGATACCATATTGTATATTCTATAATATTGTATCATACGATTTTGTATAATATGATATTAGTTTCTGTAAATAGAATTATATCACATGAAATTGTATAATATGATACAGTTATATTATATAATATCGTATCATACGATATTGTATAATATGATATTGGTTTATAATATGATATATTATCACATCACATGAAATTGTATTGTATGATATTGTAAAATATATGATTGTATCATATGATACAATATGTACTGAAAGCCGAGCCTTCTATGAGATTGATCAACCCAATATATTTCCGTAGTGAGTCAGTAACTAACCTAATAAGTGTTTTGTTTTCTCGAGGACTATCAAGCGACATATTTATTCACAAATAGCGATGATCTACGCAAAGCCATGTACAAGATGCCTTACATCTCGTCCAATTTAACTCATTTAAACTCTTCAAAATTTTCATCTCACCTTTCAAATACTCTTTCAAAATCGTTGCTTTACCCATGTTTACTTACAATGTTTTGTTGCTATTTAATTTCAAACGTTTTCTCCCTTTCCTCTGCAGAGATTTGAGCAAATTTCGTCGCTGCCATTTTGTTCTGCTCCAGACAAAACAATGTGACGTCAATATTCTAAGGGCAACTACTCTAATTTTAAAGAATTTCAAAGGGCAACAACTCCAAATACTTTAAGAACTTACAGCATGCAGTTTATGTATAAAATACTATGAAATGTCGAAATGAGTCAGCGAAGCGTCGACCAATGACGGCCATATTGCTTAATATTATTTCTCACGGAACAAATATAGAGATATATGAGGCAATCACGTGCTATGTTTAAACCAATGAAAATATGACATTTCAGTCCAAGGGAAAACAATATATAATATTTAACTTTATCACATAATATTGTAACATTTGATAGGATACAATGTTGAAGTATCAAATAATATTGTATCTGTTTTCATATGATACAATTTGATCATTTTATGTATCAAAAGTGATACAGTATCATACAATATCATACTATATTATACAATATAATATCATATGTTTCAATGTTATGATGTATTATGTAATATGATATTGTAATATAATACTAGTATATTGTTTTATATATTATGATATTGTATTATTTGATCAAACACAATAACGTATAACCCAATACAACGTCATATCATACGTTACAATATCATATCTCATCATTGTTTATTATGGTATTTTATTGTATTATATGACATATGTTGTAAATATGATAGGATACAATATTTAATTTTATATTATTGTATTTATTAACATATGAACCTATGATTATCATACAATTTTTTAACAGATGATATACGATATTGTGTCAAAACAGAATCCATGAATATCCAAGATCATAAAGTATGATTTTCATTTAATATGATAAAGGTGGTCTCATTAAGGTGAAGTCTCATAAGGGTGATGTCTCGTCTCGGTGAGCTTTGTAATCTGTGATTACGTATGTTTTAATGTAAACATAATACACATTTCTTAAAACGACGATAAAGGGCGATTTTAACGGCAGATTTTAATTCGATTCCATAGAAGATATATTGAATGACCATTTATGTATATTTTTTTATCCGGGAATAAATTGTTATAAAGTTCAGTGTCTGACAACCGAGCCCCTGTGGTCAAAATCCGTGTGTTTACAGTATATGTATATAAATGCGTGGCTGTAGGGTAAAGATACATCTGTAAAGTGCGTGATGGCGGTGTAACGTTATATGTGCTGAAGTGCCTGGCTTTTAAAGTTTGTACATGTATTTTTTCTTGTATAGCGAGGTTTATAACAAAATTTATAACACAACCATATGACAACAATTGACTTATTATATGCTTATGAAAACAAGAGGCCTATGGGCCTCATCGCTCATCTGAACAACAATTCCTTGTAACATTATATGTCGTAGCATATGCTATTTCTATATCAAACTTTGAACCCTTTTGGGGCCTGGTATTTTTCCGTGAATTTTGGTTAGCTTTAACAAATTAGAATGTACACTATCTTAGAATGCTTGCTTAGTAATCTCACAAACTGTAGATTATTTATTTCTCATAAAGAAAATTTTTAAACATTTTTAAGGCGCATCGCTTTCAGTGATGTAGCCTCATCGCTGTCAGCCCACTTCTCTCGGCTTATATACAAGCGGCGTCATAGAACTCAAGTATCAATGCGCCAAAAAATATATAGTGCCATTCTGATTGTTACGTATTTTCAACCAGGAACATATATTCAGTATTCATTTTAAAAATGTCAACAAATCATCACAACAGATATCTCCTTTACACATTGAAAAAACATCAATGAAAGAGCAAAACAAAGATTAATACGCAGATGAGATAGACTTGCAATACGATGTACGTACGATAGGGACAGAGGACCAGTCAACCGATGAGATAATTTGCATAACAACAGTTCATACTTCAATTTAAAAGCGGCGACGTTAATTGTTTGAATATCGAAGGTAAAAAAATGAAATAATTTCGTATATAAAATATTTATATTAAAATGAGAGTAAGTTGCTGTCTTTCTATAGCTAGGGACAGATTTCGTATTTTATCACTTGATAAAACAAATAAGACGATGTCCAACTGAATGAGGAAAAGCGCGCCACCTTCCCCATGTGTAGAATGGCGATATTAAACAACTTGTAGTGATGTTTTTAGCTACCTTCAATGCGATGCGCCGCTCAGGCCTTCAGGCCTTTGATTTATAATATATATTTCTATGTTAAACTTTAAACGTCTTTTTGGGCCCCAGTCTTGGTCCTGTGGTCACGCCTTTATTTATTACATTATTTAAGGATGCCTGCATAGTAATCTCACAAATTGAAGCATTGTGGTTCTTTATCAGAAGATTTTTATGATATTTTTCTATATTCGTTAAACTTTGAACCTCGCGTCAGACCCCAATTTTTTCACTGTATAAACAAGCTTTTGAGTAGATATTGGCATTTCTGCTGCAGTGGTTCTTGAGAAGATTTTTAAAAATTTCCAACGTATTTCTATGTTAAATTTTTAACCCCGCCTGGAGGCCTAGTTTTGGTCCGATGGTTTCGATTTTTACAATTTAAAATATTCACCATAAAAACAAGCTTTGGTGTAAATATTGGCACTTCTGGTGCAATGGTTCTTGAGAGGACAATTTTTACATTTTTCCTATGTATTTCTAAATCAAAATTTGAACCCCGCCTGCGGCTCCAGTTTTGGTTCGAGGGTCACGATTTTTATATTTTAGAATCTTTACTATAGAAACAATCTTTGGTGTAAATTTTGGCATTTCTGCTGTAGTGGTTCTCATGAAGATTTTTAAACATTATCTTTTCTACACGCGACTGAAGCCCCAGTTTAGGTCTGAGGGTCATGATTTTTATAATTTAGAATTTTTACTATATAAGCAAGCTTTTGTGTGAATTTTGGTATTTCTGGTTCAGTTGTTCTTGAGAAGTAGATTTTTAAGGACACACACCCTATACTCACTGTTTCTTAATTATCCCTCTTTGGAAGAGGGCTGCGCGCTTTATTTTCACAATTTAAAATCTCCTTTCCATAAGAATACTTTTTATTAAGTTTGTTTAAATTTGGCCCAGTGGTTTTAGAGAAAAAAATATCCTCACTGTTTCTTAATAATCCCTCGTTGGAAGAGGGCTGCGCGCTTTATTTTCATAATTTAAAATCCCCTTTCCATAAGAAGTTTGGTTAAATTTGGCCCAGTGGTGTTAAAGAAAAAGTCAAAAATGTAAAAAGTTTACAGACAGACGCCGGACAACAGGTGATTAGTAAAGCTCCCTCGAACCTTTTGTTCAGGTGAGCTAAAAAACTACAGTATAATAACAGTGTTTTAGCAGTTTATAATACTGCTTAAGGATGAACCAAGCTGCCATAATAAAATATTTGCATATCCATTGTTCTTTCCCACTGTAAGCCTATACAGAGGAACTGCAATTATTTTTCTATAATCGCAACTGCTCTGTCTGTATACTATGACGTCATAAAGGATACATTAAAGTCGGAATGTTTATTTTTGATGCAATATCTAAATGTCTAGGTCTAGGCCAATAAAGGGTATTTGCGAGTGGTAAAATGCAAATATATATATTAACAATGGTGAAGTCTGATTAATCCGTGTCCTCATTTTGTACCATGTATTACAGTACTGCCTGACTATGAAAAAAGACAAACAATATAGACATGTCACTTTAAGTTTATTGACTTTTATCTACAGCTCGCTACATTTCCCCAAACATCATTTGTATACAAGTATTATGTTTTTCATGGTAAGAGTAAACACAATAAAAATAAACATAATACTATATATATATGTTATAAATGTATTTCATCAGGTTTATTGTGTGGGTAAACACAAAAAAATCATCTCGCTTAAACTTGCGTACAATATTTCTCCAAATAAATGACATTAACTTGAGTTGTCCTATCTATCTGGTCAACAGAGATACAGAGTGTGAGAAATGTGCTTAAACACCATTAACAAACACATAGGATTAACAACATGCTAAATACAAATTGAGGTCATCAAGACCTACTTTCAAATTGATATATACATGAGTATATGACTTCTGGTATAATTAATGGTACATCATTTCTAAAACACAAGTTAGTTTATTTTTTCAAATAAATAGATATGTTCTAAAATAGTTTCACTATAAACTACCATAATTCTAATTGGGTCACTGTGACCTACCTTTTGAGCATAACAAGCAATATATGATGCACCAATTGTTACACAGGCACAGCTCAAACTTAATCAATTAAAAACTAACATCAACTATTAATATATTGAAATTAAAACTACATAACATTGTATAAAAAAACCCAACGAAAACTTATCAAATTCTTATCAAAAGCTTATCAGATCACTTCTTTCCAAATGATCAATCCTACCAATAAAACTGTCACGGATAAACACCATCAAATTCATTTCTCATTTTTAAGTAAAACTTCCATCTTATGAAAATTATATAAGGGGAATAACTGTTTTTTCATCCTGACTGAAAAATACACATTTTGAGTTATTCCCCTTTGAATATAATGTTTATTACAACATACAAGATTTCTTGTGTAAAAATCAAAATTACAAAAAAAACAATATGTGACACATTGGCTACAATTGTAATGGACATCTCCGTCCTAGCACCGAATGATACCAGAAATTTCAGGAGCTTAGATATGTAAAACATATTATATACTGACAAAATTTACACTTAGATAAAATTGACAAAAAACGTATGATAACAAATTACAGTACAGTTCACGTACACAAAAGACAGAGTCCATTGATGATGCCTTATTCATAAAGAGTTTAGGTACACAGAGCACAGAGTCTATTGAGGATGCGTTATATATGTAGAGTTCACCTATACAGAAACAGAGTCCATCGATGGCGCGTTATATATGTAGAGTTCACGCACACGGATACAGAGTCCATCGATGGCGCGTTATATATGTAGAGTTCACGCACACGGATACAGAGTCCATCGATGGCGCGTTATATATGTAGAGTTCACGCACACGGATACAGAGTCCATTGATGGCGCGTTATATATGTAGAGTTCAGGCAGACAGATACATTATTTTTGTGCAGATTTCATGTACACAGAACGCAGAGACCATTGATGACGCGTTATTTTTGTGCAGAGTTCACATACACAGCAACAGTGTCCATTGATGACGCGTTATTTTTGTTCACCTACACAGATACAGAGTCCATTCATGAAACGTTTATGTAGAGTTCACGCACAGAACACAAAGTCCGTTGATGACCGGTAATTATTTGGCTTCTGTAACTCCATTGGAATTATGGATAATCCGGGAAGGTTTTCTAATGTCTCCCCCTGAAGGTGTTTAAAAAGCAGCTTGTCTGCAAGAAATAAAAAAAAAAATTTATAATAGTATTAAATGATTAATTAATATCAAATACTTGGACAAGAAGGAAAGAGTGAGAAAGCTCAGACACCCCATGTTCTCCCATTACTTGACAATGCTACACATCATGAATGGCAGAGTATGCATTAAGGTGGCATTCTACACCGCTTTCTGATGACGCAGTACGCAAAAAAGTAAACCTGGAAGCATGTAATTCTGGTACCGGCTGATTGCAACTGAGGCGAATTGTATGGGGACCGCTCTTTTGAAAAATTTGTTAAATTAGTAGAATAAATCAACATTTTGATTAAAATTCATTCTTTACATGTAAGGTGGTATGGGACACCTTTATGTTGTGTCATATTATTTATCGAAATAAACAATACCGGTAAATCAAGTGTAATTTTATAAATAGTTTCTTTCCCATCATTGTTACCTTACAGCGCAGTGCAGTGGGTTAGAGCGCTCACTACGGACCTGTAAGTCACGAGTTCGAGTCGGGTTTGAAAAATTTATTACTTTTCCAAAATTTTCTAAAACACATTTTTGGTAAAATATTGTGAAAGAAAATTCTAAACCAATGAAAGTATTTCAGTAGTAATGTACTTTAATTCACATCATTATTGACAGATGTTCCATACCACCTTAATTAAAGGGATGGGAGGGTGGCTTTGAATTTCTCTCAGGTTGGGATACATAAATCCTAATTATCTCCCCTTGAAAAGGGGCACGTTCCTTAATTTTCACAACTTTGAATCTTCTTTGCCCAAGGGTGCTTTGTGCCAAGTTTGGTTGAAATTGACCCAGTAGTTCTGGGGGAGATGTTGAAAATGTGAAAAGTTGACGGACAGAGGACAGACAAACAAACAGACGGACAGACGACATACAAAATGTGATCAGAAAGGCTCACTTGAGCTTTCAGCTCAGTTAGCTAAAAATGATAAAGGGCATTACTAGCAAAACATCATCAGATCAAAACTTTCTGCAATTATGCATATATTTAATCATTTGTCTTAAACAACAACATACTAAATTCTAATGGTTCAAAATTTGAAGACAAAACATTGTAATTAAAATTTCCTAGAAATGTGCAAATCAACACATTGTGTTCTAACTACCTACAAAAAAAATCATTGCTAAATTCAACATATGGCCAATATTCTAAGTTCAATGGGGCTAAAATTCCTAGAAAGATAAATGAATTGGAACTTCCTAGTAATTAGCACATCTACATGTTGTGTCCTAAATACCTTAAAAGTTTCATATTAAACATGATAAAATTCTTAGGTCGAAGTCATTATTCTCTAACAATTCCATTACATGGGGTATAATAATGGCACAATTAGCAAAACAAAGATACATTTTGGAATTGATAATGATCTGACATTTACAATTTATAATTGTTCAGTTTAATATTATAGACTTCATGTGGATATTTGTTTTATAATATTCCACATTCAGAAAATAAAACTTGTATAACATGATGTTTCTCACTCAGCAACAGACAGCCATGTTTGGATGATCACAAAGTGTGAAATAAACAGGAGTCAGTATTACAGTCCATGTGAATTATACACAGCTCAATGTCAGCTGCAGATGTTGAACAAAGTGATAAACAACATGTGTGGTTTGGAGAGCAGACTAGATTTGTACAGAAACATTTACAACCTGTCAATATCCCAGCTATCTCCATTATACGGCTGGTGTTGAGCTGGACATGGCGTCCTCATCAGTACGGGGTCTGTGTTCATCTACAACGAGGCATTAATTAGCTGTTAATTAATCAATTCCATACATTATATGTAATGACAGAGCTACATCTACAAATTAAAACTTCAAACGGATTACCATGACACTTGGTCTATTATTTGTCTAATTAATTAAATTAGGTCAATTAACATGTAACAAAACAACTGATTACAAATACATGCGTCAGTGAGTTTTACCTTCGTTTAGTTGATGAGTTGTTGTGACGAGGTGTCGTGTATCAGGTGTCTTCATCAGGACGGGGTCTGTGTTCATCTACAACATGGCATTAATTAGCTGTTAATTAATACATACAGTATATGTAATGATAGAGCTACATCTACCAATTAAAACTTTAACCTGATTACCATGACACTTTCTTTAATATTTATCTAAATAATTGAATTAAGTCAATTAACATGTCACAAAATAACTGATTACAAATACATGAGTCACTCTATATATTTCATAATTAAATACAACAACCTGCTATTTCTATTCACTAAATACAATGACATGTAACTGTACATTTAATTAATAAAATAATGTATCTTATTTCTGTTTATTTTAGATAAACACTGAATCCCAATGACTGGTAGACACAGCTAACCCTGTAACAATGAGTTGTTTATATTGACAAACAATCACACAGATAAACATGTCTTACATGTATCTTATTGACTGATAATTAACACGGACTGTGTGTCTTAGTTATCTATATCTAATTAATGTGAATGATAATGACTCAGACTTACCTGTCAGAGCGTCCTGTCTGGTGATATACCTGTAGACACACACCTTGTTGTTCCACGGTGATCCGACCCAGAGACGGTGAGTGTTGACATCATAACCCAGGCCCCATGGTCTACCCATCTCTTGTGATTTTGTCAGTAGATGTGACAGGAACTGACCGTCCTTATTTATCATCTGTACTGTGTCGGTTCTACCATCACACACCAGGATGTGTGACAGCGCGTCAGTACAGATTCCCCATGGCTGTAGTCCTGATCCTGATGGATGTCCTGTGTGGGAGAAACGATGTCTTCCTCCACGCTCTGTCACCACTACAGCACGAAACTCAAAGTCAGACACCACGACATCCCCATTGTTGTTCTCTGTTATATAGCGAGGTAATCTATACAGTCCCCGTCCTGTGTTGTGGTACTGTATGGTTTGTGTGAGTTGTCCACTCTGGTTGTACCGGGTTACCTTGCCTGTGTATGTATCACTGTTAAACATCGCAACCAGTAGATCCCCAGTGGACGGGGACCAGTACACACACCGTGGTCTCCATGTAGAGTCTGTTGTCTCTATAAATGTGGTGGTTGTTTTCATATCCTTTGACAGTTTGTTGATGTTATAATCCTCATCTATATAAATCAGTTCACTCTCACTGTTCACTGTGTGTGATCCTCCATCACCACTCAATGAATCCTCCACACGATGTAGAGGGACACCTGTTGTGTCTGTCAACATGAAATTGTTAAAATCACTGACCCAGACCCGGTCTGATGTCACACAGGAAATGTGACGACAACAATCAACACCTGGCACTGTGAGAGATTGATGGAACTCAGCACCAGACGTCAGTTTCAGCAGACACTGGTTTCCTACGCGTCGGTTTCCTCTCTCTGTGATTTGCATTGCACTCAGTGACTCCATCACATCCTCCTTGTTGAGTGACTCAGTCATGGAGAGCTGGCTGGTGTGGAGTGTAAGATGTATCTGGGGGAGGGCTGCCTTTGTGAAGGAGAGGAATTGTAGCGCACTGAATGTGAATGCTGGCTGTACATATCTGTGTTCATATCTCCTTAGTCTGACAATATGTCTGATCATTTCTATCTTTTGTTTTTTACATCTGTGTTTAAAATCAAAGTAACATAACACATTGTTCAATAGATCATATACCACATAGTCAATGAGATCCTTCAGTCTCTGGGCCTTTGTTAACATCTCTGATTGAAGGGGGGAGAATTCTGTGTGACAGGTTTTGACATCAGCTTTGATTTCTGTCAGGAGAACAGGTCTGTAAAAGAGAGCCTCACTTCTGATGGTGTGAATGGTTCCTCTGTGTTGTTGTCGCTTTGTTTTATAGGCTGTTATAACATCTATCTGAGTGTGTTTTCTATGTGTTTGGCAATTATTACAGGCAGGAACTTGACAAGGTTCACAGTACTTTGTATAAACATGGCTAGGATGTCTCACACAGATCTCTTGTGTTGGGATGTAGTTGAGTTTATCACGGTGTGACACAACATCATGGTCTATTGTTTGGAGATCTTTTACGTGGTTCTCTTTACACTGGGGACACAGATCACATGGACACGATACACAATAGTACGCTGTGTCCCCCGGACACTTAGAACATTGATGTAGTCTAAATGAGAAGCTTGCTGTGATGTATTGGGAGCTTGCTGTGTCCATGATGTGGGAAGTCTGGGTCATAACCTGTTCAATGAAAATAAAGAGTTTTAGGATTATTATTGTTTGTATAAACATTCAATGTCAAATTTTAAAAGAAATATATTTGGGTTTTTTAAAGATTAATATATTTTCTCTACTTGGATAATTGATGGTCTATTATTCTGGTTCTGATTATAGAGTCACTCAACCAGTAGAAAAATACAACATAAGATTGCTGAGTGAGAAAGAGGTGCTCTCTCCTCTCTCTCTCTCTCTCTTTATCCCTACATTTCTTTCTCTCTGTTTCCCTCTCTTGGATGTGTACATGATTGAGAAAGTGTACTATATGATTATCTAGCAGAGAAAGTCAGAGAGAAAAAAAAAATAAGATGTAAAGTACACATCACAATTAAGTTAATTCAATTACCGGGTATTAACTGTCTCAATTTACCTAACATGTACTCCTGCTCTTTCTATTTCTCTCTCTCTCTCTCTCTCTCTCTCTCTCTCGATCTTATTCCTCCTCTCTCTCTGATTTTTTTCTAACACATGCTTTTTCTCTGTCTCCTCAGATTTCTCTTCTAAACATGTATTTTTGCTCTCTCTTTCTATCTATTTCTCTCTTTCAGACAAATTCCATTAAACATGTACATGTACTAAATATATCTTACTCTCAAAGATGTAATCTCTCTCTCTCTCTCTCTGACCTATTCTTATGAACATGTGCATCTTACTATTGTAATTAGGGTCTTCCGTTTTCCAACGGAAGACCCTTTTGTTTTTCTTCGGTTTCTTTTTATTAGGGTCTTCCGTTTTCCAACGGAAGACCCTTTTGTTTTTCTTCGGTTTCTTTTTATTATTATTATACTTTTTCTTTTTTTTCTGACTCCTTTTTTGCTTCATAACTCAAAAAGTTTTCAACCGATTTCAATGAAACTTCCAGAGATTTTAGCAAGTTATCGTCCCTCAAAGATGTTAAAGTTTTAAAGACAACATCACTTCCGTTTTGGCGTGACGTCATTTTTAAAATTTAAAAAAAGTCATTTTGTCCGGGACTTTTCTAAAAAACGCTTTAAGATAGAGGCTTGACATTTTCAATTGTTATGATTTGGTCAATTTACCTCTGTAATGAAGCTATATAATAAAAATCTGTCACTTGCGGTCGAAACTGGAAGCGAATCAAATTTTTTGAAAAAATGAATTTTTTGATCAAACAAAAAACGTATACTTATTTTGTAGAGCTTTTTAAGCTGAGTCTAATGCTGAAAACCGTTTGAAATTCGGAGGATGCATAACAGAGATATCGGGGTTTAAAAACTGATTTTCTCGGAAATTTTGATGCCGCGTTCTTGGTTTCAAAAATAGTGCAAAATTCACACTGAAAGTAACTTCTACTGTAACAATTCGTACTGATCATAAAACTTTATAAAAAACATAAAATTATATGCATATTGTATAGTTTGTAAAGATAAATACAAAACTTCAATTCGTTTTAAAATCGGATACTGCATTGCGGAGTTATCAGGGTTTAAATATTGATTTTTCCGGAAATGTTGATTCCTCGTTATTGGTTTAAAAAATAGTGCAAAATTCACACTAAAAGTAACTCCTGCTGAAAAGATTTCGTACAGGTCATAAAACCGAACTCCTTTTTTATATAGTTAATCAGAGTGTTTATTGAAACAATTTCGTTAATTCGGTCGATAATTACGTTGTTAGTTTTTATTAGTCTGATTAGTTTTAATCGAAATAATTATCGTACGATTCACCATGTCAACTCGCCATGTTTCGACTGCGAACAACAGCTGATAGCGGTGTGTCAGAAGAATGGCCTGCAAGACGGCGATAGTGGAAATTTCAGCTCAACTAACGTATGACAGATTATAAAGGTATGTTTCAATACAGGATATGTCGTATTGACTTTTTCTTTTCAAAGTGTTTGTGCACTTTTCAATCTAATCCGACATTCCGCTGACTCTAACCTTCGCTTTTGACGTGCGTAACAATATAAAAGCGGGCATTTGAGTCAGAGAAATCTCGGGATATTATCTGTCCAATGTATTTTCACGTGTATGTTTTGCACACTACTCGTTTGAATTTCTATTTATTATTATGTATATGTATGTCTTATTTTGTATTGAACAACACACCACACACTGTATAACAGTGCAATTAAAAGGGGTGGGGGTCCAAAGGCACACAAGAGTAGAATGTTGTAATTAGAGTGCATGTTTGCATGATGATAACTTTACCCTAAATATTTGAAAATAGCAGATCTTTATCATATCACCTCCACTTAATTAATGAATTAAAGAACTCAGACAGGCTTGCATGTGCTTAATTAAATAAATAAATTTGACATGGTAAATATTCAGTCTAATTAAAATTAGAACTTTTGTCTGGCTCGTCGTTATACCGTATATGATTATCGCCTGTGAAAGAGCATGTAAATCAGAGTGCAAGATGAAAAGAACTTTAAGTTCAGATTTTAGGTTAATGTTCCCTGATATCTATAAAACATTCTTCTCAAGATTTGATTATTTCACAGAACATTGTAAATTCTTTGAGATTAGTTTATCTTTTATATATATTGAATTTTATTGATTCATTTTAGGTAAACTTTACATGCAGAACACATCTACATGGTAAACAGTTTTTACAGTAAGACAAATGTATGTAATAATTTTTACTTCATGTGCCTCAGATCTCTCTCTCTCTCTCTCTCTCTCTCTCTCTCTCTCTCTCTCTCTCTCTCTCTCTCTCGATCTCTCTCATGCTTTTAATCTTGGCAAAGCATCACAGAGCAACATCATTTTGTGCATATCTCTATCTAGGAAAAGAAATCAACAATGCTTTAAATTTCAAAATGAGCATGTATTATCGTGCAATCCCTCATTTTTTCATTGTGCAACTAAAATTTAGTAAAAATAAAAACGCTAAATTTATTTTCAAAAAAAAACCCAGTAGAATTCATTTTAAAAAAATGGTATAGCAGAAAATTATACTTTGAGGCTGTTTGGATGAAATACTGTAAGTCGTTTTAATTCCACCATGTTAAATTTTCATGATTTTTACTAAAGTATCAATTGCGATGGTTTTAATTTCACGCTGCTTAAAAATTCAATTGATCAGAATAGAAGCATTTAAATTTCATAATATTTGGTTAAAGTGTTCAAACTTATGCTTCTTAGGAAAATCAAAAAATAGGGGGAGGGTATACATGTAAGGGTATTTCTAAGTGATGTGATGCTTTTGTCATGATAATATCATGTATATGTATGTAGTTTTGAATAAGGTTTCTTATTTAGGGAGGTTGAACAACAGTTGACCTCTAAAAGATCAGGTAAAGATGCTTTATTTATGGAGAGCCCTATAAATCTGTGTTAAATAGAAGAAAGTGGAAATGCTGGGTTCACTTAAATTGCCATATTTTTCTTAATCCTTAATGGATTTGGCAAAATGAGGTATACTTTTTCTCAGAATAGCATAAGCTTTGTAAGTTTAAGACAAGATGACTTTTCAGAGAATGTTAGTGTAAGTTTCAAGACTACATGGTATTTTCAGATTTCTCATTTAACTGTAATTTTGAGTGGATTTTTACCAAAAGTAGTCTATTTTGGGAAAATGGATGATTTTGTTGGTTATACATTGTACATGTATATGTCATTACATGATTTATTAGCTATAATATACAAGGGAAGTAAATGCCTTTTAAATGTGTAGAATGACCACCACTAAAGTAAATTGGCTTAGAAAGTAGGTATTTCCTATCCTTATGACAATTAAAAGGCTTAAGTTAATTACCGAGATAAGAATTAATACTGCACAGTAAAAGAGTTTTGATCAATTGAATTATCTAAATTATAAATTTGCAGCAATTTTGCTGTCTGATTTCATGAAATAACATTAAGCAACCTGACTTATATATCTTAATTTTTTTAAAACAGCATATTTTTCTTTCAAATAAAATTCACATGTAGACAAATGCAGTTATCAAAGTATACAATATGTCAAAAAACTCAAGTTTTTCCTCCTTCCTATCCAAAAGTGATATTTTAGATATATTAATTTTACAGAATTCAAAAAGCCATGGCCCCCCTCTTTCCAATTGTCTCCATTACCATTACATGTTGGATATGTAAATGTACATTTGACCTTGAAATAACATCTGCTATGATAATTACTCTCGAAATGATCAAGAAGCAACAAATATTTACCCTTTTATTGTGTATATGCATCAAAAATGTAGGAAAACATGTAAAACTTGAACATTTATCATGGAATTCTCATCCGTCCCCAGGTACCCGGTTGTGTTTGAATTTCATTTTAATTAAGAGCAGACATCACACTGGTAGGTCTTAAATTACTATTTTAGCAAGGTTAAAAGGAGACTAGAAACAAGAATAAATAAAATATTCACTAAATATGATTATAAGCTTACTGTTTCATGAAAACAAGAAATCACATGTATGGCGGCATGTCTTTTTGTGAAAAAAAATGTTACATTACATCCATTTAACAAGAAAATATCAATTTTCAATATCAGTGATGGTTGTTTTTAAATATGTGTGAGAAATGACTTAAGGGAATTGCCACAAGTTTCATAATATTAAGGTTAAAGTGTTCAAACTAATGCTTCTTAGGAAAATCAAAAAATAGGGGGAGGGTATACATGTAAGGGTATTTCTAAGTGATGTGATGCTTTTGTCATGATAATATCATGTATATGTATGTAGTTTTGAATAAGGTTTCTTATTTAGGGAGGTTAAAAATAGTTGACCTCTATAAGATGATGTAAAGATGCTTTATTTATGGAGAGCCCTATGAATCTGTGTTAAATAGAGGAAAGTGGAAATGCTGGGTTCACTTAAATTGCCATATTTTTCTTAATCCTTAATGGAATTGGCAAAATGAGGTATACTTTTTCTCAGAATAGCATAAGCTTTGTAAGTTTAAGACAAGATGACTTTTCAGAGAATGTTAGTGTAAGTTAAAGGTAGCAAGGGACAGTTTCGGATAAAGTACCCGTCAATATTTTTGTAAAATTGAGAGTTGCTGTACTTAAAGGCTTATGAGTGTAGCTAAAATTCATGAAATGGTTTTTAATGATTATCATTACTTAGAGGGATGTCTCTTGTTGAAATTGATATTCAATATGTAGGCCCCATATGTTAGGTACATGAGATTCAGAAATAAAATGTGAAACCTGCGGCTAATATGACTGTTGTGTTGACTTTAGACAGTGAACATGCAAGTTACAGACGGGAGGGTAAATAACACGAAAAGTAGGTGGATGGGGCATTATAAACTATACACCGGTAAGTTTCTGACATGTGATGGTGCAACATGCACATGGTACGGAAGGTCAACCCTTTGCAGGGAATTGGCTGGGGGAGGTCTAAAAAGCTGAAAAATCATGAAAAATTAGCAAAATATGGAAGGGTCAAAATCTCATAAAACCAGTATGTAGAAAATTTTACAGGTTTTGACTAGTAATTTTCTTCAGAAATTGGTGTTTGGCCTTATAAAAAGTGAATTAAAGGTATTTGTGCTGAATGGGAACTGAGGAAATTCTAGTTACAGGGTTCCGAAGACACACGTCCCCAGGCTACAATGAAACGTATCACAAAAACTGTCCTGTGCCATCTAATGTCACGTATCGGGATATGTCATACTAATTACATTTCATGGTCAGTGTATTTTTTTTCAGAAATACTATGCATATGTTAATGTAAACACAGCTATTATTAGTACCGGTACATGTATTAACACAGCTTATTGATTTTTTTAATTTCAGCTATTGGTGGCCACATGGTTTTTACCTGTTGATTCTTTTCAGCTCTTGAGGTTAACCTGTCATCTCTACCCACATGCATATTCCTTAATGTGTTCTACAGACTATTTACCAGTAAAAATTAAATCGGATAATTCATGAACAGTTACTGTAATGGAACTTTAAGAAAGCATCATGCCTTGTTGTGGTTTGTGTTTGATAAGAAATTATAACAAACAAAATTATGGCTGTTTAAAGTAATTTACAATTGTTAGCTGTGAAAATTTGGCTGTTTAAAGTAATTTACAATTGTTAGCTGTGAAAATTTGTTTTTCAATAAAAGTATGCAATTATGTTTCTTTTATTTTGTTTTTAGCTCACCTGAGCCAAAGGCTCAAGTGAGCTTTTCTGATCACAATTTGTCGTTGTTGTAAACTTTTCATATTTTCATCTTCTTTTCAAGAACCACTGGGCAGATTTCAACCAAATTTGGCACTAAGCACCACCGCTAGGTGAAGGGGATTCAAGTTTGTTCAAATGAAGGGCCACGCCCTCTTTAAAGGGGAGATAATTGAGAATTATTGAAAATTTGATGGTATTTTTCAAAAATCTTCTTCTCAAAAACTATTCGGCCTGAAAAGCTTTAACTTGTGTGGAGGCATCCTCAGGTAGTGTAGATTCAAGTTTGTTCAAATCATGTTCCCGGGGGTAGAGAGGGGCCATAAGAGGGGGATCAAGTTTTACATAGGAATATATAGAGAAAATCTTTGAAAATCTTCTTCTCAAAAACTATTAGGCCAGAAAAGCACAAATTAAAGTGGAAGCATCCTCAGGTAGTGTAGATTCAAGTTTGTTAAAATCATAGTCCTAGGTGGTATTTGGGTCACAATGGGGGAATTGATTTTTACATAGGAATATATAGAGAAAATCTTTAAAAATCTTTTTCTCAGAAACTAATAAGCCAGGAAAGCTGAAACTTATGTGGAAGCATCCTCAGGTACTGTAGATACAAAGTTGTGAAAATCATGACCCCGGGGATAGGTTTGGGCCACAATGGGTGGGGGGGGGGGGGTGGTCAAAGTTTAACATTGGAATATATAGAGTAAATATTTAAAAATCTTCTTCTCACAAACTAATCAGCCAGATGATTATTTATAATTGTTAAGACTTTGGCCCCAGTACAGTTCTTTGGCCTCACAAGAAGGTTCAGAGTTTGATGTAGGTTTATATCCCATGTATAAACTATTGTTAAGGATCTTTTTTTGAGAACTGCAATACTCAACATGCGATATAACTATAAAATCAATATAAAATCATCCTTTTAGAAAAGGAACTAATGATTATAAACAAGAATATTTATGGGGGGAAATGGGTTTTATTTATACAGGATCTACATGTATTAATGTACATTGTCCAGGTAGTTTGCATTGTGACTCCATTAAGCTGATTTTATCATACCTATTGTTTGTGAGCGATGTGGCCAATTTGCCTCTTGTTTTAGTTTTTCATTGTTTTTCAATATTAAAAATTAAACATATGTAACCTACGGTAATTTTCATGATGAGTACAAAACTTAAATCCGTTTTTAAATCGGACGATGCATAACAGATATCGGGGTTTAAAAATTGCTTTTTCAGAAATTTTGATTCTGCGTTTTTGGTTTCAAAAATAGCGTGAAGTTCAAACTCGTACCAAAAATAATTCGAAGTTTGTTAAGAACTTTGACACCTTCGGAATTATTTTTTTGTTAAGTCGTTCTTAGAATCGTTAAGGATTTTGTTAATTCGTACATAGTATCATTCGTATTTATTTTTATCTTTTACTTTAAGTTCCTCGTTATTGATTTAAACACTCTGCTTCTTGCAGGAACATCAAGCTTTACTCTTGACATTAACGGAAGACCCACTCGTTGCTTTGCAACGAGCTTTGCTCTAGTTATTATTATACTTTTTCTTTTTTTTCTGACTCCTTTTTTGCTTCATAACTCAAAAAGTTTTCAACCGATTTCAATGAAACTTGCAGAGATTTTAGCAAGTTATCGTCCCTCACAGATGTTAAAGTTTTAAAGACAACGTCACTTCCGTTTTGACGTGACGTCATTTTAAAAATTTTAGAAAAGTCATTTTGTCCGGGACTTTTCTCAAAAACGCTTTAAGATAGAGGCTTGAAATTTTCAATGGTTATTATTTGGTCAATTTACCTCTGTAATGAAGCTATATAATAAAAATCTGTCACTTCCGGTCGAAACTGGAAGCGAATCAAATTTTTTGAAAAAATGAATTTTTTGATCAAACAAAAAACGTATACGTATTTTGTAGAGCTTAATAAGCTGAGTCTAATGCTGAAAACCGTTTAAAATTCGGAGGATGCATTACAGAGATATCGAGGTTTAAAAACTGATTTTCCCGGAAATTTTGATGCCGCTTTCTTGGTTTCAAAAATAGTGCAAAATTCACACTGAAAGTAACTTCTACTGTAACAATTCGTACTGATCATAAAACT
This sequence comes from Magallana angulata, assembly GCF_025612915.1. NCBI lineage: Eukaryota > Metazoa > Mollusca > Bivalvia > Ostreida > Ostreidae > Magallana > Magallana angulata. The sequence goes on along the minus strand of NC_069112.1, from coordinate 2,445,138 downwards.
TTTTAAAAAACATAAAATTATATGCATATTATATAGTTTGCAAAGCTAAATACAAAACTTCAATTCGTTTTAAAATCGGATACTGCATTGCAGAGATATCGGGATTTAAATATTGATTTTTCCGGAAATGTTGATTCCTCGTTATTGGTTTAAAAAATAGTGCAAAATTCACACTTAAAGTAACTCCTGCTGAAAAGATTTCGTACAGGTCATAAAACCGAACTCCTTTTTTATATAGTTAATCAGAGTGTTTATTGAAACAATTTCGTTAATTCGATCGGTAATTACGTTGTTAGTTTTTATTAGTCTTATTAGTTTTAATCGAAATAATTATCGTACGATTCACCATGTCAACTCGCCATGTTTTGAATGCGAGCAACAGCTGATAGCGGTGTGTCAGAAGAATGGCCTGCAAGACGGCGATAGTGAAAATTTCAGCTCAACTAACGTATGACAGATTATAAAGGTATGTTTCAATACAGGATATGTCGTATTGACTTTTTCTCTTCAAAGTGTTTGTGCACTTTTCAATCTAATCCGACATTCCTCTGACTCTAACCTCCGCTTTTGACGTGCGTAACAATATAAAAGCGGGCATTTGAGTCAGAGAAATCTCGGGATATCATCTGTCCAATGTATTTTCACGTGTATGTTTTGCACACTACTCTTTTGAATTTCTATTTATTATTATGTATATGTATGTCTTATTTTGTATTGAACAACACACCACACACTGTAAAACAGTGCAATTAAAAGGGGTGGGGGTCCAAAGGCACACAAGAGTAGAATGTTGTAATTAGAGTGCATGTTTGCATGATGATAACTTTACCCTAAATATTTGAAAATAGCACCTCCACTTAATTAATGAATTAAAGAACTCAGACAGGCTTGTGCTTAATTAAATAAATATATTTGACATGGTAAATATTCAGTCTAAATAAAATTAGAACTTTTGTCTGGCTCGCCGTTATATATGATAACCGCCTGTGAAAGAGCATGTAAAACAGAGTGCAAGATGAAAAGAACTTTAAGTTCAGATTTTAGGTTAATGTTCCCTGATATCTATAAAACATTCTTCTCAAGATTTGATTATTTCACAGAACACAGAAATTCTTTGAGATTAGTTTATCTTTTATATATATTGAATTTTATTGATTCATTTTAGGTAAACTTTACATGCAGAACACATCTACATTGTAAACAATTTTTACAGTAAGACAAATGTATGTAATAATTTTTACTACAATAGCCTCAGGTCTCTCTCTCTCTCTCTATCTCTCTCTCTCTCTCTCATGCTTTTAATCTTGGCAAAGCATCACAGAGCAACATCATTTTGTGCATATCTCTATCTAGGAAAAGAAATCAACAATGCTTTAAATTTCAAAATGAGCATGTATTATCATGCAATCCCTCATTTTTTCATTGTGCAATTAAAATCCAAAGCTTTGTAAAATTGTTTATGGAATTTTATACATACTAAACATAATATTGTTTTTAAAACCTGTCATTAATTAGAAAAGATAAAAAAATCCTCGCTAAATTTATTAGCAAAAAAAAACCCAGCAGAATTCATTTTAAAAAAATGGTATAGCAGAAAATTATACTTTGAGGCTGTTCGGATGAAATACTGTAAGTCGTTTTAATTCCACCGTGTTAAAATTTCATGATTTTAACTAAAGTATCAATTTCGATGGTTTTAATTTCACGCTGCTTAAAAATTCAATTGATCAGAATAGAAGCATTTAAATTTCATAATATTTGGTTAAAGTGTTCAACCTAATGCTTCTTAGGAAAATCAAAAAACAGGGGGATGGTATACATGTAAGGGTATTTCTAAGTGATGTGATGCTTTTGTCATGATAACATCATGTATATGTATGTAGTTTTGAATAAGGTTTCTTATTTAGGGAGGTTGAACAACAGTTGACCTCTAAAAGATTAGGTAAAGATGCTTTATTTATGGAGAGCCCTATAAATCTGTGTTTAATAGAGGAAAGTGGAAATGCTGGGTTCACTGAAATGGCCATATTTTTCTTAATCCTTAATGGAATTGGCAAAATGAGGTATACTTTTTCTCAGAATAGCATAAGCTTTGTAAGTTTAAGACAAGATGACTTTTCAGAGAATGTTAGTGTAAGTTTCAAGACTACATGGTATTTTCAGATTTCTCATTTAACTGTAATTTTGAGTGGATTTTGTACCAAAAGTAGTCTATTTTGGGAAAATGGATGATTTTGTTGGTTATATATGTCATTACATGATTTATTAGCTATAATATACAAGGGAAGTAAATCCCTTTTTAAATGTGTAGAATGACCACCACTAGAGTAAATTGGCTTAGAAAGTAGGTATTTCCTATTCTGATGACAATTAATAGGCTTAAGTTAATTACCAAGATAAGAATTAATACTGCACAGTAAAAGAGTTTTGATCAATTGAATTATTTAAATTATAAATTTGCAGCAATTTTGCTGTCTGATTTCATGAAATAACATTAAGCAACCTGACTTATATAACTCAATTTTTTTAAAACAGCATATTTTTCTTTCAAATAAAATTCACATGTAGACAAATGCAGTTATCAAAGTAAACAATATGTAAAAAAACTCAAGTTTTTGCTCCTTCCTATCCAAAAGTGATATTTTAGATATATTTACAGAATTCAAAAAGCCACCCCCTCTTTCCAATTGTCTCCATTACCATTACATGTTGGATATGTAAATGTACATTTGACCTTGAAATAACATCTGCTATAATAATTACTCTCGAAATGAACAAGAAACAACAAATGTTTACCCTTTTATTGTATATAGGCATCAAAAATGTAGGAAAAACATGTAAAATTTGAACATTTATCATGGAATTCTCATCCGTCCCCAGGTACCCGGTTATGTTTGAATTTCATTTTAATTGAGAGCAGACATCACACTGGTAGGTCTTACTATTTTAGCAAAGTTAAAAGGAGACTAGAAACAAGAATAGATAAGATATTCACTAAATATGATTATAAGCTTACTGTTTCATGAAAACAAGAAATCACATGTATGGCGGCATGTCTTTTTGTGAAAAAAAATGTTACATTTCATCCATTTACCAAGAAAAGATCAATTTTCAATATCAGTGATGGTTGTTTTTAAGTATGTGTGAGAAATGACTTAAGGGAATTGCCACGAGTTTCATAATATTAGGTTAAAGTGTTCAAACTAATGCTTCTTAGGAAAATCAAAAAATAGGGGGAGGGTATACATGTAAGGGTATTTCTAAGTGATGTGATGCTTTTGTCATGATAATATCATGTATATGTATGTAGTTTTGAATAAGGTTTCTTATTTAGGGAGGTTGAACAACAGTTGACTTCTATAAGATTAGGTAAAGATGCTTTATTTATGGAGAGCCCTATGAATCTGTGTTAAATAGAGGAAAGTGGAAATGCTGGGTTCACTGAAATGGCCATATTTTTCTTAATCCTTAATGGAATTGGCAAAATGAGGTATACTTTTTCTCAGAATAGCATAAGATTTGTAAGTTTAAGACAAGATGACTTTTCAGAGAATGTTAGTGTAAGTTAAAGGTAGCAAGGGACAGTTTCGGATAAAGTACCCGTCAATATTTTTGTAAAATTGAGAGTTGCTGTACTTAAAGGCTTATGAGTGTTGCTAAAATTCATGAAACGATTTTTAATGATTATCATTACTTATAGGGATGTCTCTTGTTGAAGTTGATATTCAATATGTAGGCCTCATATGTATAGGTACATGAGATTCAGAAGTAAAATGGGAAACCTGCGGCTTATAATGACTGTTGTGTTGACTTTAGACCGTGAAAATGCAAGTTACAGACGGGAAGGTAAATAACACGAAAAGTAGTTGGATGGGGCATTATAAACTATACACCGGTAAGTTTCTGACATGTGATGGTGCAACATGCACATGGTACGGAAGGTCAACCCTTTGCAGGGAATTGGCTGGGGGAGGTCTAAAAAGCTGAAAAATCATGAAAAATTAGCAAAATATGGAAGGATCAAAATCTCATAAAAACCAGTATGTAGAAAATTTTACAGATTTTGACTAGAAATTTTCTTCAGAAATTGGTGTTTGGCCTTATAAAGAGTGAATTAAAGGTATATGTGCTGAATGGGAACGGAGGAAATTCTAGTTACATGGTTCCGAAGACACACGTCCCCAGGCTACGATGAAATGTATCAAAAAAACTGTCCTGTGCCATCTTATGTCACGTATCGGGATATGTCATACTAATTACACAATCGCAACTTCTCGGGCCTTTACGGCAAGCTCGGAAAAACACCTCGAATGTATTACCTAGGCGTCCATGACAACCCCCCTTTTTGTAAAACTTGATATAAATAGAACGCATTTTACGATCTGTTGAGATATGAGCTATACTTCATTAAAGTAAACGATATACACTAAAATATAACACAGAAGCAACATACAAGACTCTCTATCCGATACTAATTTAATGGGAAGCGACTCCATTTTGTATAAAATTCTAACATCCGGTGATGTTAATACATTCGAGGTGTTTTTCCGAGCTTGCCGGAAAGGCCTGAGAAGTTGCGATTGACTAATTACACTGCATGGTCAGTGTATTTTTTTAAGAAATACTATGCATATGTTAATGTAAACTTTATACTGGTACATGTATTAACACAGCTTATTGATTTTTTTAATTTCAGCTATTGGTGGCCACATGGTTTTTACCTGTTGATTCTTTTCAGCTCTTGAGGTTAACCTGTCACCTCTACCCACATGCATATTCCTTAATGTGTTCTACAGACTATTTACCAGTAAAAATTAAATCGGATAATTCATGAACAGTTACTGTAATGGAACTTTAAGAAAGCATCATGCCTTGTTGTGGTTTGTGTTTGATAAGAAATTATAACAAACAAAATTATGGCTGTTTTAAGTAATTTACAATTGTTAGCTGTGAAAATTTGTTTTTCAATAAAAGTATGCAATTATGTTTCCTTTATTTTTTTTTAGCTCACCTGAACCAAAGGCTCAAGTGAGCTTTTCTGATCACAATATTTTCATCTTCTTTTCAAGAACCACTGGGCAGATTTCAACCACATTTGGCACTAAGCACCACCACTAGGTGAAGGGGATTCAAGTTTGTTCAAATGAAGGGCCACGCCCTCTTTAAAGGGGAGATAATTGAGAATTATTGAAAATTTGTTGGTATTTTTCAAAAATCTTTTTCTCAAAAACTATTCGGCCTGAAAAGCTTAAACTTGTGTGGAGGCATCCTCAGGTAGTGTAGATTCAAGTTTGTTCAAATCATGGCCCCCGTTGGTAGGGAGGGGCCACAAGAGGGGGATCAAGTTTTACATAGGAATATATAGAGAAAATCTTTGAAAATCTTCTTCTCAAAATTTATTAGGCCAGAAAAGCACAAATTAAAGTGGAAGCATCCTCAGGTAGTGTAGATTCAAGTTTGTTAAAATCATAGTCCCAGGTGGTATGGTGGGGTCACAATGGGGGAATGGATTTTTACATAGGAATATATAGAGAAAATCTTTAAAAATCTTCTTCTCAGAAACTAATAAGCCAGGAAAGCTGAAACTTATGTGGAAGCATCCTCAGGTAGTGTAGATACAAAGTTGTGAAAATCATGACCCCGGGGATAGGTTTGGGCCACAATGGGTGGGGGGGGGTCAAAGTTTAACATAGGAATATATAGAGTAAATATTTAAAAATCTTCTTCTCAGAAACTAATCAGCCAGATGGTTCTTTATAATTGTTAAGACTTTGGCCCCAGGACAGTTCTTTGGCCTCACAAGAAGGTTCAGAGTTTGATGTAGGTTTATATCTCATATATAAACTATTGTTAAGGATCTTTTTGAGAACTGCAATACTCAACATGCGATATGACTATAAAATCAGTATAAAATCATCCTTTTAGAAAAGGAACTAATGATTATAAACATAAGCTTAAGAATATTTAGGGGGGAAAATGGATTTTATTTATACAGGATCTACATGTATTATTGTACATTGTCCAGGTAGTTTGCATTGTGACTCCATTAAGCTGATTTTATCATACCTATTGTTCCTCAGGTGAGCGATGTGGCCCATTTGCCTCTTGTTTTAGTTTTTCATTGTTTTTCAATATTAAAAATTAAACATATGTAACCTACGGTAATTTTCATGATGAGTACAAAACTAAAATCCGTTTTTAAATCGGACGATGCATAACAGATATCGGGGTTTAAAAATTGATTTTTCAGAAATTTTGATTCTGCGTTTTTTGGTTTCAAAAATAGCGTGAAGTTCAAACTCGTACCAAAAATAATTCGAATTTTGTTAAGTACTTTGACACTTTCGGAATTATTTTTTTGTTAAGTCGTTCTTAGAATCATTAAGGTTTTTGTTAATTCGTACATAGTATCATTCGTATTTATTTTTATCGTTTACTTTAAGTTGCTCGTTATTGATTTAAACACTCTGCTTCTTGCAGGAACATCAAGCTTTACTCTTGACATTAACGGAAGACCCACTCGTTGCTTTGCAACGAGCTTTGCTCTAGTTTCTCTCTCTTTTTCTCTGAGTTACTCTCTGTTAAACATATGCATCTTTCTATTTCTCTTAGACATGTAATCTCTCTCTCTCTCTATCTCTCTCTCTCTGTCTCTCTCTCTCTCACACATTATTACCCCTTCATTCACTATCTCTAATTTTACAGCTAAACAAGTACTTCTTATCTCTCATTCTTTCTCTAAGCCTCTGTCTTTCATTATTTCATAAATAAACATGTAAACACTTTCTATCTTTTATGTAAACATGTGCATCTTACTTATTCTCTCAGACATGTAGTCTCTCTCTCTCTCTCTCTCTCTCTCTCTCTTTCTCTCTCAGATGCTTACTCTTTTACATGTAAACATGTGCATCTTACTTATTCTCTCAGACATGTAGTCTTTCTCTTTCTCTCTCTCTCTTTCTTGTGACTTACTCTTATACATGTAAACATGTGCATCTTGTAGTCTCTCTCTCTCTCTCTCTCTCTCTCTCTCTCTCTCTCAGATACTTACTCTTATACATGTAAACACGTGCATCTTATTCTCTCAGACATGTACTCTCTCTCTCTCTCTCTCTCTCTCTCTCTCTTTCTCTTGTGACTTACTCCTATACATGTAAACATGTGCATCTTATTCTCTCAGGCATGTAGTCTCTGTTTCTTACTCACAGACTTAGTATGTAAACATGTGCATCTAACTATTTTTCTGACATGTATTCTCTCTCTCTCTCTCTCTCTCTCTCTCTCTCTCTATCTCTCTCTTCTCTGACTTACTCTGTTAAACATATGCATCATTCTATTTCTCTCAGACATGTAATCAATTTCATTCTTTTATTATTACTTTCTCTCACTATCTCATGATTTTACAGCTAAACCTGTACTTCTTGTCTCTCATTAAATCTGTTCTCTTGCTTTCTAACTGTTCTCTCTATCCCTCACACTTTCACTACCAAACCTCTCTCTCTCTATATCTATCTCTCTCTCATACAGATGAACTCAACTAAACTTTGTCTCTTACTCCCTTACTCTTGTTGTTCCATATCTATCATTTAATATGTCTTGCTCTGTATAACATGTCTGTTTGCTCTCTCTCTCTTTCTCTCTCTCTTTCTCTCTCTCTTTCTTTCTATCTCTCTCTCACAGATACTTACTCTTATACATGTAAACATGTACATCTTACATGTAATATCTCTCTCTTTTCTTAGACATGTTATCTCTCTCTCTCTCTCTCTCTCTCTCTCTTTCTCTCTCATTATTACTTTCTTTAATTGCTATCAAAATACAATTCACACCTAATCCTCAAATTTGTGCAAAATGGGAACCCACCAGTGTAACCATGTTAATTCCTGGTTTATGTCCCATGCTTTGCTATTCCTTTAACCCTGGTTGATTTTTGACTGCCCCCCCCCCCCTTTAGATAAATTAGCCCTGATACTACCACAAAGGTATGTTTCTCCTCGTCTAACACACCAATAATCAAATGGGAATGTGGGCAATAGTTATATTGTCAGTTCCTGGGTAAGAAGTTGATGTTGACCTCGGCCTATGCTCTCGAGTAACAGTTCTTATCCCAGTACTAACACAATGACCACGGCCCTCATACCCATTTAAAAGATGTATACTACATGTAAAATGTCTATGAATGACACACGACGACAAACGTGAGATAGCAATGGGTCTCCTGAGTGACTCAGGTGACCTAAAAATACAGAGTATAGCTACATAAACATGGTGATATTACATGAATACTATACCACATATATTCTCTCTTTGATCTTTCAGTCAACAGCACAGTCAAACACAGCCTGGGAACCTGTAAAGAGACCATCAACTGTTACATTCTAGTACTTGATGATATCCCGCACAATTGCGGGATTTAATATTACATACATTTATATGATACAATGCTTCACAAGATATCTGTGAGCCAATGCTCACTAGTGATACCCCCGCTCTGATGTAAATATGCAAAATAAGCAAAGTCGACATTTAACAGAAAGCTGGCATCAGATTGGTACAGAAATATATCCCATAATATGGCATGCCTAAACAAATAGTGTGTTAAAATTTCAAGCATCTGCGATTAATAGCTGCTGAGAAATCTTTGAGGAAAATTTGTTTGAAAATTTTGGCTAAAAATAAACAAAGTCGTCATTTAACAATAAGTGGACGTCTGATTGGTACAAAAATATATCCCATAATATGGCATGCCTAAACAAACATTGTGTAAAAATTTCAAGCATCTGCGATAAATAGTTGCTGAGAAATCTTTGAGGAAAATTTGTTTGAAAATTTTGGTTAAAAAATAAGCAAAGTCGTCATTTAACAGGAAGTTGACGTTCGATTGGTACAAAAATATATCCCGTGATATGGCATGCCTGAACAAACACTGTGTAAAAATTTCAAGCATCTGCGATAAATTGTTGCTGAGATAAATGTGACAGAAATTTTTGTTACGGACGGAGAGACAGACAGACAGATAGACAGACAGACGGACAGACACACAAGGGTAAAACAGTATACCCCCTCTCCTTTGGAGCGGGGGTATAATTATAATATATAAAGAAAATTTATAAAACATGGATAAAATGCAGTTGTGTCTTTACCCCATGTAAAGAACAGACTATAATTGCTATCAAAATACAATTCACACCTCCGTTGACCTCGGCCTATGGTTTCGGGCAACAGTTCTTACCCCAGGACTAACACAATGACTACTGCCCTCATACCCATTTAAAAGATGTATACTGAAATGTCTACAAATGACACACGACAACAAACGTGAGATAGCAATGGGTCTCCTGAGTGACTCAGGTGACCTAAAAATACATAGAATAGTTACATGAACATGGTGATATTACATGAATACTATACCACATATATTCTCTTTGACCTCTCAGTCAACAGCACAGTTAGACACAACCTGGGAACCTGTAAAGAGACCATCAACTGTTACATACTACAGACTGATATAACCTATCAGTCAACAGTCAGACACAGAGAACCTGTAAAGAGACCATCAACTGTTACATACTACAGACTGGTATAACCTATCAGTCAACAGTCAGACACAGAGAACCTGTAAAGAGACCATCAACTGTTACATACTACAGACTGGTATAACCTATCAGTCAACAGTCAGACACAGGGAACCTGTAAAGAGACCATCAACTGTTACATTCTAGTACTTGATGATATCTTTAAATTTTTTTTTTAGGCCTTATGCCTTTCTGTTACTCAAGTAATCGACTGACCAAAAATAATGTTTAGGTTCACACTTCAATCTAAAGAATATTATATGTATGCATAAATATATGATTTTTTATTAAAGCACATAGTAGGCCAATTCATTTAATTTTGTATTCCTACAAATTTTCTCAATAAAATTAGAATGATGTCGATTATTTGTTTCAATGTTCAATTGTTCCGCCCCCTCCTACTCAGTATTATATATTCAAATACATTAATGTATTAAATTAATTAAATTAGTTTATTAAAACATCCTACCATATTCATGATATTCACCATTCTTTTAACGATCACTATTGATGTGTATCATTTGTAGTATAGGAAAAACAAAACAATTTTTATGACCATTCATCGCCCAGTCCCTTTTCAACCTCCCTATTTTATGTACACATGATTGCGTGGACCCTGAGGTCCACGCAGAAAATATATAAACGAGGTTAAACCGGATGCTCTGGGGAAAATTTAGCCTGCGCATGAGCTAGCCTGGTTCCTGTCGGTAATGGGTAGCTCAGGGAACCAGGCTAGCACACGTTTATCTGAATCGGGATCGGGATTCCGTGCCATATGCACACATAAGTTCAAAGGCGCTGTAATTGTAAAGTTGTCGGTAAACAGTACAGAAACAAAGTATTCCTTTTAAAGAAATGATTTGCATGTGATATGAACTATCAGTATTATGAAATAAGTTAATGTTATGCCGAAACTACAACATGCATCAAATAGCATAATTTGCAATGTTTTGTTGTTTTCCGAATACACATATGTAACTTTACTTTTATAGTAGGCAAGGCTAGAGAACTTCCCGATTAAACTTTTTTAAGCATTTAAGTATGATTGAATAATTATGTCACTGTATAAAAGTTTAAATTTCAAGAAAAATGCATCCAAATATGAAATGTTTAATTTACACAAAGCTGTCACTGCATAACGTTAGTTAACAAAGTAGTGCGAATCGTAATGTGTGCGCAAATAGTAGAATTCACCGAATGCCTGATACTATACATGCAAACTTCATTCATATATAGATCATAATTATTTTAGAAGTCAGGGCTATACATACATGTATACGTAATGCAACGTACAAATTTAGTGGTTAAAAGCAGAGGGCTAGAGTCGGTGGAATCTCTGATAATTTTAACTAAAGGCTTTCACGCTTTCGTTGGAAACACATGCAAATGGTCCACGTATTGTAGTCCTTTTTTAAAGGACAGCAACTTGTTTATTCATATAGACGTAGAACACAATCTGTTCATTGTTTACAAATTAATGCAAAAAGTTAACTACTAATCTTTCCTGGTATAAAAATGTATGAAATTAAAAGACACTAGTGTATGCTAACGATGCAGCTGTGAAACGATAAGCACGGGCCTTTATCATTGTGATGTCATGAAAAAAGTTCACACATTATTGAAATGATTTGCTATTCTGCAGGTTCATATAAGGAAACATATTTGCAACTATAAATATCAAGTATCACCTTCTATGTATACTCTAAGTAAATTCCCAGTAAATATATTCACTCTTTACATTTAATCATTCGATATCATTGCAAGTGTACAATTTGATACAACTCCCACTGGCTTGGATCCCCCAAAACATGTCCACCACCATACTCTCATTTTTGCTACTTTAGGCTGGTTTTAAAATATTGAAAATGAAAGTAGGTTTTAGTTAATTCAACAATAATTACTTATCAGGTAAAATTCAATTATAGTTTATGGACATCATATTACACTTGTTAAAATACCAAAAGTGTAAGCAGTTACTCTGGTGCAGGCATTTTTTAGTTAATTGACAAAATGTAGTATAGATATTCTTACATGTAACAAATGTTAAAGTGTCAATAACTATATTTTTTTTTTCAAATTCTGGTAAGCGATTAAGACATTGATAAATGTTTTCTCATAAAATGTTGGTCTTTCAACAGGAAAACAAAATGTTACTTACTTTTTTAGACAAATGCCACCCCCCCCCCCAAAAAAAAAGCTATTCATATATTTAGTTTTTAATGTTTTAATCGGTCAACTTAGTTTTCATTATTAATTAATTTCATCTTTATATTACTTAACGTATATACTCCCAGTAAACATTTAAAAAAAAAGGGGGGGGGGATTCTGTGTCTGAACAAACGACTGGTCCATTGAGCTGTTGGATTGAAACAACTTACCCCCTCCTCCCTTACCTGAACTAAGTTACAACAGTTTTTTCTTCAACACTTTACATATACACGAATGACATGTTTGTTTTCGGGTCAGCCATTTTACATAGTTGACTTTTAAAACTATCGCGTTTTATCTCACCTAAATTGTCACGGGCAAGATATAAGGAAGAAGTAGACTATATTGTAGAATATATGATATGACAAACTTTTTTCACGGGGAACAATTATCTAAACGGATAGAAATAAACTTTCCTTTCCTCTTCCCAAATCGGTCTATCGTCTGGTCGACATACGTCACAGCGATGCTTAGACGTTTCGCCACCTAGCAATTTCGACCCCAAATGGTTTCGGTCCCAGATAAGGAATTTACCGGTTTTCAAAAATAGAAAAAAGCTGTTCGAATATTCAGTTTTAAATGTAATAATCGGTCAACTTAGTTTTCATTATTACTTTATTTCATCTTTATATTAATTAATGTATATGTACTCGAAGTAAACATTTTTTAAAGTAAGGGGGTGGGTGGAGGGATCGGGGGGGGGGGGGTGGGGGTAAAAATTGATTTGAGACCACGGATGACTTCTAAAGCAATCCTGTATTTCTACATATTTTGCAGAAATGTTTGCCAGAACAATTCAAGTGAATTTACTGGTCAGTTTCACTGTATGTGCTTTGTTTTATTAATTCATGTTAAATTTCATTATGCGTTTGTGAAATAAAATTTGAGAATTATCTTTTGGACGACAATCCTGCTATCTGTAGCATTCCTGTCCCGTCACAATGAAGTGTGTTTGTTTTATAACAGAATGTCTGATTCTGACTGACACCGGAAATCGTGTTTATTTCAGCAGCCAAAACATCACACTTGTTGAACTGAACACAAGCACATAACAACATGTCAAGGACATTCGGTACACGCACTTTTGCACAAAATAATGAATGAAAACAAAATATATACGGTATGAATCGTATGACATAATGGATTTTTATGAATTACAGCTAGAAATGTTATTCGCATTATAGACACAATCTTTTTAAGAAACAACATACATTAAACATAAATATGCAGCAATCACCATGCCCAGAGAAAAGGGGGTATGAGGTCTATTTTTGGTAGCTTTACTACACTGCTTTAATAAGTTGTTTTTTTTTAAACTAAAACCACGCCATCGTTTAAAAATCGTCAGCGCTTATTATGACACGTCTTTTACTTCCTATAATTAGGCAACTTCAAAACAAAGAAATGTTTACAGGCTTCAGGATCGGGGGCGGATTGGGGTGGGGGTGGTGGATGGGGCCTGCCCTCCCCCACACTTTTTTAAAAGCGGTCACAGACACGCACTTTTTCGAAGTATGTATAAATTACTGGGATAATTTTATAAGAAAACCAGGCCCCGAGGTTATAAAACTTTTTACATACTCGTTCTCAAACTCAAACTCGTACTCCGAGTACGCGCTCCACTGAGTACGACTCTTAAACCAAGGTTATAAAAGGTTTGGAGTACGTTCTTCTATCATTCATTGTATTACAATCTCAATACCATTGTACAAAGGTACACACAGATTATAATGATACAATACGTGGTGTTTCTCACTGAGAGAGAGAGAGAGAGAGAGAGAGAGAGAGATTACAGCCTGTTAATTACCTCGTTCCTTTTAAAGTTGTTTATATCTACGCTCCCTACCCTCTTTTCCAAAAACATTTGAGATAATCACAGTTTGTTGATAAATTTCCCAATAACACTGGATTTATCGTCTTTGTTGCTCAAAAGTTCATCTGTGTTGAAATATAATCGTACACGCCAAATAAAGTGTATCAAATACTCAGACCAACAAAATACAAAAGCCACCACACGTGCTGAACCTATACACTTCTATTCAATCAAGACATCGTCTTTCATGTATGCATGTTTTAGACTTTCCAGATCTGTTCAAGCTCGCCCATTCTTTCCACAAATTGTTTATAAAATATGTTTTCGGAATTTCATAAATTAAAGTGACAAACACAGCTTTTAATTGAGTTTCACTTATAAAAACACGTGTCTAAACCACATTAAAATCGCTTAGTAAGTTCACACGCACCGTTGTATTTTATGATGCGATTTTTATAAACCATAATCTTTGAAATAATTAACTATATATAAGCATTATTCACATATTTTTTTTTCAAAATGTAAGATTGCATGTAACTCTCAATAAGACATCTGCGTTAATATGTCCATTTTTTGGCACTAATCGATAGCACAGTGCCGATAGTTGTAGCTTATACTCGGTCAGTAGTAAGATTTTTACATAGTGTCTAAAATTTTCATATTATCGATGTTACACAACGAATGAATACATCTCTCTCTCTCTCTCTCTCTCTCTCTCTCTCTCTCTCTCTCTCTCTCTCTCTCTCTCTCTCTCTCTCTCTCTCTCTCTCTCTCTCTCTCTCTCAATGAACAATGAATACAAATATCGGCCAAGTGATTATATATTAAAAAAAAAATTAAATAATAGTCGTTTATAGAGTGCATGCAGATGCATGCGGTAATCTGAAGTTTTAATAAATTTCGCGATTCTAAGATTTTTTTTTTATGGCTATACATTGTACATTGGAACAAACGATCATACACATTGACTTCAGTATCATCGAAATTTGTTTCTTGTAAATAAAAAAAAAGATGAAAAATCATTTAAGTTTACATCTAATGCCCTTTAACATGCGTTTGTATTACTTACTGCTAATTTTTGATTACTTTCTATATTTCCAAGTAAGATTGCTTTTTGTTAACTTTCAAAATCGGTTCTTATTATTCTTAATGGTCTTGATATTTCGAAAAAAAAATTGTTGTAAATTATTTACAGGATATGTCATAACTTGGTGTTATAAGGGAGATAACTCAAATTATCAACCTCTTCAGCATAACTAACCCTCTCTCTCTCTCTCTCTCTCTCTCTCTCTCTCTCTCTCTCTCTCTCTCTCTCTCTCAGTTAAATGTGTTGTCATGATAATCAGTCCCTCTACACATATCCACCCACCACGCATTATTCACAACCTTTCACCTCGCATGTTTTTATCATTAAAACACGGCGATAAAGCTCTGCCATTCGTTCAACTGTATTTGAGATCATGAGCGTGATGAGTTTTCATACATACATGAACTCGAATAGGTTTCGAGTCACGTGATCAGGTAATATAAATAGTAGAACAATGCGGTGGCGTGGAACTCTAAGCTTGCTCGTTAGTTGTATGTGTTTTAAATGAGGTAAAATGGCAGATAGAATGGAATGCAGTGATATAGGACTATCGAACGATGAGACAGTTTCATTATTTTCCTTCCTTACTATAAAGAAAGCGATAGAAAAACAGAGTTGTTTAATCATAAAAACATAACGGGGCTTACTCAGAAACTTCCAAAAACCCCATCACGGTGAGCAGTGCTGTGCATGAGGCAGAGACCGGACCAGCATTTGAGTTCAAGCACGAGGGGCGAAGTCCCAAAAGTTGGCTGAATTTGAAGAACTGTTTCAGTATAGAAATTTAGCGAAGGCCGCGCTCGTTTTTGACGGGGAGAAAGCCGTTCACAACAAAGAAACAAAGTCATTAAGGTGGACTACCACACCTGGTAAAAGTCACTAAAATTAAAGGTAAATTATTTAATTACGATAGATATGATGATAAATAAACCGTACGTATGTCCAAAAAGCGAACAAATGTGGGAGGGGGTATTTTGTTTAGCGGGTGGGGGATCCAATGGCTTTTTGGGGGAAGCTTTGCTTTACTTATTTAGTAAGTTTTTTTTCAGGGGAAATACACGCAACCACTCCACCTGTAGACCCGCGCATGAAATGTATTACATGAGGAATTCTTTTAAGAGTAAAATGGACATTAAATGTTCAAACAGGTGTACCCTGCTGCATGTAAGTGTAGGTGTCCCTGACAATACGTTATTTCTTGATTTGTTCTCAGTAAATAAAATATTGGTGCATTGCATTTCATGTAGAATAAAGTGCATATATTTATTGATATTTTTGAAATTATGATCCATGTACTTCAACCACGCCATCATTTAAAGATCTAGGTCAGTTCCTGACTTTGAGCTTTGGAGGACCCTTATCGTGCCAGCGCCTACCAAGACATGTCCTTCACTTCCTATAGTAAGCCACCATGGAAATAGATATGATAGTTGATTTTTCTAAAATTATGGTTAAGTATGCCACTCCCCCATGCGCTAATCTAGAGGGGTCAGGGGTACGAACCCCCTCCAACTCTTGCAAAATTCAAATTTCTTTAAATTAACTAAAGAAATTGCCAGAATTATGTCTCAACCCCCGCCCCCCCCCCCCCCCCCGGGCAAACTCAAATATCCGTCGGACCCCCCCCCCCCCCCCCTCCCGGGGATTTTTTTTTGGATCTGCACATGCCCCCTCTACTTTCAGAAACAATGCTAAGTAATATATCCTAGAGTTCCTTGATGTCTTATACACTTCAATCTGTGTTAGAAGGGAGATAACTCGGAGTATCAATCTCTTCAAATAGGCCCACACAACACAGAGATACTTATAACAAAAAAAAAAAAAAACAAATTGCGCAAAATATTGATGTGACATGGTTTAAACAAATGTTAATACTCGATTTTTACATGATTTTTTTTAAATTTACCATCCAGTAAGGAATTAATTTTAGAAAAAAATCCAGACATTTTGCAAATTTCATGTTTTTCACAAACGTTTTCAAGGGGATACCCATTTCTGAGAGGTTATAACAAACAACTAGCAAGTAAACATATACTTTTTCTTATTTATATGTATTGTTAGGATGTATATATATATATAATCTAAACTGGGTTTTCCATGATTGAGCCCAATTAGTGCTAACTATAGGACAACCTTAAGAGAATTAACAAGCCGAATTAAATTATCGTCCCTACTAATGGAAAATCGACGCCTTGATATTTGTATAAAGAAGTTCTGTAAGCATTTTTATCAGAAACCTAAGAAGTCCGACAAAGATAACTCTTCATTTTCAGATCGTTTTATTTTTTATTTTTTTATATTTTATCTCTGTTTATTCTTTGAGGCTTGACAGGCTTTCACTGATTTAGAACTTTTCGTTTTTCAGTCCACAAATTCACGGCCATTAATCAATTTCTGATCACATGCAACACAGAACAACAGATGAATGTGCATCAGTGGAGAATGTGGATCAATTGTTTAAATGGAAGTCCAGGTCGCCGTTAACACTTTAAATTAGCCGCTACCGACACATTTAGGACTGGGCGATGTTAATTAAAGACAATGAAATGCTTTCTTTTGTTATTCATTAGGGGCTATATGAAGTAAGCAATCATTGCAGAAAAAAACGGATTTCCGGAAATATTTGAACAAAACAAAACCGGAAATTGGTAATAAAGAGACCTCATAACTGTTCTAAGAACAATTCTGCTAATAGTTTATTATCACATTTCGTCTTTATAAAAAAAACAAAAGAAAAATATTTCCGGAATATTTGTAACTGATTCTTCATTTCTGTTATTAACCTATAATAAGTGAAACATTTCCATAAGATAATACCACATTACCGGCATACATTATCACACTTTCGACATGTGTATGTCTTTAATTTAAACAGTTACACAAGATAATACCACATTACCGGCATATATTGACACCCTTACTATGTATTTTACCAATATACATCGTATTCTACATTTACTTAACACCCCCACCCCCGCCCCCGCTTTTTAAACAGGAGGAGGAAAACGCACACAACAGTTCGTGAAAATATGATTTCATTTTGTAATGTGACGTTTGATTAAACATCCGTATAAAAATTACATGTGTATCTTATATACTGGGTTCTTATCAAATGGACGCACTGGCTAGTTTTTATTTAGTTGCTTTTATTTTAATTGACTCTGTAATCCTCGCCATATTTCTCTGAAGCTATGGACGCTGATTATTTACCTTCACTGCAATTGCGAACTGTCCATTGAACTATCAGGGTCAAGGTTAGGGTTAGGCTGATGGGCCCCGGGTTGTACAATATCTGAAAGAATGGACAGTTTTTATCTTATTACCATTACTTGGTTTTAGCAGTGGTCCTTTTGTCCACATTGCATTATGAAATGCATGCTCAATACTTATGACATACACATGTCACTATGATAAAATATTTACTTACTGCTCAGTGGTAAGCATAGTTCGATCCCGCCCACTGGTCATGTGTGTACAAACATTGGAAGAGGATCGTGTGATTCTGTTAAGGATTAAACTGTTAACACGTGGATATATGAATGTCTGTTTTCATCTAAAAAAAATTCCGATCATCCAAATTTATACAAAAGGACGACGTTAATCAATCGAATTTATGTTGTTTTTTGTTTGTTAATTCGTGCAATAGGTTATTTTGATTTTGTCTTGGATACTCTGTGTAGTTTGTATGTGGAAGATGGTAAATTTCCGTGAGGTTGGAGGAACTAGCAGTTGTGTTGTGTTACTGTGAGTTTGTGTTCATCCCAATTATCTGCAGCAGTCCAGTATGTTGGCTGTAGTCGTCTAATAAGTAGAAAAACTGACGACGCAACAATGTTTTAATTAGATGTATTTATTAGGGATGTAATTGATATCCCTTACATAACCAACCGTAGACAGAGAACAAAGACGGGAGTCCCAGGCCGCCAAAGTTCTTCTTTAGAATACACATACTATCGTAAGAATCGTCACGTGTCAATGTTGGTTAAATTTAAAAACCCGTACATTTAACTATTGAGTCACAGTACAGAGGACGTTTAACATTAATGTGTGCAATGAGTAGAATCAAACAAATCTAAGTCTATGATCTCTCTGACAATGACAATTAACAATGACTCACGGACACGGACGATAGTGCGACGGTAACAAATTAAAAATGCTTTGTAACAAGATGTTTAAACACCCTCCGAACGACACGACCGATTGTGTGATAGTAACAAGAGATGTCTTTGTAACAAGCTGTTTTTGCGATGTTGTGAGCTTGGCTTTTAAATCAATAGATAAGGATTATATTACAATTCAGGTATAAACCTGTTCAAAAACAGACCTCATTGACTTTATTGTATTAGTTGTCGCAACAACATAAATTATTCAACGTGATTTGTGTTTAATAACATTAATTGAAATTCAAAAATTATAACTCCAATGCATCGTAATTTGTTCTTTACATACAAGAGTGCAGCGTGAATTTATTATTTTTTTTTTATCAATAGCGGGGAATACGGACTGTATATTACCTTCAAGAGGGACTGTAGATTACCAGTCAAAAGGGATTGCTCGTTACCGGCGAATAGAGGATGTACATTACCGGCCAATAGAGACCATACATAACCGGCCAATAGAGACTATACATTACCAGTCAATAGAGACTATACATTACCGGCCAATAGAGAGTATACATTACCGGCCAATAAGGACTATACATTACCGGCCAATAGAGACTATACATTACCGGCCAATAGAGACTATACATTACCGGCCAATAGGGACTGTACATTACCGGCCAATAGAGACTGTACATTACCGGCCAATAGGGACTGTACATTACCGGCCAATAGAGACTATACATTACCGGCCAATAGGGACTATACATTACCGGCCAATAGGAACTATACATTACCGGCCAATAGAGACTATACATTACCGGCCAATAGAGACTATACATTACCGGCCAATAGGGACTGTACATTACCGGCCAATAGAGACTGTACATTACCGGCCAATAGGGACTGTACATTACCGGCCAATAGAGACTATACATTACCGGCCAATAGGGACTATACATTACCGGCCAATAGGAACTGTACATTACCGGTCAATAGGGACTGTACATTACCGGCCAATAGGGACTGTACATTACCGGTCAATAGGGACTGTACATTACCGGTCAATAGGGACTGTACATTACCGGCCAATAGGGACTGTACATTACCGGGCAGTAGAGACTATACATTACCGGCCAATAGCTATTCATTACCGGCCAATAGAGACTATACATTACCGGCCAATAGAGACTATACATTACCGGCCAATAGGGATTGTACATTATCGGCCAATAGGGACTGTACATTACCGGCCAATAGAGACTATACATTACCGGCCAATAGAGACTATACATTACCGGCCAATAGAGGGTATACATTACCGGCCAATAGCTATTCATTACCGGCCAATAGAGACTATACATTACCGGCCAATAGAGACTATACATTACCGGCCAATAGGGATTGTACATTACCGGCCAATAGGGACTGTACATTACCGGCCAATTGAGACTATACATTACCGGCCAATATAGACTATACATTACCGGCAAATAGAGGGTATACATTACCGGCCAATAGCTATTCATTACCGGCCAATAGAGACTATACATTACCGGCCAATAGAGACTATACATTACCGGCCAATAGGGATTGTACATTATCGGCCAATAGGGACTGTACATTACCGGCCAATAGAGACTATACATTACCGGCCAATAGAGACTATACATTACCGGCAATTAGGGACTGTACATTACCGGCCAATAGAGACTGTATATTACCGGCCAATAGAGACTATACGTTACCGGCCATTAGGGACTGTACATTACCGGCCAATAGAGACTATACATTACCAGCCAATAGAGACTATACGTTACCGGACAATAGAGACTGTACATTACCGGCCAATAGAGACTATACATTACCGGCAATTAGGGACTGTACATTACCGGCCAATAGAGACTGTACATTACCGGCCAATAGAGACTATACGTTACCGGCTATTAGGGACTGTACATTACCGGCCAATAGAGACTATACATTACCAGCCAATAGAGACTATACGTTACCGGACAATAGAGACTGTACATTACCGGCCGATAGAGACTGTACATTACCGGCCAATAGAGACTATACGTTACCGGCCATTAGGGACTGTACATTACCGGCCAATAGAGACTGTACATTACCGGCCAATAGAGACTATACATTACCAGTTAATAGGGATTTTTTTATTTGTTGTACATTTAAATGTAGACAAGAAGTTAAAAAAAACAACCTATAAAAAGCAGTTAAATCTTTGGTATAAATGTATCTTAAAGAACACAAAGAACTATAATTGTCACAAGTGAAACGGTAGTAAATTAGAGAGGTTTAGCAAACCGACGTGTACGCGTACGTGTACGTGTAGCAGGGGATTCCCCCCCGGAAATGTGCGCATTACGTCATCAATTTTGCTATTGACGAAATTCTACAAGTTGCTGTAAACGTGTGAAACAGCGAGTACCCGTAAGTGCAAACTTGTAGCTTATATTTTCTTTATTATTATATATTGTGATAAAAGTGTGTGTTTTCCCTAAACTTGGAGACTTATTACGAGATTTTTTACAAAAAAATTTATGTCTTTCATTGAAAATTTTGTTTTTATCGAGTGTTTAAAACACCTATCTCGTCTTTAATTATAGGCTTCTAAAACACACTGAGCTGTGACTAATCGTGTATAATTAACTTTTCAAATTATAGAAAAGAGTTATTAAATGTAAATAAAGTTATGCTAAATAAAAATAGCATAGCTTTTTAAGAGAGAGAGAGAGAGAGAGAGAGAGAGAGAGAGAGAGATAGAGAGAGAGAGAGAGAGAGAGAGAGATGCTCTGTTTATGTTTTCACTTCTTTTTTTTTTTACAGTTAAACATGTTGGAGCGTAAAAAGCAAATACGATTTTCGGAGAATGATGATTTGTCACTTTTGAAAGAAGTGTTAGCAAAAAATCCATTTAAAGACCGAACGAAGTGGTCTGAAATTAGCGATACGGTCAGCAGGGGTAGCTTTGTTGTGGATGGCAGATGGGTCAGGGAAAGGACGAATCTAATGTTGGACCATCATAAGAAGAGCAATGCCGAAAGCAAGAAAAAGTAAAAACAAAATTAATTGAATATCAATGTAGTGTAGCTAAATCTTATTATAATTATACTATACTAAAGAGTTCTCAAGTTAATTTCATGAATATGAATTTCTAAATAATTTTAATTGTATTTTAGCTGTAAATTAATTTTCATGACTTCGGTGCCGCATAATGTTTAAAAACTTAACAATAAATTCCGTTATGATTACAATACATGTATATGCATGAAGCACTAATCTAAGATGTGTTGAGGAGGCAGGGGTAATTACACTGACGGAAAATTTAATTATAAAAGTTTATATGAACCAAATGTATACGTTCATTAAACCAAACCTACAAGAAAATCTAAAGATTACATGTGATCTATTTAGGTCAGGTGTTGTTGAAGAATATGACGAGAAAACGGCGTTATTAGACGACATTTTAGAATTAAAAGAGGAGGAAGAGAAAGTCAAGGAAACTGAAAAAGAAAAGAAGTCGGCGGATGATCAAAAAGGAAAGGATGTACGCAAAAGAGCTCTTGAAAATTTGAGCAAAGGTAAATAAAACAGAGAAAATATGGGCGTACCTTGAGCTTTATTTTAATGAGATAAATAACACCGAATCTTAAGTTAGATCTTGGAATAGAATTTAATTATTAATTTTCTCATGCCAACACTGTTCTAAAACTGTTTTACATGTTCTGTGTTTCCTTGCTTTCAGTATGATAAACTTTTCAACTTGTTTATTTTAGATGAAGAAGAAAACCAAACTCCAAAGAAAAGAACATCTTCTACTAATGTCATGGAATACTTACAAACAAAGGTCAACATTGAGAACGAAAATAAGAGAGAAGAGTTGAAGTTAAGGAGCGAGGAGCTTAGACTTGAAAGAGAAAGATTTGAGTTAGAGAGAGAAGAACGCAGGGAAAGAATAGAAACTGAGAAAAAAGAAAAAGCTTTTATGTTACAACTTCTCGAGAAAGTATTGAATCAAAAATGATTTTCAAATATGATGAGATAAAATTGTTTATTAATAAATATCAAATTTAACATAACATTAATAAAACATGAATAAAATTAGATACTCCTGTCTCTCTGAATTACATGTAGCGTTTTTGTAAAAAGTCAACGATGCAGATATTCCTGTAGGGATGGGGGATTTAAACCGAAAAAGGAACCAGTTTCACTCCCATATAAGCATGTGTGGCAATTTGCAAGTAATGCGGCTACTTTATAGTATTTTCCGATGGGTTGAAGATAGAGTTTGTGGTTTTTTTTGTAATCAAGAAAAGCAAACAGATTCAAAAGTTTTCCGAAACCCCACTCCACACAAATTCTGACGCTTGACATGCGCTTGTTAAATCGCGCTTGGTTAGCTGATAGAACTGCACCTTTAAATGGGGGAATGATGTACGGGGTTAAGGGATATGCAGGATCTCCATATACACAGTAGACTTCGTTGTTCGGAGTAGTCATGTGTCGATGCATGTCAATTTCTACCCCACTTTCTCTTAACAGACCAGCATCGTGTCGTCTCCCCTCCACTGGTCCATAAAAGTGGGCAATGATTCCATTTGGGGCCATGATACTTTGAAATTTTAGGCCATGGACCCTTTTGTGACCATAATAAACAATTCTTTGATTATGTGCTGGGCGACATATTGGACGCACAGTTCCATCGATAAAACCCCAGCAATTTTCTAGAGGACTGTTTTTATTTTTAATAGCGGTTGCCATGACCTGGAGCTGATCAAGTGACAACCAGGGTCTGTCCAATGTATCGAGAAGATATGAATAGTTCTCGTAAATATAATCAAGACTTGTATTAAATATGTTTGACAGTTCGAATTTTGTTCTTCCAAATAGCGGTGATAAATCATCGAGACGATTTGGATATGCTAGCCGCCGAATTACAACGCACAACCCTTCCATTCCAGAACAAACTGTGCGATTATTGCATCGAAAAACCTGTGGGATTTCCAGCATGCATCTCAAATCATTTAATCCTCCTTTATCAAAACGAAATAAATGCTTACACTGAGTATCTGAAATGTCCTCTAACTGTAGAATTGATGGATATTTTTGGGATTGCACTGTGTCCAGTAGCAATAGATCGTCATCATCTAAAATTGCTGCCAATGTCTTTGAATTGAGCGCCATATTGAACAAAATTGTTTATTAAAAAATGATTGGCTAACACATTCAAATTTATCCAATCATAAAGACGTTTGCATGTAAAATACTTACACGTACACGTACACGTTACAATTGCTAAACAAGAAAAAAAGAAAAAACGTGTACGTGTAATTCTAACTTGTAAGCTACACGTACAAGTACGCGTACACGTCGGTTTGCTAAACCTCTCTATTTTGTTTTAAACTGATTTAATCATGTAGGATGTAAGATGTATTGTTCCATAGGCAACATGTTAACATATAGGGAATCACTACTCTACTGTACGTACTGAATTGTTGTAGACTTAGGAAACATGATTACATATAGGGAATCACTACCCTACAGTACGTACTGAATTGTTGTAGACTTAGGGAACATGTTTACATATAGGGATTCACTACTCTACAGTAAGTATTGAATTGTTGTAGACATAGGGAACATGTTTACATATAGTGAAACACTACTCTACAGTAGGAACTGAATTGTTGTAGACCTAGGGAACATGTCTACATATAGAGAATCACTACTCTACAGTATGAACTGAATTGTTGTAGACATAGGGAACATGTTTACATACAGGAAATCACTACTCTACAGTACGTACTGAATTATTGTAGACTTAGGGAACATGTTTACATATAGGGAATGTTGACTCTACAGTACCTACTGAAGTGTTGTAGACTTAGGGAACATGTTTACATATAGGGAATCACTACTCTACAGTACAGACTGAATTGTTGTAGACATAGGCAACATGTTTACATATAGGGAATCACTGCTCTACAGAACGTACTGAATTGTTGTAGACTTAGTGAACATGTTTACATATAGGGAATCACTACTCTACAGTACGTACTGAAGTGTTGTAGACTTAGGGAACATGTTTACATATAGGGAATCACTACTCTACAGTACAGACTGAATTGTTGTAGACATAGGCAACATGTTTACATATAGGGAATCACTACTCTACAGTAAGTACTGAATTGTTGTAGACATAGGCAACATGTTTACATATAGGGATTCACTACTCTACAGTACGTACTGAATTGTTATAGACATAGGTAACATGTTTACATATAGGGAATCACTACTCTACAGTACGTACTGAAGTGTTGTAGACTTAGGGAATATGTTTACATAAAGGGAATCACTACTCTACAGTACAGACTGAATTGTTGTAGACATAGGCAACATGTTTACATATAGGGAATCACTACTCTACAGTAAGTACTGAATTGTTGTAGACATAGGCAACATGTTTACATATATAGAATCACTACTCTACAGTACGTACTGAATTGTTATAGACATAGGTAACATGTTTACATATAGAGAATCACTACTCTACAGTACGCACTGAATTGTATTAGACTTAGGGAATATGTTTACATAAAGGGAATCACTACTCTACAGTACGTACTGAATTATTGTAGACTTAGGGAACATGTTTACATATAGGGAATCACTACTCTACAGTAAGTACTGAATTGTTGTAGACATAGGCAACATGTTTACATATAGGGAATCACTACTCTACAGTAAGTACTGAATTGTTGTAGACTTAGGGAACATGTTGACATATAGGGAATCACTACTCAACAGGACGTACTGAATTGTTGTAGACATAGGGAACATGTTAACATATAGGGAAACACTACTCTACAGTAGGAACTGAAATGTTGTAGACACAGGGAACCTGTTTACATATAGGGAAACACTACTCTACAGTAAGTACTGAATTGTTGTAGACTTAGGGAACATGTTGACATATAGGGAATCACTTCTCTACAGTATGTACTGAATTGTTGTAGACATAGGGAACATGTTAACATAAAGGGAATCACTACTCTACAGTGCAAACTGAATTGTTGTAGACATAGTGAACATTGTTACGTATAGGGAAACACTACTCTACAGTACGTACTGAAGTGTTGTAGACATAGGGAACATGTTTACATATAGGGAAACACTACTCTACAGTAGGTACTGAATTGTTGTAGACTTAGTGAACATGTTTACATATAAGGAATCACTACTCTACAGTACGTACTGATGTGTTGTAGACTTAGGGAACATGTTAACATATAGGGAATTACTACTCTACAGTACGGACTGAATTGTTGTAGACTTACGGAACATGTTTACATATAGGGAATCACTACTCTACAGTACGGACTGAATTGTTGTAGACATAGGGAACATGTTTACATACAGGGAATCACTACTCAACAGTACGGACTGAATTGTTTTAGACTTAGGGAACATGTTTGCATATAGAGAATCACTTCTCTACAGTACGTACTGAATTGTTGTAGACTTAGGAACATTTTTACATATAGGGAATCACTACTCTACAGTACGAACTGAATTGTTTTAGACTTAGGGATCATGTTTAAATATAAGGAATCACTACTCTACAGTACGTACTGAATTGCTATAGATATAGGAAACATGTTTACATATTGTGAATCACTACTCTACAGTACGGACTGAATTGTTGTACACACAGGGAACATGTTTACATATAGGGAATCACTACTCTACAGTACGGACTGAATTGTTTTAGACATAGGGAACATGTTTACATATAGGGAATCACTGCTCTACAGAACGTACTGAATTGTTGTAACATAGGGAACATGTTGTAACATAGGGAAACACTACTCTACAGTACGTACTGAATTGCTGTAGACATAGGGAACATGTTTACATATAGGGAATCACTACTCTACAGTACGGACTGAATTGTTTTAGACATAGGGAACATGTTTACATATAGGGAATCACTGCTCTACAGAACGTACTGAATTGTTGTAACATAGGGAACATGTTGTAACATAGGGAAACACTACTCTACAGTACGTACTGAATTGTTGTAGACATAGGGAACATGTTTACATATAGGGAATCACTACTCTACAGTACGGACTGAATGGTTGTAGAGATAGGGAATATGTTTACATATAGGGATCGACTACTCTATAGTACGTACTGAATTGTTGTAGACACAGGGAACCTGTTTACATATAGGGATCGACTACTCTATAGTACGTACTGAATTGTTGTAGACACAGGGAACATGTTTACATATAGGGATCTACTACTCTACAGTACATACTGAATTGTTGTAGACAGTTTCAACTGAGTAGGAAATAAACACTCTCAGTGAATGCCTTTAGACTATTATCTACAGTCTTATAGGGAAATGTATGCAAAAATGAGAAAATATACATGTCTTACCTTTCTTATAGCTTTCCTAAATTCATTTTCATGTCTTGATATCACGTTCTAAAAGAACTGTCTAAAAGGTATGACTATCTCACGTGTTGTTACTAAGCGAAGCGGAGAACATAATGTGATTTTCTTCTTTATGCTTCATTCATATCTTGCAAGCTGTTTTATTCAGAGCGAACCGTCATTGTTTTGAATGAGACTTAAACACTCTAAAAGAGTAGATAATGAATGGGGATTTAAAGGTATTTCAACAATACACGTACCATGGACCTTAATATATTAATGTTGTTATGGGGATAAGACAACATTTATCACACACAGAGATCTATTCAGTCAAAACAAATAAATCCTAAAATTTACTGTGAATTAAAAAACCCAGCGTTGAATGTCGCCAACTAAAATCAATTTCAACACAGTTAACGTCCGTGGCATCGATGTCCATGGCTTTAATTCAGTGTGTAGTAAACACTGTAGTAAAAAGTAAGATACATCTACAACTAAACAAACACATCATGTCCTAAACCATTGATACCACAGACATAGGTAATTGTCAATTCTCCCGTTATGTAGTAAAAAGTAAGATACAACTACAACTAAATAGATACATCATGTCCTAAACCCTTGGTACCAAATACAGATATGATTGTCAATTCCACACGTTACGGATGAGAGGGCATACGTAAAAAATTAACAAATTTCTTGAATAAAGAAATTAATTTAACAATATGTCTATTGAAAGACGTATCAAACAGAAACTTTTTGATAGTTAATATATAAACCAAATATCAATAGAATCTTAGATCCTTCATTTTGACCATTTGTATGCACTCGTTTCAAGTTTTAAAAAATAAATTCAAATTAGATGATGTTTTGAACACTAATAGAATTATCGATTCACAAACAGTTTACCAGAGACCACCGTGGTGTGAAAATTAAAGGAAGCGCTTTTTAGGACACCAAACATTGTTATTGTGTTCCGCCAAAGAAGAGGAACCGAAGGTTTAAGTGAGATTTTCTGATCACGTCTGTCGGTCTGTCCGTCGGTCTCTAAACTTTTCACAGTTTTGACTATTTCTCTAGAACCACTTGCCCGTATTAAACTAATCTTTGTACAAGGTATCCTCATGGAAAAGAAATTCCAAATTGTTAAAATAAAGATCAAACCCCTTTTTAAAAGGGAAATAATTGCGAAACATTGAAATTAGGATGAGTGTCTTACGAAATCATTCTTCCTTAATGCCAAAATTTACAATAAAACTTGTACATATAATAGAGATTCTCAATTGTTAAAATCCTGACCCCGGACCAATAATGGGGCCCCTAGAGGGATTCAAGGTTAGCATAAACATATACAGAAAAAATGTAAAAAAAAAAAAAATAATCTTCTTCTCAAGATCTACAATGTTACAATTTAAGAGATTACTTTGCAAGCATCTTAAAATAATGTAGATTTTGAATTGTTAGAATCGTGACCCGAACCCAAATTTTGGCTTCAAAAAGAGTTTAAAGTTTAACTAACTTGGTAGAAATATATTGGGAAAATGTTGAGAAACTGATATAGAATAATACAAAAAACTGTTGTTATGGTGAGTCATGTGGCCCATGGGCCCCTTGTTGAATTATCCTAAAATTCCACAACTAATGTGTGATTCATTAACCTAGGTTCCCCTTGTAACAATTACCAAGGTTACTGTGATATGTTTTCCCGTTGCCGTGGCGTTGATATTGAAGGACCATTACAACGACTGAAGATCTTGAAATTTAACGAACAAACGCTGGCCAATATAAAGAACTGGATTATTGTAGGTCATGCTGAATTATTGTAAACCATGCTGTATTCATTTTAGTCAGACTGGATTATTGTAAGTCATGCTGGATTATTGTAAGTCATGATTATTGTAAGTCATGCTGAATTATTGTAAGTCAGAATGGATTATTGTAAGTCATGATTATTGTAAGTCAGGCTAGATTATTGCAAGTCAAACTGAATTATTGTAAGTCATTCTGGGTTATTGTAATTCAAACTGGATTATTGTAAGTCAGGCTGGACTATTGTAAGTCATGCTGGATTATTGTTTGTCATCTTGGATTATTGTACGTCATACTGAGTTTTTGAATGGTAACACTAAATAAAATTACCTTCCCTCGGACTGAAATGTGACACTTTCATTGGTTTAAATATAGCACGTGATTGCCTCTTATATCTCTATGTTTGTTTGATCAGAATTAATATTCGGCAATATGACTGTTATTTGCTGATGCTAAGCCTCCTCATTTGAACATTTCATATTATCTAATACAGAAACCGCATATCGTAAGTTCTTTTGTAGTTAATCAAGAAATTACCTAATAAGTAAGTAAAAATATCTGGCCAATATTCACAAGAACTAGACAATTGTAGGGAGAAAGTGAAAAAAACCATTCTGACCAATATCAATAGCTGAATTACTGTAAGATAATACGTTAACTTAATCTTCTGTGTCAAATGCAATATAGTGAGAATGTTATTGTGAATAAATGTGTCACTTAATAGTCCGCGGGAAAAAAAGACACTAATTAGCTTCGCCTCACCACCTATGAGATTGATCAACCCGATATATTTCTGTAGTCAGTCAGTAACAATACTACTGAGTAAAAATGTCTGGATAATATGAACAAGAACTGGACAATTATACGTAACAGTAAAATAAAATGATGTCTAATATCAAAAACTGAGTTATTGTAAGATAAAATGTTTATCTTCTGTGTCATAAGCAATATGGTTAGTATATTGATGGTTGATCTATTGATGACATGATATATAAATATAAAGATGTAATGTTGTAGAAAATATTGGTGGGCTGTCTTACCGATGGCTATAGGACTTATCCTGTTTATGGGGGTATCATTGAGCCTTCATCGAGCGCTTGGTCGTCAGCAATCGTCTTGGTACAAAAGAAGGACGGATCCAAAAGATTCTGTTTAGACTATAGGCGGTTAAATAGTGTGACGATGAAAGACGCCTATCCCTTACCCCGCATCGATGAGTCACTCAATCAGTTAAATGGTTCCAAGTGGTTCAGTACTTTCGATCTGAACGCAGGGTACTGACAAGTTGAGCTGGACCCAAATGATAAGCCTAAGACAGCCTTCGTGACCCGGCAAGGTTTGTTTGAGTTCAATGTGATGCCTTTTGGGCTCTGCAATGCCCCGGCAACATTCGAACGTCTGATGGAGACGGTGTTGTCAGGCTTACAATGGCAAGTATGCCTCATCTATTTGGATGATGTCATTGTGTATGGGAAAACATTTGAAGAAATGTTACATAACCTAGAACTGGTCTTTGAGAAGCTAAGAGCAGCTGGTTTGAAGCTAAAGGCCAGGAAATGCACGCTGTTTTCAAAACAAGTCAAATACCTGGGAGATGTTATATCTGAAGAAGGGGTTGAGACGGATGTGGAAAAGGTTGAAGCCGTTAGGAAGTGGCCAGAACCAGTAAACAAGACGCAAGTAAGGTCCTTTATTGGCCTTTGCAGCTATTATAGAAAGTTCATTGCAAACTTTGCTGAAATAGCTCGCCCTCTGCATCGACTGACAGAAGCATCAGTTGCTTTCAAATGGACTTATGAATGCAAGGTAGCATTTGATGCATTGAAGGCAAAGCTTACCTCAGCACCTATCCTCACTCATCCCGATTTCAGTAAATCCTTCATCCTTGATACCGATGCGAGCCAAAATGCGATCGGTGCAGCCTTGTCACAGATCCAAAATGGACAAGAGAGGGTAGTAGCTTATGCCAGTAAGGTCTTCAGCAAGACGGAGAGAAGGTACTGTGTAACTAGGAAGGAACTCTTCGCAGTAGTGACGTTTATAAAACATTTCAGGCATTTCTTGTATGGATGCAAGTTTCTTGTTAGGACGGATCACAGTTCTCTCCGGTGGTTGCTTAGGTTTAAGGATCCGGAATGGCAATTGGCTCGATGGCTAGAGGTGATTTCGCCATATGATATGGAAATCGAGCATCGAGCGGGGCGATTACATGGAAATGCAGATGGGCTAAGTAGAGTTCCTTGTACCCAATGCGGATATTTTGATGATTGGGAGAAAGCAGATGTGCCTGAGGACTATGCCAGGACATTAAAGCATGAAGTCAAAAACACGAGCACTGCTGAATCGAAAACACTTCTAGAAATGCAAGATGAGAGTCGGGATATAAGACTTGTGAAGGATTGGATGGAGGATGGTTAGCGTCCAGACTACAGCTAAATCACTGCTGAAAGTTACATGGTCAAGTCATTGTGGGCTCAATGGAGTAGATTGGTCCTGAAGAATGAATTGCTTTGTCGTATGTGGGAAGTTGAAGAAAGCAACAATACGACATACCAAATTGTTATGCCGCTCTCACAGCGAAGAGTTATCTTGCAGCAGATGCACGATTCCAAGACCTCTGGTCATCTTGGGGTGACCAAGACGTTGAACAAGATTAGGCAAGCTTATTACTGGCCAGGGTTGCAAAGCGATGTCCGGAGTTATGTTGCTGGATGTGACCTATGTGCACGAAGAAAAGCTCCACTCAAGACAAAAAGAGCTCCAATGCAGCCTTTGCAAGTTGGTTACCCAATGGAGAGGATAGCAACAGATATCCTTGGGGAGTTCCCAGTCACAGATAAAGGGAATCGCTACATACTGGTGGTGTCAGATTACTTCACCAAATGGACAGAGGCCTTCCCAATGCCGAACATGGAGGCTCAAACTGTAGCAAGACTAATTGTAGAAGAAGTAATTTGTATGTTTGGAGTCCCTGTCTTAATACACTCCGACCAAGGCCGCCAGTATGAGAGTCTCTTATTCAGGGAGATGTGCCACCATTTGCAAATCCGAAAAACAAGAACCACACCATACCATCCCCAGTCTGATGGTATGGTAGAAAGGTTCAACAAAACCTTAGCTACCATGCTTAGTAACTATGTGGACGATAATCATCGGGACTGGGATGAATGCATACCTTTTGTAATGATGGCATATAGAGCGTTCCAGCATGAATCAACAGGATTCACACCAAACATGCTAATGCTGGGTAGAGAGTCTACCACCCCGTTAGATATCGTGTATGATATGCCCTCATCTTGGAAACAGGTACCAAAGCATGACTGGGTCTTGGTTCTGTTTGATCGGATGGAACGGGCTCACCTATTGGTGAGGCGACATTCGGAGGGAGCGGTTTCTACGACAAAAACACTATCAGGACAAGAAGATGTCCTATGAACAATTCAAAAATGGGGACTTAGTTTATGTGTACTTTCCCCAAAGGAAAACTGGTTGTTCACCAAAGTTGACATCGTATTGGCGAGGACCATTCCAGGTCCTGGCAAAGATCTCCGAAGTCCTATACAAGGTCAACTGTGGGCGCAATGGAAAAGAACAAATGGTTCATTGCGACAGGATGAAATTCTGTAAAGCTCAAGTACTCAGAGGCGAGGATATCGAGCCAGAGTCAATTGACTCTCCAAATATTGAACTAAATGTGGAGGACAGGATGATGAGTTTGGTTCATCCTACAAAAATGTTGAAGTCACAGACGAGTTGGTTGCTGAGAGCCGACCAAGACACGAAAGGCGTACTCCAACTTGGTTACAAGATTATGTGCAGGACTAGATCCTGAATTTCAGAATTATATATGTCATAAATTCTTGATCACAGAGCATGTATATCCATCATAGGGCCAGTAGTCCTGCTATTGTATTGTTTTAACTTGTTGCATAAAAAAAGAGAGAGAACATTGTGGAAAGAGAGAGGAGTTTTACAATTTGTAAGAAAGTTGAATTTTGAAACTTTGTACAGAACTGTTCAGACAGATAGTCTTTAATTCAAGATTTTTCTTGACCTTATGTTATTTGTTGTATGTTTTGAAGACTGGAAGGGTGAACTTAGTTAAAGTTTCATTTGGTTCAGATAAGTTTATCCATGCATCTATCATTTCATAATTGTTTTCATATTTCATGTTTTCTCCTCATTAAATTCTATGTCATCAGCTTTTGATTGTTTTATCCTGCGAGGGCGCATGAGTAATAGAGGCGTGGGTAATGTGACGATTAAAGATCGGGTTCGGAAGAGTCGGGCTCGAAATGTATCAAGCTATTACGTAAACCGGACTTTATCGTTATGTATAATGATAGCTCCCGAGGGTAGTTCGGGTGCGTATTAGTATATAAGGCGCTGCTTAGCTAAAAATCGACAGTTTGAAGTGGAAGCTCCAAGTGGGAACATCGAAGCAGAAGCGGCGAGGTTATAAAGTTACCCTGGTATTAAGTATACGATGTCTAGTATACTGGTTAATAGGGGAATTGTATTTAATTCAATTAATTATATTATTTCCACAATTTCTATTGAGATCTGTCTGTGTACAGGACAGATCTCTGGATCGGGACACACCCGAGACCCGCTTGCATAGGACAGGTGCCTACGGATACATACCTGCCCGGACACATACCCAGTCGCCCAAATTACATTTGTTTGCCTTTTTAAATTAAGGATAGATAATCCTAAGACTAAATATCTGTATATACTGACTGGTACTTGTTAACAAATCATTTTAGTAATTATTGCTTGATCGGTTTTTATATACATATATAAACATACAATCATTTTCTTAAATCATTGTCTTGATTACGGATCTACCCAAATCTACGGACCCAAACACGTTACTAATGGAATACGGTGATTTAGGACTATCGAACGAAGAGTCAGTTTCATTATTTTACTTCCTTACTAAACAAAGCGATATAAATTCAGAGTTGTTTAATCATAAAAACATAACGTGCCTTACTCAGAAACTTGCAAAAAAAACAAAAAACCCACCACGGTGAGCAGTGCTGCGCATGTGGCAGAGACCGGACCAGCATTTGAATTTAAGCACGAGTGGCGAGGTCCCAAAAGTTGGCTGAATTTGAAGAACTGTTTCAGGAGGGAAATTTAGCGAAGGCCGCGCTCGTTATTGACGAGGAAAAAGCCGTTTACAACAAAGAAACAAAGTCCTTAGATGGACTACCCCACCTGGTAAAAGTCACTCAAATCAGAAGTAAATTTTTAATTACGAAAGATATGATGATAAATAAACTGTACGTATATGTCAAATAAGCGAAAAAAATGTGTGAGGGGGTATTTTGTTTAGCGGGTGGGGGATCCAATGCCTTCTCGGGGTGGAGGTAGCTTTGCTTTACTTATTTAATAAGGTTCAGTGGGTTTTTTTTTCAGGGGAAAGATACGCAACCACTCCACCTGTAGACCCGCGCATGAAATGTATTACATGAGGAATTCTTTAAAAAAAGTAAAATGGACATTAAGTGTTTAAACAGTTGTACCCTGCTGCATGTAAGTGTACGTGTCCCTGACAATACGTTATTTCTTGCATTGCATCTTATGTAGAATAAAGTGCATATATTTATTGATATATTGAAATTATGATCGATTACTTCAACCATGCCATCATTTAAAGATCTAGGTCAGTTCCTGACTTTGAGCTTTGGAGGACCTTTATCGTGCCAGCGCCTACTAAGACATGTCCTTCACTTCCTATTGTAAGTTTAAGCCACCAAGGAAATAGATATGATAGTTGATTTTTCTAAAATTATGGTTAAATACACCCCCCATGCGCTAATCTAGAGGGGGTCAGTGGTACGGACCCCCCTCCAGCCCTTGCAAAATTCAAATTTCTTTAAATTAACTAAAGAAATTGCCAGAAATATGTCTCAACCCCCCCCCCCCGGCTAACTCAAATATCCGTCGGACCCCACCCCCCCCCCCCACTCCCGGGGATGTTTTTTGGATCAGCACATGCCCCCTCCACTTTCAGAAACAATGCTAAGTAATATATCCTAGAGTTCCTTGGTGTATCTGATCATCATTTCTTTGTATATTCTTGTTGTAAATTATTCACGAAAAGGTCTTTATATACACTTCAATCTGTGTTAGAAGGGAGACAACTCAGATTATCAACCTCTTCAAAAAGGCAAACACAACACAGAGATACTTATAACAAAAACAAAAACTTACAATTTGCGCAACAATATTGATGTGATACTGTTTAAACAAATGTTAATACTCCATATTATACATGCTTTTTTTTTAATTTACCAACAGTTAAGGATTAATTTTAGGAAAAAATCCAGAGACAAGCAATTTAAAAAAAAGCAAAAAATAAAAAGGTAACTTTCCAAATTCCGGAAAATCCTAAACCGTCGGGGGGGGGGGGGGGTAGTATACCTTTAACTTCAGTTTCAAGAATATTTCCTTACTTTTAACTCTCATTTTTACATGATCCCATGAAAGTAGGGGGGGGGGGGGAAGGGGGCAACTCCATCCTAATTCAATTTTTTGTATGTAAATTTAAGAAAAATCTTTGTTGCACAAAAAAGTGGGGCCCAACCTGCCCCCCCCCCCCCGCCCATCGATGCTACGTGCCTGAACAACTAGCAAGTAAACTTTTTCTTATTTATATGTATTGTTAGAATGTATATCTATAATCTAAAACTGGGTTTTTCATGATTGAGCCCAATTAGAGCCAACTATAGGAATACCTTAAAAGAAATAACAAGCCGTTGAATCAAACTATCGTCCCTACTAATGGAAAATCGACGCCTTGATATTTGTATTCAGAAGTTTCTGTTAGCATTTATATCAAAAACCTAAGAAGTCCGAGAAAGATAACTCTTCATTTTCAGATCGTTTTTTTTAATTTTTGTTTATATCTTATCTCTGTTTATTCTTTGAGGCTTTCCAGAAATACTTGACAGGCTTTCACTGATTTGGAACTTTTCATTTTCGAGTCCACAAATACACGGCCTTTAATCAATTTCTGATCACTGATTGCAATACAGAACAACAGGAGAATGTGCATCAATTGTTTAATTGGAAGTCGAGGTCGCCGTGAACACTTTCATGAGCCACTACCGACACATTAAGGACCAGACGATGGTAATTAAAGACAATGAAATGCTTTCTTTTGTTATTAAATATGATTATATGAAGGAAGCGATCATTGCAGAAAAAATAACATAACCTGCTAACGGATTTCCTGAAATATTTGAACAAAACGAAATCAACCATTCGTGATAGAAAGACCTCATTATTGTTCTGTCCTTTCTGATATATTTCATTTTATCAAATCAAATATACAACATGACTACTTTGTCATGTTGTATATTTGATTTGATAAAATGAAATATATCAGAAAGGACAGTTCTATGAACAATTCTACTAATAGTTGTTTTTAGAACATTTCATTTTTATGAAAAAACCCAAGAGACAAATATTCCGTTTTATTTGTAACTGATTCTTCTTACTGTTTTTAACCTATAGTAAGTAAAAGACTTTCAGAAGATAATACCACATTACCGGCATATATTATTACACTTTCTACATGTGTATGTTTTTAATTTAAACAGTTACACAAGATAATACCACATTACCGGCATACATTATCACACTTTCTACATGTGTATGTCTTTAATTTAAACAGTTACACAAGATAATACCACATTACCGGCATATATTGACACACTTACTATGTATTTTACCAATATCCATCGTATTCTACATATTCGCTACATTCCCCTCCCCCCCCCCCTACCCCAACCCCACCCCTGCGCTTCTTAAACAGGAGGAGGGAAATGCACACAGCAGATTCGTGAAAATTTGATTTCTTTTTGTAATGTGACGTTTGATTAAACATCCGTATAAAAATTACACGTGTATCTTAAATACTGGGTTCTTATTAAATGGACACATTGGCTAGTTTTTATTTAGTTGCTTATATTTTAATTGACTGTGTAATCCTCGCTATATTTCTCTG
Organism: Magallana angulata; assembly: GCF_025612915.1. NCBI lineage: Eukaryota > Metazoa > Mollusca > Bivalvia > Ostreida > Ostreidae > Magallana > Magallana angulata. The sequence continues at coordinate 2,408,069 of NC_069112.1, read as the reverse complement.
AAGCTATGGACGCTGATTATTTACCTTCACTGCAATTGCGAACTGCCCATTGAACTATCAGGGTCAAGGTTAGGGTTAGGCTGATGGGCCTCGGGTTGTTCAATATCTGAAAGAATAGACAGTTTTTATTTTATAACCATTACTTAGATAAACAATAAACTTTTTGGTTTTTGCAGTGGTCCTTTTGTTCACATTGCATTATGAAATGCATGCTCAATTATTCAGTCCGACAAAGTTATCTGTACAAATCACAGTAAACTGATGCGCTCAATCAGATGTATATACTATATTTGTATATTATAAGATTTCAAAGTCACATATAGGTCCAATGGGCTGGGTGTAATTCGATAATGTATAACATTGTATGGTACTATACTTATGACATACACATGTCACTATGATAAAATATTTACTTACTTATTTACTTACTGCTCAGTGGTAAGCATAGTTCGATCCCGCCCATTGGTCATGTGTGTACAAACATTGGAAGAGGATCTTTTGATTTTGTTAAGGATTAATACGTGGATATATGAATGTCTGTTTTCATCTAAAAAAAATTCCGATCATCCAAATATATACAAAAGGACGACGTTTATCAATCGAATTTATGTTGTTTTTTGTTTGTTAATTCGTGCAATAGGTTATTTTGATTTTGTCTTGGATACTCTGTGTAGTTTGTATGTGGAAGATGGTAAATTTCCGTGAGGTTGGAGGAACTACCAGTTGTGTTGTGTTACTGTGAGTTTGTGTTCATCCCAATTATCTGCAGCAGTCCAGTATGTTGGCTGTAGTCGTCTAATAAGTAGAAAAACTGACGACGCAACAATGTTTTAATTAGATGTATTTATTAGGAATGTAATTGATATCCCTTACATATATCTAACCAACCGTAGACAGAGAACAAAGACGGAAGTCCCAGGCCGCCAAAGTTCTTCGTTAGAATACACATACTATCGTAAGAATCGCCACGTGTCAATGTTGGTTAAACTTTATAACCGTTACATTTAATTATTGAGTCACAGTACAGAGGACCACTAACATCAATGTGTGCAATGAGTAGAATCAAACAAATCTAAGTCTATGATCTCTCTGACAATGACAATTAACATTGACTCACCGACATGGACGATAGTGCGAGGGTAACAAATTAAAAATGCTTTGTAACAAGATGTTTAAACACCCTCCGAACGACACGACCGATTGTGTGATAGTAACAAGAGATGTCTTTGTAACAAGCTGTTTTTGCGATTTTGTGACGAAGAGCTTGGCTTTTAAATCAATAGATAAGGATTATATTACAATTCAGGTATAAACCTGTTCAAAAACAGACCTCATTGACTTTATTGTAATAGTTGTCGCAACAATATAAATTATTCAACGTGATTTGTGTTTAATAACATTAATTGAAATTCAAAAATTATAACTCCAATGCATCGTAATTTGTTCTTTGCATACAAGAGTGCAGCGTGAATTTATTATTTTTTTTTATCAATAGCGGGGAATACGGACTGTATATTACCTTCAAGAGGGACTGTAGATTACCAGTCAAAAGGGATTGCTCGTTACCGGCGAATAGAGGATGTACATTACCGGCCAATAGGGAATCTACATTACCGGCCAATAGAGACTATACATTACCGACCAATAGAGACTGTACATTACCAGTTAATAGGGGGTGTACATTACCGGCCAATAGAGACTATACATTACCGGCCAATAGAGACTATACATTACCGGCCAATAGGGACTATACATTACCAGCCAATAGGGGCTGTACTTTACCGGCCAATAGAGACTATACATTACCGGCCAATAGGGACTGTACATTACCGGCCAATAGAGACTATACATTACCGGCGAATAGGGACTTTACATTACCGGCCAATAGAGACTATACATTACCGGCCAATAGAGACTATACCTTACCGGCTAATAGAGACTGTACATTACCGGCCAATAGAGACTATACATTACCGGCCAATAGAGACTATACATTACCGGCCAATAGGGACTGTACATTACCGGTCAATAGGGACTGTACATTACCGGTCAGTAGGGACTGTACATTACCGGCCAATAGGGGCTGTACATTACCGGTCAATAGGGACTGTACATTACCGGTCAATAGGGACTATACATTACCGGCCAATAGGGACTGTACATTACCGGCCAATAACGACTATACATTACCGGCCAATAGAGACTATACATTACCGGCCAATAGGGACTGTACATTACCGGCCAATAGGGACTATACATTACCGGCCAATAGGGACTGTACATTACCGGCCAATAGAGACTATACATTACCGGCGAATAAGGACTGTACATTACCGGCTAATAGAGACTGTACATTACCGGCCAATAGAGACTATACATTACCGGCCAATAGAGACTATACATTACCGGCCAATAGGGACTGTACATTACCGGTCAATAGGGACTGTACATTACCGGCCAGTAGGGACTGTACATTACCGGCCAATAGGGACTGTACATTACCGGTCAATAGGGACTGTACATTACCGGTCAATAGGGACTATACATTACCGGCCAATAGGGACTGTACATTACCGGCAAATAGAGACTGTACATTACCGGCCAATAGGGACTATACATTACCGGCCAAAAGAGACTATACATTACCGGCCAATAGGGACTGTACATTACCGGCCAATAGAGACTATACATTACCGGCCAATAGGGGCTATACATTACCAGTTAATAGGGACTTTTTTATTTGTTGTGCATTTAAATGTAGAGAAGAAGTTAAAACTACGATATAATTTCAAAGGAAAGAAAGAAAGAAAGAAAAAAAGAAAGAAAGAAAGAAAGAAATACAGACAAAAACCTTGAATATTATAGATTTTGTTGATGTTTTACATGTATGGATTGTATCTCTTATTACAAAGAATTAAGAGAGCTACTAGAGGGTTGTCGGTGTGTTGGTCTTGCTATATACAATGTAAATGTACAGCAGAAAGCGAAGTTTACCGTTTGTGAAGTACATGTAAATGAATTGAAATGGATTAGGGCTTTTTATTTGGGAACTGGGTTTATTTATTATCAAACATTTTTCATTGCTTATATAACTTAGTTTATATGTATAAGATACTTAAATTTTATTTCATTAGGAACATATTTTTTGTTCATCTTTGAGAGAGCACGGTGGTTGTGTCCATTTTTAGACTATTCTGATCTCCTTTAGAAAAAGAGCTTTTTTATAAGTGGATAGAAAAATACAGTTAATTGGAAAGGTAAAATAACTGATTTTGTTTCTTTACTAAATAAAAATTCTTATGTAAACAAGTCAAGACTTAAAACTTAAGGCTGATCCATTGGTTAACGCCTTGATCATCCAGCCCCCTTTATATTGGTTTACACATTGACTTTTCATCATATACGTTTGTCATTTTTGCTCTCTATATCAGGACATTTGCCTTCATTTAAGTCATAATGATCACACATAAGTTTAAGGTATAATATACCCTCTATTACCTACATAGTATAAAATTGATCTGAGAAGGGTAAAGAATGAGTGATATAAGGCGGGTTACACACTGTTGCTTTCCTTTTTCTATCAATTAACATTGAAGTTAGGTATATACAAGAGTGTTTTAATGAACAACGCCATAGACCATATACAGCTTGTATAGACGGTATTTACATGTGAAATGATCATATCCCAATAGGCATACAATACAAACCTGTCAATAGCAATGCGTACGGTAGGACGTTTAATATAGGTATACAATACAAACCTGTCAGTATTGAGTACGGTAGGACGTTTAATATAGGCATACAATACAAACCTGTCAGTATTGAGTACGGTAGGATGTTTGATATAGGCATACAATACAAACCTGTCAGTATTGAGTACAGTAGGACGTTTAATATAGGTATACAACACAAACCTGTCAGTATTGAGTACGGTAGGACGTTTAAAATAGGTATACAATACAAACCTGTCAGTATTGAGTACGGTAGGATGTTTAATATAGGCATACAATACAAACCTGTCAGTATTGAGTACGGTAGGACGTTTAATATAGGCATACAATACAAACCTGTCAGTATTGAGTACGGTAGGACGTTTAATATAGGCATACAATACAAACCTGTCAGTATTGAGTACGGTAGGACGTTTAATATAGGTATACAATACAAACCTGTCAATAGCAATGAGTACGGTAGGACGTTTAATATAGGCATACAATGCAAACCTGTCAGTATTGAGTACGGTAGGACGTTTAATATAGGCATACAATACAAACCTGTCAGTATTGAGTACGGTAGGACGTTTAATATAGGTATACAATACAAACCTGTCAGTATTGAGTACGGTATGATGTTAATCAGTACCGATAGAACCAAACACAGCCTCATGGTCACCGACTTACCCAAAACATAATGTCTAACAATGGTGTCTCGGCCACTTCCGGGATCAGATAACGGGACATATACAGAGGTACTCTCATATCAGGGCAGGCGGGGACTAGTGATAAGCTCAGGTATCAATAGTATATTAAATAATTTACAATATCTTTGCGTTTATTTCGGTGAATGAAAAGAATTGGTTATCTTTAATAAGCTTTGAGAAGCTTCTTATATTTGCTTCACAGTGCAAGCAGTGCTTAGTAATTGTAAGTAAATCACGATTTAATTAATTTCATGCGACATATAATTGATCACTGTATACAAAGGTAGAGTGTTGTATTTAAAAAAACAAATTTATTCTTTGCGATTTTTGTTTTCCTTACAGAAAAGGATTCAAAATAAAACGTTTAAACGTTTGTGGAATATCAAATCAAAAGGACTGTAAAACTCAAAACCATCAATGATTTATTCCACATTAAAATTACAATAGACAATTGGACACAGAAAATGACCACATAGAGGACATGCAAAACAACAAGTGTTTGATAAATCTAAAGAACTGAACATTCATTTAAAACAGCATATCATTAAGCAATGATTATGTATAACAAAACACATCAATGTTTCTTACGGTATGATTTTAATTAGTAACTAATTTTCATGTAAAATGATAATTATAGACATAGGAAACTTGTCTTTTTGCCTACGTGAACATAAATGATGAACGGGAATGATAGAGTAGGCGGACAGGCGGGACTCGTCATCAAAGCAGTGTTTTATTCTGGTCATGAAGAAACCGTAAAAATAGTTGACTAAATAAACATAATTAATCAATCTCATTTGTCAATGAATTCATAAGCTTACATCAGATAATCTTTGAGTTAACAAAAAGAGAGAAAAGACAATCAATGATCTACAGATTACGTTATCACATACAATCAATGATCTACAGATTTGTCGTAAATGTTGACGTTATTACATACATGTGTAATTAATATTCTACAGATTTTTCGTAAGTGTAATACTTTGTACAACATGTAGTAGCTATAATCTCTTTTACCACATACAATAATGACCTACACATTTGTCGTAAATGTAAACGATACGACATACAATTAATGTTCTACAGATTTGACGTAAATGTAATGATTTCAAAGAAACTAATCCGAAAATGTCGAACACAAAATTCTTGGTTAAAATTCCAATCTTAACGTACATATTTTCAAAACTATGTTAAAATTTTTATTTCGTTGTACAAAGAAATTAATATTTCTGTTGTTATTTTTCAGATCTCTTTAAGATCTCTTTAAGATTTCTCTATAAAAAGTTAAAATAATTTTTGATCATATTACATTTGGCACGATATGACGTAACAGTGTCACGTGATATTTGAGTCATATATTGCCCATTTCGACATTTCTTGTGTTTCTGTGGTCACGTGGTCTGTCTTTTCCCTCGCAGGGATTATTTTTACCAGTGATGTAATAGGGTCCAGGGTTCTTCACGGGCCCTCTCTTTTTATCATTCTGTAAATCAAAGATATTCAGTTTATGATATTTTGAAAATTAGAATTATGTTGAACCACTTATTCAGTTTCAAGGCTTTAATCGATTTGTTTGTTCTTTGACCATTCTCAACATACACAACTCCAAATAACTACACGATCTTTAGCGGGTTGTTTTACTTTTTACACTTTAACAGATCATATATATATCATGCATCTATTGTATCAGTTTAAAAGAATAATGTTCTCTGTACATGTATATATTAATTATTTCTTTGATTTGAAAAAGTACACGTGTCCTTATTTGTTTACTGTACAACTTACCCTTCATCGTCAGAGCACTCCTCTGTTTTAATCGTTTAAAATCCTTATATAATTACGCACCTGATTTCTGATGTATAACTATATAGCTGACTATTCTATAGAATGTTCCGCTTTATTGATTTGTTAATCACGCACCTGATTTCTGATGTATAACTATACAGCTGACTATTCTATAGAATGTTCCGGTTTATTGATTTGTTAATCACGCACCGGATTTCTGATGTATAACTATATAGCTGACTATTCTATAGAATGTTCCGGTTTATTGATTTGTTAATCACGCACCTGATTTCTGATGTATAACTATATAGCTGACTATTCTATAGAATGTTCCGCTTTATTGATTTGTTAATCACGCACCTGGTTTCTGATGTATAACTATACAGCTGACTATTCTATAGAATGTTCTGATTTGTTGATTTGTTAATCACGCACCTGATTTTTGATGTATAACTATACAGCTGACTATTCTATAGAACGTTCCGTTTTATTGATTTGTTAATCACGCACCTGTTTTCTGATCTTTTTGTGTTTGGGGTTTTCACTAGGAGTGTTTACAGAGCAGACTTTGATGAAGACACCCATTACAACCACCGCCCCCACGGCTATCAGCAATACACCCCACCAGTGTATCTGTAATAAAAAGCATACTTATACATAATAATCAACATCGCAATAAAACCAATGTACCTGTGAATAAAGCATACTTATACATGATAATCAACATTACATCCAACCAATGTTCCTGTAAACAAAGCATACTTGTACATGATAATCAACATCGCAATAAAACCAATGTACCTGTGAATAAAGCATACTTATACATGATAATCAACATTACATCCAACCAATGTTCCTGTAAACAAAGCATACTTATACATGATAATCAACAGCGCATCAAACCAATGAACCTGTTAACAAAGCATACTTATACATGATAATCAACATCACATCCAACCAATGTACCTGTAAACAAAGCATACTTATACATGATAATCAACATCGCAACAAACCAATCTACCTGTAAACAAAGCATACTTATACATGATAATCAACATCGCAACAAACCAATCTACCTGTAAACAAAGCATTCGTATCCATGATAATGAACATCACATACAACCATTGTACCTGTAAACAAAACGTACTTATCAATGACAATCAACATTACACACCTGAGAGTATCTGAAAACAAAGCATACTTATACATTATAAACAACATTACACACCATCAGTGTACCTCGAAACAAAGCAATCTTGTACATGACCATGGCCATTAATTATTCATGCAGTTACCGCCCCCCCCCCCACCCCACTCCCTGCAAACAATTTTTAAGACACATCCATGAAATTCATTACAAATCCCACCCGCGCAAAAAGCAACTTATTTTAAAGACATTATCAATTTATCATTATTAACATCGCCCCAAAAATAAATCTTTTTTTTTTAAACGACCCCCTCCCCTCCGAAAAAATAAAGACAGATGGCTTAGTAAGACACTTCCGTTATATCTTAAGAGGGATGCGCGGCCATTTTGTACATTTGAGTTTAAGAATGTAAGCATTTCTTGATCTGGATTGGTGGAGCCCGCAACTGGTCAAACATGATGCCAAAAGATATAAAAGCAATAAATATAACGTCCTACGTGTTATTTTGTTTAAACAGTATGCATATAAGAACAGCATTTTTAATAACTTAAATGTCAAAAAGCGCAAGTACAGACTTATTTTAAAGATTGAAAAATCTGTAAAATATGAAGGGGGTTCATTGGTGTTGTCTCTACAACCATTTGTTCAGAAAAATGTCTAAGCTTGCTTATTTAAGTTGTAACTTTGTCTCAATGTAAGAAATCCTATTCTTAAAATGGACTCAAAAACCAAAAGATATATTTGTCTTTGTCTATGGATGTAAATTGCAGATTTATTTTCATTTAAATATGATGAATACTTTTTTTAAATTGAAGGCAATCACTATTTGGACTACTTTCCCATTTCTTCAAGGAATATACTTCAATTTATTCTTAAAGAACATCCCCTTAAACAAATATGGGACAGGTAAAGAGATGCATATCAAATTCCAAACGGATTTTTTTGAATTGGCATTTATTTTTTTTCTATGAAAATATAACGTCAATGTGACTCTATAGACACAGGAGTTCTAAGTTTAAACTGGATTTGTTTATGTTCTTAACATAGATCCCATGCCGACTGATAAAATAAGGGTACTCTATCTGAGGCAAAGTTACAACCTAAATGATCAAAATTCAAACTTCTTCTCAACAAATGGTTGTAGAAATGACAATAATGAATCCCCTTCATAGTTTTCCGATTTTTAAATCTTCAAAATAAGTCTGTAGCTGTCCAGTTCGACAGCTGTTTTGAGTGATTAAAAAGGCATTTTCCTCTTCTTGTGTGCATACTTTTTAAACAAAATGACATATAGGACTTCATAATTATTTCCTTTATATCTGTTGACATCATTTTTGGCCAGTTTTGGACAGAAACAAGCTAGTTCAAGAAATGTTTACATTATTATTCTCAAATGTACAAAATGGCCGCACATCCCCCTTAAATTAGATATGTTTTAAATAAGAACACAATCACAATGATCCTGAAACAAACAACACATCTGATGTTACTCAGAGTTAGACAAAAACAGGTCTTATGTCAAAAAAATGAAACTATATTTATTTATATTTATCATAACTTGATATACATTCTGAAGAAAGACAAACACAAAAATACGGAGATTTCAATGAGAAAAAATGTACTCACAATAATCCAGTCTTTGATAGACGAACGAGTCTCTTCTCCAAAAATCAGGTTCTTCAATCTTTCTAGGGGCCCGTCATTGTCGACACCACGACATCTGTGAAATACGTCACAATAACCGCGATAATTGTCACAAGGAGTGCCTGAAATGTAACAAAACGTCACAATTACAGCGGTTATTGTCACAGGTCGTGTCTGAATTGTAACACTACGTCACAAAAACCGCAGTAATAGTCACAGGGTGTGCCTGTTATGTACTTATACGTCACAATAACAACGGTAATTGTCACAGGGCTTGCCTAATATGTAATAACACGTCACAATAACCGCGGTATTTGTCACAGGGCGTGCCTGAAATGTAATAATACGTCACAATAACCGCGATAATTGTAACAAGGTGTGCCTGAAATGTTATAATACGTCACAATAACCGTAGTTATTGTCACGGGGTGTGCCTGAAATATTATAATACTGCGGTAATTGTCACAGAGTGTGCCTGAAATGTAATAATATGTCACGAATACCACGGTAACTGTCACAGGGTGTGCCTGAAATGTTATAATACGTCACAATAACCGCGGTAACTGTCACAGGGCGGGCCTGAAATGAAATAATACCAAATGAAAACCACGATAATTGTGTGTGCCTGAAATGTAATTATGTGTCAATGGTGGCCATAAATGGTAACAATACTTTCTTGATTTAAAGAGTATAAAACTACAAGACTCGAATTAAACATAATAAATACCTGCAGCTACTGAGATTTCTTTCTTAGCATCCAATCTTGAGTAATTTTTCACTTCATCTACAACAATTTTAAACTCGTGCGGAATATGTTTATCGTCTGAAACATAGCATATGTCATTTTCATCTGAAAAAGAAATTATATCATTTCAATTATTTTTTATATAATAGCAAAATTGAGCCTACTGATCTTTTTCACAATCATTAGGCAGTAAATAAACAACCATAGGATCAGAAAAATATGTTTGCAGTTACGTGCTTTTGCAGGCGAGATTTTTTGATTATCATTTAGAGAACCGTCATGGCTGATATAACATTCGTCCCATGTAGAGTTGTTTCCTATCTTTTTACAAAGTGATCCCTCACATACCTGTAATATATAGGAATCATCTTGGAGGGAAGCATAGAATAATGTTTGCGCAATTTTAATTCTAATATCTTTTTGAAAGCAATTAGACTATGAACGTATGACTAATGTTTCAAATCAGACACTGCATGGTTTCAAGCTTACCCCCTTGATACAGACTTGGGAATAACCATTGCAATACGTCATATCCGGTTTTATCGTGATGCCTGGGCATGTTGCATTTCCACCAGTATTTTAGTCAAAGAAAAAATATAACTAAACAAATAATCCAAACGTGTTAGAAATTGCATTGTATAATTAAGCCTCAAAAGTCTATTATTATGTTGTGTATCTAAATCTTGCCGCCAAGGATTAAAAAAGCGAACTGATGTCACGTGTTAGGTCGCTAGATGGAACTACTATTATTCATATGCTTAACAATACTGCTTGTTTTTTAACGAAAACCATTAATTAACCAATTAATAAAAAATGATTACCTCATCTGCAATAGTATTACTAAATAGTATATTACAATCAAACGAAGTTTATCGTATTTGCAGACATTAAGGCTCTAATACCTGGCACCGTTTCATTAAACACATTTTCTTTATTTTCGTATAATAACTAAACAAAAGGATATTTACAAATCTCCTCCTCACTGCATTCTGTGGCGGGGCGGCACACGGAACTGTTGGTGGCGGGTTTGAATGTACACGATTCACTGCAACATGGTCCCTGGGTGGGGCTAAAATAAACGTGTATTTAATGTATATGTATAATACGTTAATAGAAGACTCAGGATCTTGAATAAATGCATACAATGCTACCTTAAATTTATACAATCGCAACTTCTCGGGCCTTTCCGGCAGGCTCGGAAAATCACCTCGAATGTATTACCTAGGCGTCCATGACAACCCCCCTTTTTATAAAACTTGATATAAACACAACACATTTAACGATCTTTTGAGATGTAAGATAGACTTCATTAAAGTAAATGATATACCCTAAAATATAACACAGAAGCGACTTATAAGGCTGTCTAGCCGATACTTATTTTAATGGGAAGCGACTCCGTTTTGTATAAAAGTGTAACATCCGGTAATGTTAATACATTCGACGTGTTTTTCCAAGCCTGCCGGAAAGGTCCGAAAAGTTGCGATTGACCTTAAATAAACAAGAGGCCCTTGGGGCCACATCGCTCACCTGACCAACAATGACTTTATATGGGCGTTAAAAGGATATTGTACCATATGGCCCCTCGGTAAAATAACAAAAAAAGAAATATTGTAAAGTATTCGAATTTTACACTTTTTTTGCATACACTTTATTTTTGACATTGTACCTTTATGGAATACCATTTAAATTACCAAAAAAAAAAATCCTATGCAAGATATAAAACTAAAGATTTGGTAGTGGTACACTGTTAACTCACCATTCCCATTATTTCCCCCTCCTAACAACCCCCCCCTCCCCCCCACAATTTATATAGCGATCAAAATATTTGAGAGCATATAGGTACATTTTCTTTCTCAACTACTTACTAGTTATTGTATTTCTTTTTTAAAAAGATCACTATTGTAGTTATTGTATTTTATTTAAAAATTCCTACAGATGTGGAAAATAAAACTGTGCCTCAATGAGCTCAATTCCTTAAATTATTCAAAAATTTCGCTGCAATATTTTCTTAGGAATAGCGGAAATACCTTTATGCCTTTATCCCCGAAACTAAATGTGTCAGAACTATGGAAACTGTTTTAACAGTGTCGTTATTTACTCGTGTCTGAAAAACTATCGAAATTGGTGTAGAATTTGCATAATTCATCGTATAAAGACGGGAACCCAAAAAAAGTTACAGCATATCATCTATTTTTTTTTTGTTTACAAGTTTTTAACGTTTAACGAGACTTTTCTAATTTGTGTACAAACACTGAATTGAGAGCAAAACCTTGTATCTTGTATATAATGCATAGCTAAACCCTCAAACATGGCTGCCTCAAACAAAGAACCTCGTCTATGAAATACCGAACCTGAAGTTATAAAATGATTGAAACACGCACTTTCTTTAGAATTATTTTCGTAAAAACTTAGTTTTGAAACAGAATTAGCCCATAATTTTTATAATTTATATTTTCCACTCCATGAGGATTATTTATGCTAAATTACGTTGAATTTGACTCAGTAGTTTTTGAGAAGAAGATTTTTAAAAATGCACGCACTTTTTTTTCTGTTTCGAGGTTTCCTCCGCTTTGAATAAAGCTCGGTCTTTTATTTCTGCAATTTATCTTTGCCTTCCCATAAGCATGCTTTCTGAAGAAATTTGGTTAGAATTGGTCAAGCGGTTTTAGAGAAGTTCAAAATGTAAAAGTTTACAGACCAACAGACGGACAGACAGACAGACAGACGCACAGACGGACGACGCGGACAAAATGTGATCAGAATAGTTCACTTGAGCTTTCAGCTCAGGTGAGCTAATAATAATGATTTTTTTTTTTTTTTTTAAAACTGCATGAAAACAAATCTAAACAAAAACTGTACTCTTCTTACCTACACTGTACTTTGTGTCCTGTCCCATCGACCTTCAATGTACACCCGCGTTTATGGTTCAGGTTGTCCCTGGAGTTACAGCATTGATCTGTACAGTCGTCTCTGTACCCGCAGTCACACTCCTCCCCCTCCTCCTGTATACCGTTACCACAGAACGCGGCGTCCGAATCTGCAACAAAAATATTACATATATTTGAATTAGAATAAAGTAGAATTTGTTACATAAAAAAAAGAATACTTGAAAACTATGTTACATAAAGCAAGGTCCAACGTCACAATAATCGTGCAATTACTGCAACAAAAACAGGTGTTTGTTATCATTTCTAGATTTTAGGATTCCATTATCAATGAATGCTGGGTCCAACGCCAAAACAAATATATATCCTTTGTTTAAATATTCAAATATAAGACGTCATATATTTTCTGATTTAGATTTTTGCGGCAAAAAATACATGTTTGTTCACATTTATCAAAACTGTTTCAGCACGTACCTGTAAAACAGTTCACTTTTCCATTAATCTGATTCACTACAGCGTTTAAAACCCGCGTGATGTTGTCCCTACTGCATTCCGAGAAAAGCTCGTTGTTACGGAGGTTGCCCTTGGTAGCACTTGGATACATGATGTAATTTCCGGCGTCCCCACCAGGAGCGCAGATAGAACCGCTGTCGTGCTGAGAAAAAAAACCTTATACTGAAGTATTTAGCAAAATGACGGGATGACACCTTAATCAAGATACTGGATTTCAGAAATCAACTACAAAGATTCCTTTGTTAAAACAGTTACTTATATGCCAGAATATGTGGAATAAGAAATGTGTTAACCCACTTGTAATTTGAATAAAAAGACGCCAGGGTCAAGTTGCTCAAAACACTGGTTACTGGATACTGAGTGCCTTTAAGTCCTGGTTAACTTAACCAATAGTTTAAGTCGACCAGTGGCAACCGGTCCAGATTAACGATCCATGTCTTAAAAGCGTTTTGATTAGCACAAATTGATTTTATTGATTTATTGAAAAGTAGTAAAATAAGAAAGACCTAAGATAAGTCAGATTTACCGGTGATCCAAAGTTGTGTCCAACCTCGTGAGCGAAGGTAAGGTGTGAGACCCGCGGTGGGACACGGCGGGCGTAGTTGATCAGTGTGACGATGCCGGTGTTTAGACTCTTCTGTACAGTGCGGCCCTGCTCTCTTATCGTCTTATACCGCTCACACACCCCGCCCGCGGCACCTAAAATACAGAAAGTCACCACAATTACTACACAATGTGTATAAACAAGGCTTATACCGCTCACACACCCCGCCCGCGGCTCCTGTAATACAGAAAGTCACCACAATAACTACACAATGTGTACAAACAGGTCTTATACCGCTCACACACCCCGCCCGCAGCTCCTACAATACAGAAAGTCACCACAATAACTACACAATATATATAAACAGGTCTTATACTATACAATGTGTACAAACAAGGCCTTTACCGCTCACACACCCCGCCCACGGCTCCTGCAATATAGAAAGTCACCACAATTACTACACAATGTGAACAAACAGGTCATGTACCGCTCACACACCCCGCCCGCGGCTCCGTCGATACAGAAAGTCACCACAATAACTATACAATGTGTACCAACAAGTCTTGTACCAATTGATATCTTATTGTTTTAAACTTTAATCTACAAATAAATATACACAAGTTTTAACGTTATCCGGACACATATACAAAAATTAGACCATCATAAGCATTGCAACCTGTGTTTTAAGGCCAAACGTAACACACCTCAAAAGTTATACGACAGAAAGATCAGGTTTAAGCAATGAACTAGTTCAATTTATTACAAACTTTTGCAAAGAAGTTCATAAGATATTTAAGAACGCTTCTAGACATAAATTTAATTTGACATAAGAATATACATCAAATGAACAAGTTAGTTTTATTTTATTATTTACAAGTCATGTCTTAACACACTATAGAATGTTCTAAGTTCGGTTTTGGGTTTGGTAAAAATATAAGTCAAGGTAGATTATAACAGTTACCACAATAACTATACAATGTGTGCAAACAAGTCTTGTACCGCCACACACCAAGCCCGCGGCTCCTACAATACAGACAGACATTGGTCTCTATAACTGTTTTTACAACCCTGAAATCAAAATACTGAAGTACTGAGGGGAGTTGATTTTATCGATCATCATTTATTTTAAAAGCAACTTATCTTGCATGGCAAATTAGTTTCTAGTCTGTATTTGAATTACACACTTCTTTATTATATGAATTTTTAGACTTTTCCGACAAAAATTTCGAGAAAGCCCATATGAATCATGTTGTGTAATATTTAAAGATAGATTTTAAACTATGTACTAGTAATCGAAACAATATTAATTCTAAAAATCGTATGGATCCAAGCACTATTGATATCGAACGCTCGGCTGTCTCCGTTAATCTCCGACAAGCAAGAGAGCCTCTCTGCTTGTCGGAAATTTACGGAGACAGCCGAGCGTATGGTTGAACGAGACTTTATTACACTCTGGCGTAGGAACACATGAGACTACAAAAATGTCTAAAATGTTCGTATTATATAAAATCTGACTATTTTCAAAGTGTTTATAGATAAGTTTCCTTGAAAAACAATGCTTAAGCATACGTTTCATCGGATTTTTCTATTATTTTCAAGAACTAAGTCTTGTCAGCAGCGGTGATTTGTGCTTAGGTCCAAACACTGTTTCACTTTCGGTTCGCCAGAGTAACTGCATAGGAGATCAGTTACCAAAACCGTACAAAGCCGTAGGTATTTTGTAACATTACAACAAAAATATGTCGCCTTAACCCTGCTTAGTTAACGAATCTCTGTCATCCTAATAGAGATTTATATAATTCAATAGTTAATTGTTTTGAACTTCAATCTACAAAGGAATATAAAGAAGGTGTAATGTTATCCGGAGAATATTTCCCTATTAGTTTGCTATACAGCTTATGTTTCTAAGGTTAAACGTTATACTGTCGTGACTCCACAAAAATCATGATTCAGTAATGATCTAGTTCACTTAAATAAGAATATTTTGCAAAGAAGGCCATATGAAATTATTAAATTATGAATTACCAGAGGGTGATCCCACCCAGGCTAGTCCAAGGGTGCCGCCCGAGAAGTCCCGATAGGTGAACACGAAGGCCAGACAGAACTCATCGTGATTCTCCAAAGAGTTCAGGTTCAGGAAATTACTGACGTCAATGTTCGGGTTACAGAAGCTGAGTGCACTAGTGCGGAGATAAGTGTTACAGTTCAGTGATTCGTCCGTCATTATCTGAAACGATAATAAGTGCACGAGTACGGCGAGTGTTACAATTCAGTCACTCGCCGTCATTATCTGGAAGACGTAAAAGTGCAAGCATTTGGAGTTATTTGTAATATTGCATAGGAGTACGCCCTGTACAGTAGTCCATTAGTTGATGAGTTCGCAGTGTTACACTGTAGTAGTAGGAGTACGCCCTGTACAGTATTCCATTAGTTGATGAGTTCGCAGTGTTACACTGTAGGGCAAAATGTTCAAATCTGTTCTGCATCATTGATCACTTCGTAAATTGTTTACACAATATGTTTGTATCATTATAAAAAATTTAAAGCCAGTCTCTGAATCCGTAACAAATATTATGACATAGCTCTCTGATTGGTTGGTATCCAACATTCTAGAAATAGATTAATTTAAAAATGAGTTTTTTCACATGACCTATGAGGTAAACGTATCATTTATTTATTTTTTCTACAATAGAGTAAAATAGATCAGGAATTTTTAATTGCTATTATTAGTTATGGTAATCATTTTTGAACAATGACATGTGGTGATAAAAACAGTGTACACAATCAAAATTCCAATTGAAAATCACTATTCTGGAGCAGATCAAACATGGACCTCTACAATAATTAGAGGTAGGACCAGGTGCCATTGAGGAGTAAGCATTCTCTGCTGACTGGTCACACCCGACATGCGCTTTTTGTCGTAATCATAAACAATAAAAGTTGATGTTTCGCTATGACTTTCACTTAAAGAATGTGAGGTGTCTACAAATTTTCCACTGAATCATATAATTGAATTTTTATTGCTGTTTTTGGTCAATACAACGATTAAGGCCCCTCAAGGTACAATACTTTACTCGGCATCTGGGCTCTGTGAGGGTTATAATCCTTGGGTACCTAGATCATTGCATTGACCATAAATTATAAAACGACATTAAATATGTGTTTCATGCTCTTTCTTTTGCCTTTCATGCCTACAAATCAGTAATTTGTAAGTTATGGTATTAAAGACATTGTAAGATATTTAAGTAGAAACAAATGACCAACACAAGTTATACGAATCAGCATCTCAGACGTTTGATTTTCGTTATATACCTGGAAATTGTCGTCCTTACTTACGGTTGTTCGCAGAATTCTAAAATTGATTCCTTCAAAACATGGCGTTTTAAGTGTTGTGGCAGGGAAAAAAGTTTGGAATTTTGTGTTCTTGTATATCTGGTTAATGGCGAGCACGTGGGTCGAAAACAGGGCCATAATCTCATTGTTGGCAGCCGCTACACTCTAAAAGTAGATTGAAAATCACGTGAATCGATGACGTTATTCTTCTACAGATACATATTAGTTGCACTAATAAATGATGACTTCTTGAAAAAATGGAAATATTACAAAATCTATCCTGTTCTTGCGCCAATTTCTAGATATGCTTTTAATTATAATGATAACTCCTTATTTTCCTGCCTTTCTATATGTCTCTGCCCTCGAAACATACAATGATTATCATTTGAATCGGGAGAAATAATCAGGACGCATGCGTACCCCCAGTCTGTTCCTAGTCTCGTTGAACAGGACCGGGTCCGCCCTCAAGTAAAGGTTACAGGTGCGCGCTTCTTTAGAATAACAACTGACAGGTGCTCTCTTGTGTCTGTTAAACTCTGTATTTGAATCCCGACTGTAAATATTGTCCATTGTGACGTCATCATGGACGTCGATCTGTGATAAAATAGGTAATTTTACATCGTTAATTTTCTTTTACCCAATTAATTAAGCAAACTAAATCTTCTGCGTGAAGTTTTGTCAAACAAAACAAAAACTGATTTTTTTTAAAACTGTTTTTTGGTAATAGGAAAATAATTGTGTACGAACGCCGTCGTTTGAGGCGGGTTGAGCTGATGCTGTCATCCACTCTTTGTATTTATCCAATCCACAGCTCCCATGATGTCACACAGGGTCCCTTTTGTGTCTAGACAAAACAAAGAAATACACGTGTACATTATATATAAGGACACTATTTAAAGGAAAGCTGCAGAAGATCCACTTATGTATCATAATCAAAAGGAACTAAACAAAATTGTCATACCGGTATTAAACTCAAAACAATATAATTCATATTTCTGTTTACCTGTAAGGGTCAACATGCGTGTGTTTACCAGTAAGGTCAACATGTTTGTGTTTACCTGTAAGGTCAACATGTCAGTGTTTACCTGTAAGGGTCAACATGTTTGTGTTTACCTGTAAGGGTCAACATGTTTGTTATTACCTGCAAGGGTCAACATCTTTGTGTTTACCTGTAAGTTTCAATATAATTGTGTTTACATGTAAGTGTCAACATGTTTGTGTTTACCTGTAAGGGTTAACTTGATTTTGTTTACGTGTAAGGGTCAACATGTCTGTGTTTACCTGTAAAGGTCAACATGTCAGTGTTTACCTAAAAATGTCAACATGTCAGTGTTTACCTCTAAAGGTCAACATGTTTGTGTTTACCTGTAAGGGTCAACTTAATTGTGTTTACCTGTAAGGGTCAACATGTTAGTATTTACCTGTAAATGTCAACATGTCAGTGTTTACCTGTAAATGTCAACATGTAACTGTTTACCTGCAAGGGTCAACATGTTTGTGTTTACCTGTAAGGGTCAACTTAATTGTGTTTACCTGTAAGGTTCAACATGTCAGTATTTACGTGTAAGGGTCAACATGTTTGTGTTTACCTGTAAGGGTCAACATGTTTGTGCTTACCTGTAGGGGTCATCATGTTTGTGTTTACCTGTAGGGGTCAAGGTTCCTGTCCTCCTCTCGATAGATGACGGAGTGAGCATGCGTGGGAGGGTCGTGACCCCGGAAGTAGCGGCTACCCGGCTCGATGAAGTAGATCTCGTCCTGGGAGACGACCACCACCCCCTGGAACAGCCCGTCTAGGACTGCCCCGTGAACGCTGCCCTCGGGGACCCCTAGTCAAGTGATACAAAAAGAAATCAAACATTGACGCTCTGGTTTTCCCCATTACAACGTTTTTTTTATCCCCAGATTGTAGATGCATTTAATTAGGGTCTTCCGTTTCCAACGAAAGACCCTCTTGTTATTCTATTGTTTCTTTTTCTTTATTAGGGTCCTCCGTTTCCAACGGAAGACCCTATTGTTTTTCTTCGGATTCTTTTTCATTATTATTATTCTTCCTCTGACTTTTTTTTAGGCTCATATCTCAAAAACTATTCAACCGATTACCACGAAATTTTCAGAACTTGTTTGGTATCGTAAATACTCGAGGTTATTAAAATTTGAACGTATGACGTCACTTCCGGTTTCAGAAACTGACGATTTTGTAAATTTTTAAGGGTCATTTTGTCCACGCATCTCTTCCGAAACTAATCAAGATAGAAGCCTGAAATTTTCAGGGATTGTAGATAAATGTATGTAGATGTACCCCATTGCCTTCACTTATGAAAATTGTTCAAGGCTTCGAAGCTCGCCTGAACCTGAAAATAAGAACCACATTTTTCCACGAAATTTTTGAACATTTTCTGAAATATCTTTTGATGTATACATATTTTGTTAAATAATGTAAAGCAAAATATGTTTATTTTTGGAAGACCTTTAAATTGAAATCAAGGAAAAGGGGCTGGCCCCTCCAATTAGGGGCCAGGGGGCTCTAAAGTCTTCTTACAATAACTTTTTACTGAACAATAATTTGTTATTAATCATAGAAGCAAAAATGTTCATTGTACAACCGTTTATCTATACAGTTCCATAGCTAAGTCATTTATTACGTAATTAGGGGTTTCAAGGGGCCAGAAGTTCAAACCTTTGATTATTAATATCTGAAAAAGGAGAAATATTTTGAAAAGCAATGTAGAACACAAAATGTTAAGAATAATGTTCTTAACAATATGGCAACTAAAAGTGTTTTGTCGGTGGCCCTGATAAGGAGTTAAAGGGTCGTTTTAAAATCAGACAATGCATTAAAGAGATATCGGGGTTTAAAAATTGATTTTTCCGGAAATTTTGTTTCCGCGTCCTTGGTTTAAAAGATAGCGTAATGTTCAAAGTAAAGTTAACTCGTACCAAAAATAATTGTTAAGTCGTACTTAAACACATTCGGATTTTTTTGTTAAGTCGTTCTTGAAATCAGGAAGGGTTTTGTTAAGTCGTACTTAAAATCATTCGGATTTTGTTAAGTCGTACCAGGAATAATTCGATTTTTTCATCTTTTTATTTTAGTTACTCTTGTTATTGGATCAAGAGCTCTGCTTCTTACAGGAACTTCCAGCTTTACTTCCGACATTAACGGAAGACCCACTCGTTGCTTTGCAACGAGCTTTGCTCTAGTTGTTTTAGTTACTCTTGTTCTTGGCTTAAGAACTCTGCTTCTTACAGGTACTTCTAGCTTTTCTCTTGACATTAACGGAAGACCCACTCGTTGCTTTGCAACGAGCTTTGCTCTAGTTATTATTTTGTTTTTTTTCTGACTTTTTTCGAACGCTTTTTTTCGTGAACTGCTTGACCGATTTGCATGAAATTTACAGGACGTATTAAACATCAAAGGTACTTGACATTATAAAATTTCTGGCTGATAACGTCACTTCCGGTTTGAGATTTTGAAGATTAAGTGAATTTTTAAGGACCATTTTGTCCACGAAACTTCTCAAAAACTAATTGCGATAGAAACATAAAACTTTCAGAGATAGTAGATAAATGTCTGTAGATGATCCTATTTATTTGCTATTTTTAAAAATGCGCAAGGCGGCGAAGCTCGCCCGAGCTCGAAAATTGGCACCAATTTTTTTCACGAAATTTTCGCACATTTTCGGCTCTAGCTTTGAATGTGTAAATATTTTGTTAAGACATGTAATGCAAAAGTTGTTCAGATTAACTAGATATTTCGTTTGCTTACAAGAAAAAGGGGCTGGTCCCTCAAATAAGGGGCCAAGAGTGCTCTAAAGTATTTTTTCAATAACTCTTTACTGAAAAATAATTTGTTATCAATTTTAGAACCAAAAATGTTCATTGTACATCTGTTTATCTATTCAGTACTATGCCTAAGTCTTATGTTACGTAATTAGGAGCTTTAAGGGACCAAAAGTCCGAAACTTTGATCTTAAATATCTAGAAAAAGAGAAATATTTTGATAAGCATTATAGAGCAAAAAATGCTTAAAATAATGTTCTTAATAATATGCTCCCTAAAAAATTTTGTTGGTAGCCCCAGTTAGGATTTTAAGGGTCGGCCCCTAAAACACATTTGTTCAGATATCTTTAGAACGGTCGACAATTTCTGAACACTTGTTGAACAAACTGTGTTTATATTTAAAAAACCTTTTATTTGATATCAAGAAAGAGGGGCTGCCCCCTCAAATAAGGGGCCAAGAAGGCTGTAAAGTCTTTTTATAATAACTCTTAACTGAAAAATAATTTGTTATCAATTATAGAACCAAAAATGTTTATTGTACATCTGTTTATCTACACGGTACCATACATATGTCATATGATACGTAATTAGGGGTTTCAAGGGGCCAGATGTACAAAACTTTGATCATTAATATCCAGAAAAGGAGAAATATTTTGATAAGCATTATAGAACAAAAAATGCTTAAAATAATGTTCTTAACGATACGGTATCTAAAACATTTATGTTGGTGGCCCTGGTAAGGAGTTTAAGGGTTGGCCCCTAAAACACAATTGTTCAGATATCTCTAGAACGGTCAACAATTCGTGAATACTTGTTGAACAAAATATGTTTATATTTACAAGACCTTTCATTTGATATCAAGAAAAAAGGACTGCCCCCTCAAATAAGGGGCCAAAAGGGCTACGAAGTCTTTTTATAATAACTTATTTTTTGCGATAATTTGTTATTAATCATAATAAAAGAAAATAAAAGCTTAATATTCATAATTCAAAACTGAAATCCGTTCTAAAATCGGACGATGCAATACAGAGATATAGGGGTTTAAAAATAGATTTTTCCGAAAATTTTGATTCCACATTCTTGGTTAAGAAAATAGTTTTATGTTCAGAGTTAAATTAACTCGTACCTAAAATTATTCGATAATTGTTGAATCGTACTTTTACACATTCGGATTTGTAATTGCCAAGTCGTTCTCGAAATCGATAAGCTTTGTTAAATCGTACGTGGAATCATTCGGATTTTGGTAACTCGTACCAAGAATAATTCGATTTTTTCGTCTTAGTTTCTTATATTTGTTGGTTTAAGAACCCTGCTTTTTACAGGAACTTCTAGCTTTACTTTCGACAGTGACGGAAGACCCCCTCGTTGCTCTGCAACGATCTTTGCTCTAGTTTAAATTGTTATTGTTTTTAAATGATGGCAGGGGTTAAAGATAAGTTTTACACTAAAATATGTTTATTAGTTATGAACAGAGTTTTAAATTTCAAAAAGTCACCTCGAATTTTGCCATCATATATAAAAGATGTGTCCATGTGACTCTCCTTGCCATCTGATTGGCGGGATTTGTGATCATGCGCGAACACGCTGTCAAACGGGTAGAGGTCCAAGTGAAATTTTCTGAAAAGAAATAAGTGTAAATTACGTAAATGTATCAAATGATATTGAAATGCCAAACTACATTACAAAAATATACGCTAAAGATTGCATGCAGAAAGCATTACCTCCCTAGGGCTGAGAATTTAAGTTGGATGGATTTATCTGCGGATCTTTTTGCCCTGAGGTGCTGGTTATTGAGATCTGTGACGTCATAATGCAGATCTTCGTAATGTCTGATATAGTCGTTAAGAATTTTTTGATCTGTAAAAAATATTTTAAAAATAAATGTAAAAAAAATTATAGATCTATGATAAAATAGTCTATCAACTTAATGCGCTATATCGACTAATTAAAAACAAAAGATGAAAACTGTAAAATCATTAGGAAATAAAAAGATCTTTCCTTCACTAACCACCCCATCTATCTAAATAAAATTAGAACTGTTATCTCGCTATCTGTTATATGGTTACGTGCGATAACCATGTAACAATGGCAATGAATGACAATGAACTTTATTCTCATAACTGGATATACAGTGTAGAGAAAATACATATGTACAGTATGTACACACTACAGTATATATAATAGATGAAAATCATTGGTACAGGCATGATGAAGGGATAACAGATATAATTTAACCAAGAGAGCTAACTCTCTCAAATATAGTATCTAATAGTTTACAAATATTGGTAAGTTGGTTTATGTTTGTGACATTAAACAGTTTTTCAAATTTTACAACATTTGGATTTATTATGAAATAATTTGGTAAACATATAACCCTTGAATTGGATATATATACGTCAGTACATTTGAAAAGGTAGTGAAATTCATCCCCAATTTCATTGCAGGCACATAATTTACAAATTCTGTTTTCTCTAGGAATATTAAACCATCTACCTGTCTCAATAGGTAATTTAGCATTACCAGTTCTGAAATTAAAATATTTCTTACATAATTTTGTTGGCAAAGTCAATAAATACTTTTCAAAATCCAGTGACTTTTTTAAAATCCTATAATTTAAACCTTTTTGAGAATTATGTACTTTGCTATACCATGATTGCTTAAATTGGTCTAATAAAATATTGTATACTTTAGTTTTTAACCAGGGTATGTTTATTGTGTTTTGATACCATATATATGTCAATCCACATTGATTTAAAGTTTTCTTAATGGCTGTGCACCAAGGGTTATTAAAAATTTTCAATACATTAAAAAGTTTTGCTGACAATTTTGAGTTCTGGAAATTGACTAATTTACCCAAGATAACCAGGGTATGTTTATTGTGTTTTGATACCATATATATGTCAATCCACATTGATTTAAAGTTTTCTTAATGGCTGTGCACCAAGGGTTATTAAAATTTTTCAATACATTAAAAAGTTTTGCTGACAATTTTGAGTTCTGGAAATTGACTAATTTACCCTAGAAGGAAATCATTCTAACTTTAACATTAATTGTTAAGGGATATTTTCCAAGTTCCCCATATACCATAAAGTTTGGTGTTGAGGTTCTCAAGTTCAATATATGTTTACAAAATTTTAAATGAAATTTCTCAAGGAGATTAGTGTTATGAAAACCCCAAACTTCACATCCATATAATAATATTGGTTTGATAATTTTATCGAACATGTCTATTTTACAGTCAATTGCTAGATTATGGGTTCTGCACTTCCCAATTACATCATACATTGCTTTTGTAGCTTTGTCAAACAGTTCTTTAACATTAAGATTAAAAGAGTTGCTTTTACAAAAAGTAACATCCAGGTATTTAAAGTTGTTAACAATTTCTAATTGGGAACCTTCAAAAGTAAAACAGTTGGTTTGATTACCTCTACCAAATATTACAACTTTAGTTTTTTTACTGTTAACCTTAAGACGCCACTCTTTACAATATCTAGAAAAAACATTGAGTAAGTGTTGAAAATCTTCTGGGTTTTCTGACAATAAGATGGTATCATCTGCATACAATAAGACAAAAAGATTTAAATAAAGATTAAGATCTTTCTTAATATTCTCAGACAAGCGTGACAAACCTCTGACATTGTTTGTATAAAGATACTCCTCAAAATCATTTAAATATAGTTAAAATAAAAAAGGTGATAAATTTTCCCCTTGTCTTACTCCAACTGTACATTCGAAAAATTCAGAACTTAATCCATTTACCAAAACTTTTGACTTAACACTAGATGAAATGGAAGATTTAAACTACTTACCAAAACTCTCAGAAATAAGAAAATTAATAAATCAATGGAAATCAAGAAAATTAACCCCTATTGGGCGAATCAGAGTCATTAAGACATTATTAATACCAAAATTAAATAATTTAATACTAACATTACCCAACCCAAGTACTGATTACTTGAAAAACTTCGAAAATGATATTTTTCAATTTTTATGGGGTGGTAAAGTGCATAGAGTAAAGAAGAGTATAATTGTACAAGATTACTGCCATGGAGGTCTCAAAATGATTGATTATAGGGATTTTATTACCGCACTCAAATCCACTTGGATAAAAAGACTTATTAGGGCTGATACAAAATGGGTAAAGCTTCTAGAATCCATTCTGAAAATTAAAATCCCAGAAATATGGAGGAATGGTACAGATTATTCATATAGTTTATGTAAAACTTTGGGAAATTCATTCTGGAAAGAGGTGTTCATTAGCTGGTTAAAAATACAGGAGCAAAATGTATTAATAAGTAAACCCAAGGTTATAAATGATAATATATGGTACAATCCGAAAATCACAGTAGACAATAAATCAGTATTTTTTAAAAGCTTTGCCAATACAAGATTTATTTTTGTTAGTGATTTACTTAATATTAATGGAACTTTTATAAGCTTTGAAAAATTGAAACAAATAAATCCAATGACAAACTTTATTGAATATGCAAGTTTAAGAACTGCTGTAAGGACCAGACTGAATACACAAGATTTAAACATACCAAACTTACAAATAATAAAAGAATATGGACCTGTTATCCCTAATCATATCCTAATTTTTAATAATAACCGTAAAGGCTGCAAACTTATGTACAACTTATTATTAGATAAAAAGAGAGAAACATGTACATCTATACCAAAATGGAGAGAAAATGGTCATAACTATGCACAAGAAACCTGGCACAAAATTTTTGAACTCCCCTTTAAATCTACACAAGAAACAAAACTACATTGGTTACAGTTCCAAATTCTTCATAGGATTGTTCCGACAAATAAATATCTTTTCAAAATAAAAAAAGCAGAGTCTCCTGTATGTACTTTCTGTTAAAGAGATGAGGAGAGTATTGGACATTTATTCTATGAATGTACTATTGTAAAAGAATTATGGTCTGCTGTTGAAGACTGGATTTTGCGACAGTTTGATCTGTTAATAACATTTGATAAACAATCAGTTCTCTTTGGAAAATATTAAAATAGAGATATTTATAGATTTTTTAACTTGTTGGTTCTTATTGTGAAGCAATATATTTTTTCTTGTAAATACAAAAGTAATACAAATCCAAATATACATGGATTAAAAAATGTTGTAATAGAAAGGCTCTTGACTGAAAAATATATGCTAATGAAAAATTGTAGATATAAGGAGTATGAAAGCCATTGGCAAAATATATGTGATAAGCTATAGCACTGTACTATATATAGTTAAATTGTCTCTTTATGTGTCTCATCTCAATCTTGTTTTGAACTGTGATGTCCTTTTTTCGTGTTTTATCCTTTTTTCCTCCCTTAAGTATCCCTGTAGAACAGGGATCTATCACATGATTATGGTTTAAGTTTTATATTCATATATGAACAATGCCCCAAACCTTTTCCTTCATTTACTCTCTCTCTCTCTCTCTCTCTCTCTCCCTCTCTCTCTCTCTCTCTCAAAATTTACTTTCACTACATAAGAACTGTATAATATAGAATAATCATATACTTAGAAGCTTTTCAAGAAATTTATATAAATACATGTACAAGATAAGTCATGTATGTATGTAGTATATATGTTGTGAAAGTGAAAAACTCAATAAAAAAAAAACAAAAAAAAAAAAAAACTTTTGACTTAATACCTTTGTACATATTAGTGATAATTTTAAAACATTTTCCACCAATATTATTTGATAACACCTTGTTCCATAAGCCAATATGCCAAACAGAGTCAAATGCTTTCTCAAAATCTATAAAAGCACAATATATTTTCATCTTATGCAATTTGAAAAGCTCGATAAGAGAATACAATGAAAAAATATGATCTATAGTACTATGACATCTACGAAAACCTGCTTGGTTCTCTAAAATGAGTGGAACATTATCAGCATATTTGTTTAACCTTTCATTAATGATAGCAGTGAATAATTTTCCAAGACAACTCAAAAGTGTAATTGGTCTATAATTTTGGGGTTCTGTACTATCCCCTTTATTCTTATAAACAGGTATAATGTTACCACTAAGCCACTGTGTGGGTATAACACCAGAATCAAATATTTTGTTAAACAATACAGTATATAAATTCAACATACAATCTTGGGTACTTTTGATATATTCATTACAAATTCTATCATCGCCACACGCTTTGTTATTTTTCAACATATTGATACCCTTAAGTATTTCTTCATAAGTTATTGGTTGGTTAATGTCATTATTAAGATTAATATCAGATAACATATTGAGTTCATCAAGGGAAAATACATTTTTATTTGGTTCTTCTTGTTCATTATAATTCTTGTTACAACAATCCTGATAAAAAGTAAAAAGGTCATATAAATTTGCATTACATCTCTTCTTATCTGTGTTTGTATTCAAAATTTTCCAGTATTCTCTAGGATTATTTGTTCTTAAACTAAAAAGGTTTTTTTTCATTTCTACTCTATGCGTTACATTTGCATTTTTTAAACTTTTTTTATACAATTTTTCTTTTTCATACAAGTCACCTTTAAAAATATCTCCACCAAATTTTTTGTACAACCTTTTTTCTTTTCTATAATTCTGTCTAGCATTCTTACAATCCCGAGTAAACCATGGTTTCTTATATTTGACATTGGATGTTTCATTTGTATTTGTAAAAACTGGCTTTCTACCGAATACATTTTTGGCACTTCCGACCAGTATATCACTAATCTTTTCAACAATATTATCAATAAATTCTAATGATATGTTTTCAAACATAGTGTTACTTAGTTCATTTTCTAATGATTTTACAATATCTACTTTATCTTCAACAGAAATATGATATACTTCAATTTTTTCAGGATTCCATTGTTTAGCAATTTCTTTTGTTTGCTTTTGTTGATATATGGATTCAGTGCTATGCTGTCTTTCAAGTGCCAATAATATTTCTATAGTGTTATGAACATCAGATAAAAATGAAGAAAAAGGTAATATTCTCACATTGTGTACATATCTTAAAAACTCAGTGTTTGAAATACAATAATCTACAACACTTGATTGTTCACATGTAAACTCACCATTTTGGTCACCCATGGATCTACCATTAAGTATTATAATGTTACAGTGTTTACACATATCAATAAGTTTTTTTCCATAGCAGTTAACAATTTTATCTTTAGATTTCCTTTCTATGGAAAAACCATATTTTTCAATAGCTTCTAAGTCTATTTGATCGACAGCCCAATCAAAATTACTGTTATTCTCAGCAATGTTACAAAAATGTGATAGAGAATCATCAACATCAATAAAATCTTTCAATGTGGATACTCTACTATTAAAGTCACCTAATAAACATATACAATCATTTTCTTTGGATAAGTTAAAGATCTCATTCTCAATATCGTCAAAAATTTCAACTGATGAAAATCTAGAGTTTGATGGAGGTATATAAACAGTTCCCATCAAAATATGTTTCTTAGTACTAAATGTTTTACCTTCTAATCTAATCCATAATATATTGTCACTCGTGTTATTAATAATGCTACAGAATTTGGATAAAGAATCTCTAATATAGACTACAATACCACCAGACTTCCGAAATGACAGATTTGATCTATGTTTGCTGAAAACACTGAAATTTGGGATATCAATATTATCAGCTTTGTCTGTTTTTTCTCTGTGAGGCAGATTATGTCATATTTGCTAATAACATCAACAAATTCAGGATTTCGGAGCTTAGACACTAGACCGCAAACATTGATAGAAATAATCCTCGCATAAGAAGTGTCAATCGCAACTTCTCGGGCCTTTCCGGCAGGCTCGGAAAAACACCTCGAATGTATTAACATTACCAGATGTTAGAATTTTATACAAAATGGAGTCGCTTCCCATTAAAATAAGTATCGGCTAGACAGCCTTATAAGTCGCTTCTGTGTTATATTTTAGGGTATATCATTTACTTTATTGAAGTCAAGCTTACAACTCGACAGATCATAAAATGTGGTGTATTTATATCAAGTTTTACAAAAAGGGGGGTTGTCATGGACGCCTAGGTAATACATTCGAGGTGTTTTTCCTAGCCTGCCGGAAAGGCCCGAGAAGCTGCGATTGAAGAAGTGTCTGAAGATGTGAGAGAGTTGAAGTCGGTGGTTTCGTTTTCGTTGTTTACGTTTCCGCTCGGTTGCTCTCTTTGGTATCCCTAACGGCGCGTGGTCGCAAAACGGGTTTCATGTCGATTTACGCTGCGCGTTGCGGATTGGCGTGCTCCGTATGCGGTATCCAGGTCAGTGCGCTGTGTTGACGCTAGGTTGTGGATCGAGGAAAGGGGGATTTCTGCTCCATTCACGAACAGTTTGTCTGCTATCATCACAGCCTTTTTCCCGAGACGTTTAGCTTGTTTATAATGGGGGTATAACAGTTTTCTGCGGTCGTTGATTTCCTTTGGGAACTGTTCATTAATTCCAAATGGTTTTCCAACAAGTTTGGATGGAGCAGCTTTTCTGACCTTTTCTCTCTCTTTGAATAGGACGAATTTCGTGATAATTGGCCGGTGACGTCCCTGCACTCTTTTCCCCATTCTATGCACTCTTTGGAATTGTGGCTCTTCTGTTATGTCCATTTCTGATTTTAAGAATTCTCTTAAGACCTCCTCTGTGTTTTCCTCTTGTGTTTCGACAATTCCTTCAAAGTTAAGATTATCTCTCATTGAACGTGTTTGAAGATCTAAGTGGCGTTCGTTTAAATTCTCGAACTCTGATTTCACAAGGCTAAGCTCTTTGAGGATGTTTTCGTTAACATTTGTTATTTCACAGACAGATTTTTTAACAGCCAAAACTTCTTTTGTTTGATCTTCATACTGCTTGTTGATAAATATCACACTTTCTTCAACTCCGTTGACCTTGGCCTTCATGTCTTTCAATTCTGTGTTTACGTTTCCGACATTCTTTTCCAGTTCACTGAGTCTGTGTTCAATAAGGTCCAGTTTATTTTGCTTTGTAGAAACTTGCTCTATGTTTATTGACATGACTCTCAGAGCTTCCATGATATCAGTGTGATGTGGTTGGGGGTGTTGTTGTAGTTGACTATGTTGTTGGTTTGGTATGGGGGAAATATAACCAGCGAATTGACTTTGTGGTCCCTGGGGTCCATAGGGGGTGAACAGGTTTCCTTGGCATTTGTTTACGGGGGTCCCGGGTGTGGAATGCTGTGCATTTTGGGAACTAGAATTATAATGACAGGTGCTGTTGCTACTATTGCTGTTAATCGTTTGTGTTTCCATACCGTGTAAACTTGGAACCGTTGATAGTTGAGAATTACTCACGTGAACCTTTTGTGTCCTTTCCCCGCTAACATTCGATGACTTATTTTTCCTTTTCCTATTACGTGTGTGTCCCATTTTACACTCTTACTCCAAAGAAACACATACTTACACTTATCCAGGTACACATAACAAATTCCAAACAGTATTATTGGTATAAATTAAGAAAAAAACGTAGAAAATTCCTCTCTCAAAATTCAAAGCTGCCACCCTTCTTCACGCATGCGTACCTGCTGCCAGTTATACTGACAATTTAAGAATGGTTTTTTTTTCAAACGTTTAATCATACAACTAAAATATTTTTATCTCAAAAATTATTTTTCTTCTTTAAAACAATTTTTATTCAAATACAATTTCAGTTATTCAATTCATTACTATTTTACAAATGAACATGCATAGAAAAGCATAGTAATGCAAATTAATGCCATGTAATACGAGCATTACACTAGATTTTTGGAAGTAATGCATTACATTACCATTACTTGTAATGCTAAAATTGTGGCATTACACATTACTAGCATTACTTTGAAAATATGTAATGCATTGCAATGCATTACCATTACATTTAGCATTACCCCAAGCCTGATATCATCAATACATATACTGGTCAACTTATAGGAGATCAATATCATCAATACATATACCGGTCAACTTATAGGAGATCAATATCATCAATACATATACTGGTCAACTTATAGGAGATCAATATCATCAATACATATACTGGTCAACTTATAGGAGATCAATATCATCAATACATATACTGGTCAACTTATAGGAGATCAATATCATCAACACATATACTGGTCAACTTATAGGAGATCAATATCATCAATACATATACTGGTCAACTTATAGGAGATCAATATCATCAGAATAAAGCAAATATTACATGCATCCAAAAATGTAATTCACATTTAAAGCCTCAAATTGTCTGAGTTTTTTCATATTGAAAACAATACCAAGGAGAGAGGAGTTGTAAACATTTACATGTAGTACGCACAGACAGGCGAAGGAACCAAGCTCAGGGCCAGAGACTCGGCACAGACAGGCGGAGGAACCAAGCTCAGGGCCAGAGACTCGGCACAGACAGGCGAAGGAACCAAGCTCAGGGCCAGAGACTCGGCACAGACAGGCGGAGGAACCAAGCTCAGGGCCAGAGAATCTCAACTTGCTCATTCTCTGATTGACAGTTAGGCTTATTAGGGGACCATCATATAGTATTGGAGAAGACACTGTTGTAATGAGTTTTCAGGCTTGAACATGCAACAAACAACAAAACAACACACAACATAATGTTGACAGACAACAGACAGGGGGGGGGGGTTAATGTTAACACACATACATGCTTTCTCTTTATTGGGTTCTGGGATTGTACATTGGGGAAGAAATCTGTTCTTTATAAATGCTTATCTTAGCAAAATTACCGAAACTGAATTTTAAAAAATATATATGATCATATTAATATCTGATTATCACAACGGGAACCCATACTATAAAATGAAATTTGTCATGAATTCACATAGCCTTGAAACCTCAGATCCTATGAAATGAAGTTTCTAAAGATATTTTAAAATTAAACCAACAACATATTTCATTTAATTTTTCCAGAGGAAGAACAAACAATCTAGAACTTGTAAGATGATAGCTGCACTGTTAATTCTCTCTGTATATCACATGTATGCTGTCCAGCTATGTACTTAGTACAGATAAAAAAGAGAAATATACAATAAGCTTAATACAAAGTTTTTCCAGGTACATGTACAGTAACTAGCTTGGTTATTTTCTACTTATCTAATTAATGAATAAATACAAGATTATTTTTCTATTTTCACATATGTGTATGCATAAAGCACTAGCTATATATTTTTTTTTATCAAAACATGACATAGAAGTCATTTCCACAATTTTTTTTTTTTTTGGGGGGGGGGGGGGGGATTATAATCAATTATCAAAACAACAAAGGCTGACACAAAAAAATGACAACAAACATGCAACTGATGATGAAATTGACAGAGAAAAGTGGGAAAAAAACCCACAACCCCAGAAATAGTTCATAGAAAAACAGGTCTAAATCAAGATAACATTGAAAAAGCACCAGTTCCCCCCCCCCCCCCCCTTCACATGGCTGAACCCTGACCCTGAAAAACCCTGTAGTTTGTGGGAACACAGAACAAGCTCAACATTGTCAATATAACGACCTTAAACTAATTACTGGCCCATCAACTGTGACATGTACATTGTCAATATAACGACCTTAAACTAATTACTTGCCCATCAACTGTCACATGTACATTGTCAATATAATGACCTTACACTAATTACTGGCCCATCAACTGTGACATGTACATTGTCAATATAACGACCTTACACTAATTACTGACCCATCAACTGTGACATGTACATTGTCAATATAACGACCTTACACTAATTACTGGCCCATCAACTGTGACATGTACATTGTCAATATAACGACCTTACACTAATTACTGGCCCATCAACTGTGACATGTACATTCAAAATGACGTTTCATTAAGTTCATTTGAGAAGAGAGAGCGCATGCGCAACATGTAAGACGCTAGTCTATTTCGACTGCAAAGTTTTGACCAAAAACTTGGAAATTAATATTTTCTGTGAACTGAAATATGCTGGAAAGTGAATATTATGTGTTATAATTTGTGTTAGCGTTCAGAGAGTTTCATAAAAGACTGGATAAACAAATAGAACAAGGTAAACAAAGTTTTTGTTTTCAAGGAGCGTGAGTTTCGGGTGAATAATAATCACACTAGAGTCTTGTGTATTGTGTCTTTAACCGTGGTACCGTTAAGTACCGTTAAGAATGTCGAACCCGTCAAACCACTCAAAAAAGCGGGGCCTTGGAGAAATAGACCCTGTGGACAGGCAATCCAGCAATGAAGAAAAAACTGGTGAAAATAAAATGGAAAACTTCCAAATGAGAGATGTGATGCAGGGAATATCTAACATACAGAATACGCTGGCCAATCTATTATTGCGAATAGATGGACAGGGACGACAGCTTGACGCAGTTACAAATGAGATAAGTGGAAAACATGGTATCGAAGAAAGGCTGGAAAATGTTCAACATCAAGCTAATGATACAATGTACATCATCAATGATCTGCAGAAAAAAACGGAAAGAGAGCTTAGTAGAATGAAAGACTACGTTGTTCGACTAGAGTACTGTATTAAAACTCAAAATGACCAAATTACCGAACTTAAAGCCAGATCAATGGAAGACAATATTATAATAAGCGGAGTCGAGGAATCGAGAACAGAGATGGGCAAATCAGAAAATCTTGCCAAGATGATAAGTCACGTGTTCAGCTCGGAGATGAATATAGCTGCAGAAACAGTTGACAACCTTCAGATCTATAAACTGTTCAGAATGGGGGAGTATGACAGGCAAAGAAAATTCCCAAGACCTATCTGTGTTCAGTTTGCGAATAGAGCACATAAAGAAATCGTCATGAGACATATCAAAGTCCTCAAGGACAAAAAGTCCCCAATCAGAGTTTCTCAACATCAGCCCGAGGAACTTAGAGAAAGGAGAAAACATTTATATAAAGTCCAAAAACAATACGCACAGCGTAATATTGAAACCACGCTAAAAGGTACCAAACTCATCTTTACTAAGAGTAAATTAGTATACAAAGACAAAATTGGATCCCGTCCAACGGCTGAAGAGATCATCAACGGAGAAGAGGTCAAGATTGCGATCACTCCGGGTAAGACAACAGAGGACAATGGGAACCGGTTTGCGGCCCACGCGGTACCAGTAGACTCCTATAAACAGGTGAGACGGTCTTTTGTTGAAGTTATGCGCTCAGACAGTATCGCCAGTGCTAGTCATAATATCTTTGCGTTCCGGTTCACGGGTAACGACGGAACAACGCACGACGGATCCGATGATGACGGGGAACACGGGGTCGGGAGACTGTTGCTGAAAGCGCTCATCGACAATGACGTAAAGAATACATTAGTGGTCGTTTCGCGATGGTACGGCAACAAAATCGGACCTAGACGCTTCAAACATATTAATGAAGTCGGGTTAAGTGCCGCAAGAAACATGTCGGGTTCTACCTGAACCCCAGTCAATTGAGACGGACAACATAGTCAAAGTTTAAAACAAATGTATGTGTTGTTCTTGTTATTCAAACTATCGGATCACTGTGTTTATTTAAATTTTACATACATGTACAGGCCTTAGTCGCTGTAGCATCCAATTATAATATACTAATATTTCCACGATATGCGCGATTACTGTTAATTAATATTTTTACTGAAAAAGCTGTACTGTAAGATAGTATAGATAGTACATCTATATTTCACAAGCCTAAACTCACCGATTTATTGTTATTGTAAATATTTTACACGTTTTTCATTTCATTTAGACTGTAAATATAGTTTGTTTAACTTTTGCTATATAACTTACCTATGACGAGTTTTTCCGGATTTGTCCTGACTGTTCATAATTATTTGGATTTTTGTTTATAGTTATCATATCCGGTTTGTTTTTTTACTTTACAAACATGTCAACTAGTAATTGTAAGTGTTGTTTATTTTCTTATTCTATAGTTAACGCAACGCAAGGGGGAGTGCATGTGTATAATTGTATTTCATGAACATTAATATATCTCACATAATTTTGGTATGATTTTTATAATATGCTGTCATATTAACAAGCTCAAATCATCAGAAAATCAAGGTACTTTTTTTTAAACACATAGTATGCGCAGCATAGGGTTTAAGGTTTTTAAAAAAACAGACAATAAGTTATACATATAAAACTCCTCACGACCGATTCTAATTATTTATACTATTGTATGATTTTTTTTTTAAGTTGACAAAAAAAAGGTTGTTTTTGGTCAACTTCATGCAGTCAACTATTTTTTAGTGTTTGTAAAATTAGCAAGCGTGATGTGCTTTCGCAATTCCAAACCTTTGCCTTTTAACTGTTTTTTCTCCCTTTTATTTGCCCCCTTTCTATTCTTTTCGGGAACCGTAATCCTTATAAAGCATTTATATAGACATGGATGATAAAGTGCATCAAAGCTATCTAAGCATATTGACATTAAATTGCCAAGGCTTAGGTGATATCAATAAAAGGAGGGACATTTTTAAAGTCTTAAAATCAAAAAATTATAATATATACTTTCTTCAAGACACTCACTTTGTTGAAAAGGAAGAAAGCTTGATAAAGGGACTATGGGGTTATAAAGCCTACTTTAACTCATATAAATCAAATTCTAGAGGAGTAGCTATACTAATCAATAATAACTGTGATATAACAATACTCAATGAACATAAAGATAGTGATGGTAATTTTCTTTTATTAGATGTTACCATAGAAAGTCTTCCATTTTTATTGATAAATATATATGGACCAAATTCGGACTCGCCAGCCTTTTACATAAACGTCCTTAATAATATTCAAGATATTTACTCTAACCAGCATATAGTTATTGGTGGTGATTTTAATTTAGTTTTTGATAAGGACTTAGACTCCATGAACTATAAGAACTTAAATAATCCCAAAGCAAGACTCGAAGTCTTAAAAATTATGGAAACACTTACTCTGAAAGATGTATATCGCGAGCATAATCCAACTCTAAAAAAAATTCACTTGGAGGAAAAAACCCCAATTAAACAGGCTAGACTTGATTTCTTTCTTATATCAGAATCTTTACTTAACTTATCTCTCTATGTAAAATATGAAAACAGTTACCGCTCTGACCATTGCCCAGTTGTCTTGTATGTAAGAACAAATGAATTTCTTAAAAGAAAGGGTTTTTGGAAATTTAACAACTCTCTTCTTAAAGACAAAGAATATGTATATCTAATCAAAGAAAAAATAAAAAATGTAAAACAGCAGTATGCCTGCCCAGTTTACAATTTAGAAAATATTGAAACAATAGATGATAATATACAATTTATTATAAGTGACCAATCATTCCTAGACACATTACTAATGGAAATTAGAGGAAAATCAATATCCTATTCAACTTATAAGAAAAAGAAAACAACAGAACGAGAAAAACAATTAGAGCAAGAGATTTTACTTCTTGAACAGAATTTTACAGTAGAAACAAAAGATTAATTATCAAATAAACAAACAGAATTAGAACTTATTAGAAAAAACAGATTGCAAGGTCAATGTATTAGATCAAAAGTAAAGTGGATAGAGGAAGGTGAAAAGCCATCACAATATTTCATTAGCCTTGAATCGAGAAATTTTTCGAGCAAAATTATACCAAAAGTTGAAAAAGAAGATGGCTCCACTGTTTTTAATCAATTTGAAATACTAAATGAATTAAGAATGTTCTACGATAACCTTTATCAGAAGAGGGAAACTATAGACTCTGAAAACATTTACGAAAAATTAAAGTTGTATGACATTCCCAAATTAAATAAACAAGAATCTGATCTTCTTGAAGGCCCATTAAATAAATTGGAAGTCTATAACTTTTTGAAGAATATGAAAAACGATAAAAGCCCAGGGCCTGATGGGTTTACAAGCGAATTTTTTAAATTCTTTTGGAACGACTTAGGCAGCTTTATAACAAGAGCCATAAACAATACTTACGAGTTAGGACACTTTACAGAATCAAATAAACTAGGTGTAATAACATGTTTACCAAAGGCAGGAAAACCAAAACAGTTCTTAAAAAACTGGCGCCCAATTAGTCTTCTTAATGTATTATATAAAATTGCTTCAGGTTGCATTGCTAAGAGAATAAAAACTGTATTATATAAATTAATTAATGAAGACCAAACTGGGTTTTTAAAAGGTAGATTTATTGGAGAAAATATTAGAATGATATATGATATAATGCAATATACTGAACAAAATCAGATCCCTGGCCTTCTAATGTTAATCGATTTTGAAAAAGCTTTTGATACTATCTCTTGGAAATTTATATACCAAACACTGGATTTTTTTTAATTTTGGGATTTCAATCAAAAACTGGATCCAAACTTTTTATAGTGATATTAAATCTTGTGTTATACAAAATGGAATCGCCTCTGATTATTTTTTTCCTCAAAGAGGATGTAGACAGGGTGACCCAATTTCCCCATTTCTTTTTCTGCTATGTGCTGAGGTTCTAGGGATTTTGATTCGAAATAATAAAGAAATCCGTGGAATTGAAATTGATGGTGTAGAATACAAACTTTCGCAATATGCTGACGACACTTCAATAATATTTGATGGATCACCTCAGTCCATGGATGGTATTTTAAGAGAACTTGATTATTTTGCATGCATATCTGGTCTAAAAATTAATTTCTCCAAAACTAAAATGGTATGGATCGGAAGTAAAAAATTTTCAAAAGAAGTTTTTCACCACTCGCGATGGAAGCTTGACTGGAACAATCCCACTTTTGATCTACTCGGTGTTAAATTTTCTGTTAATTTGAATGAAATGGTAGAACTAAATTACCCATCAAAATTTTTGGAAGTAACCCGTTTGATAAAGCAATAGAAATTAAGAAATCTTACAACAGTTGGAAGATTGACTGTGATTAAAACTGATAATACCAAAACTTAACCACTTAATCCTAACTATACCAATACCTAGTGTAGAATACCTTCAACAGTTTGAGAAAGAAATTTACATTTTTTTATGGGGAGGCAAGGTCCATAAGGTAAAGAAAAACTTTATAATTCAAGATTAT
The DNA here is from genome assembly GCF_025612915.1 of Magallana angulata. NCBI lineage: Eukaryota > Metazoa > Mollusca > Bivalvia > Ostreida > Ostreidae > Magallana > Magallana angulata. Next base: position 2,370,287 of record NC_069112.1, on the reverse strand, counting down.
AGATATGGGGGATTAAAAATGATAGACTATATGGAATTTGTTTGTGCATTGAAATCTACATGGATAAGAAGACTTATCCACTCTAATACAAAGTGGGTAAAACTTTTTGAATCAGAAATAGGATTAAAAATAGAAACCCTATGGGAAAAAGGTTCAGACTTTATTACCAATATTAGCAATAAGATAAGTAACAAGTTTTGGAAAGAAGTTTTATTAGATTGGGTTAAAATTGTTATGTCCTATAGCCAAAATGACATAAAAGTACTTAATGAACATATATGGTTTAATCCTAATATTAAAATTAATAACTCATCAATTTTTATTAAGAATTATTTCAACTGTGGTTATAAATTTATTAAAGATTTGATGACAGAAGAAGGCAATTTTGTAAGCCTTGAAACTCTTGAAAACTCAAATGTTAAGACCAATTTTCTAGAATAGAGGAGTTTGAAAGGAGCAGTTTTTGAAAGATTAAAAGCCTTAAATAATAATAAGGTAGAATATGGACCATTTATTCCAAATTCTCTCAGTATTTTTTACAAACAAAGCAAAGGATGTAAGGATATGTATTATGTACTCATCGATAACAAAAAAGAGTCAATTCGTTCAGTAAAGAAGTGGACAGAAAGTGGATTTGCTTTTACAGAAATAGAATGGAATAATATTTTTGAACTCCCATTTAAAACCTCGAAAGAATCCAAATTTCAATGGTTGCAATTCAAGTTTTTACATAGAATTTTGCCAACAAATGAGTACCTTTTCAAACTCAATATAATTGATTCACCAGCCTGCTCTTTCTGTAATCAAGATATAGAAACTATAGAACATTTATTTGTGGACTGTTTTCATGTCAAAGAAATATGGCTCTACTTTGAAGAATGGTTAAGAAGCAAGTTTAATTTTTTAATGACATTTGATAAAAAAAACTATACTTTTTGGTAAATTCAAAAACAGAAATATGTATAGACTTCAAAACATATTGATTCTTACAGTAAAACAATTTATTTTTGCCAGTAAGTATAAGAATGTCCCAAACCTCTTGACGCTCATGTTAAAACAAACAGTCACTGATAGAATACATATTGAGAAACTACTGTTGTTGAAGAATTGTAAATTTGCTGAGTATGAAAAGTATTGGCAAACTATTTGCGATTTGTTATAAAATGTGTTTATAATAGCTGCAAGGAAATTGTAAGCAAATATTAACAAAAAAAATATAAGTCTACTTTTATGTATCCTCTTGCATATGTTTTTGATAGATAGTGTTCCCCTCTCTTTCTCCACCCTCTTTCACCCCCCCCCCCCACCTCATAACTAAAAATACTCCAACTTTCATGGGTGATAAAAGCAATTTTTCAAGATTGTTTGTGCATATATATGTCTGTCTGTCGGTGTATACACCTGTCTGTACGTGTGCTTTTTTATGTGACTGCGTTTATATTATACGTATATTCTAAATCTCAAATGAAGTGAATATGTGATGTGTATGCACTGTAAACTAAACATATAAGAAGATGTAAATAACTTGTACCTGAAAGTTTGAATAAAAAAAAAAAAAAAAAAAAAAAAAAAAGTTCATTTGAGAAGGTTGGGTGTTTCATTTGAAATACAAGTGAAGTTCAGAGGTTAGGATAGTTTGTGATTATGTGTTCTGTGAGCAAATATAAAACGATGTGATCAACCCAAGATTTTTTGTGAGGGTGGGGGATGGGGGTGAGGGTGGAGGTGGGGTGTTGCGCACGTCTGTTATAAGCTTTCTGGGTACAACAAAAATAGAAGAGATACAAGAGAAGGTGAGATTTACCCAGACTTGGCCCTGTGATAAAATCCTCACAAAATCAGCCAATCAGTCGATAGCATTCAAAACAGTATTATACAAACAGCCAATCAGTTTACAGCATTCAAAACAATTGATTTACAATCAGCCAATCAGTCAATAGCATTCAAAAAAGTTTAGAAATGATTAGCCAATCAGATATTGGCATTCATAAATAATTCATAATATAGATGGCTGTAAATGTTAAAAGATTTAAATTAAAAAAAACAAAATTAATTATAAATCTAGTAGGATTTGGGAAAATTCTAGTTATACATTATTCAGCCATTAACAAAGATATGAATTTTTATTGCAAAGGTTTGTAAGTAACATGAAGACGAATGAAAACAAACCTTAACTTCATTCTATATACAAGACAAAGAGATTTTCACAGATTCATTCTCTACACAAAAAAGTCAAAAACTGATAAAGCATTACTTTCTACTCTACTCCGACAGTCAGCCATCATGCGACTTAGTTCTTGGATACATTCTGAGAGTTCACTCTTCGCGCCACAGACATTGTGATACAGGCGAGGAATGAGTTACCTACCTTAGATTTCTCCATGACGGAGTCCAGACATTCGAAATACGACAGGTCGGTCACTGGCTCATTGGCACTCTCCAGCATAGATTTTTTCATCTGCAATAATACAGCATCACAGCATTAAAAAAAATACAGCATACTGAGCATAGAGAAGCATTGTACAGCATATATTCTTACACGGCTCAAATCTTTATAATAAAATACATATCTTTAACATTTTCATTTTCAGTTTGGAGGGAAAGGGCTTAAGAGGAAAGGAGTATAAATCTAAGGAATCCACTATAAATAATTATTTTGCTATGAGGATGAAGGAGTAATTCATCTGTAAAATCAGAAGGATGAAAAGATGGCTTTTAAGGATAAGTTATGTGTTTTCTGAATCTTACTTACAACAGTGTCGTAAAGCTATACTCTACAACTTCTTTCTCACTCTTATCGTAATAATAGTCTGAGGGCGTTATCTTACTCCTTCTGTCCTTGGTTATATAAACTACATACACATTGGAGGGTGTTACTGACCTGTATTTGTCTGAGGGCATTATCACACTCCTTCTGCCCTTCGTTATATATAAACTAAATACACATTGGAGGGTGTTACTGACCTGTATTTGTCTGAGGGCGTTATCACACTCCTTCTGTCCTTGGCTATATAAACTACATACACATTGGAGGTTGTTACTGACCTGTATCTGTCTGAGGGCATTATCACACTCCTTCTGCCCTTCATTATATATAAACTACACACACATTGGAGGGTGTTACTGACCTGTATCTGTCTGAGGGCGTTATCACACTCCTTCTGCCCTTGGTTATATATAAACTACATACACATTGGAGGGTGTTACTGACCTGTATCTGTCTGAGGGCGTTATCACACTCCTTCTGCCCTTGGTTATATAAACTACATACACATTGGAGGGTGTTACTGACCTGTATCTGTCTGAGGGTGTTATCACACTCCTTCTGCCCTTGGTTATATAAACTACATACACATTGGAGGGTGTTACTGACCTGTATCTGTCTGAGGGCGTTATCACACTTCTTCTGCCCTTGGTTATATAAACTACATACACATTGGAGGGTGTTACTGACCTGTATCTGTCTGAGGGTGTTATCACACTCCTTCTGCCCTTGGTTATATAAACTACATACACATTGGAGGGTGTTACTGACCTGTATCTGTCTGAGGGCGTTATCACACTCCTTCTGCCCTTGGTTATATTTAAACTACATACACATTGGAGGGTGTTACTGACCTGTATTTGTCTGAGGGCGTTATCACACTCCTTCTGCCCTTGGTTATATAAACTACATACATATGGGAGGGTGTTACTGACCTGTATCTGTCTGAGGGCGTTATTACACTCCTTCTGCCCTTGGTTATATAAACTACATACACATTGGAGGGTGTTACTGACCTGTATCTGTCTGAGGGCGTTATCACACTCCTTCTGTCCTGGAGCCGACACAGTACAGACGTTGATCAGCTGATTAATGCTCTCCGTCACCGCTCTGTCAGACAAAATGTAGTAAAAGTTTAAAATATCAAACAATAAAATTGAAACAAAACCCCTAAAATCCTTACTCAATTTAATTATTTCATGCTTTACAAAACTACACATAGTTATTGACTCCGGGGCTATAAACTTAACACAAGAGGCCCATGGGCCACATTGCTCACCTGAGGAACAATAGGTATAATAAAATCAGTCCTGGGGCCAAAGTCTTAACAATTATAAAGAATCATCTGGCTGATTAGTTTCTGAGAAGAAGATTTTTAAAGATTTACTCTTTATATTTATATTACTCTTTATATATAATATATGTTTAATTTCAACCCGCCATTGTGGCCCCACCCTACCCCCGGGGGTCATGATTTTCACAACTTTGTATCTACACTACCTGAGGATGCTTCCACACAAGTGTTAGCTTTCCTGGCTGATTAGTGTCTGAGTAGAAGATTTTTAAAGATTAACTCTATTTATTCCTATGTTAAACTTCAACCCCCCATTGTGGCCCCATCCTACCCCCGGGGGACATAATTTTCACAAATTTGTATCTATACTACCTGAAAATGCTTTCACACAGGTTTCAGCTTTCCTGGCTGATTAGTTTCTGAGAAGAAGATTTTTAAAGATTTACTCTATATATTCCTATGTAAAAGTTTGTTTGAACCCCCCCCCCCCCCCCATTGTGGCCCCATCCTACCCCCGGGGTCATGATTTTCACAACATTGTATCTACACTACCTGAGGATGCTTCCACACAAGTTTCAGCTTTTCTGATCTTATGGTTCATGAGAAGATTTTTAAAAATTTACTCTGTATATTCCTATGTAAAAGTTCAACCCCCCATTGTGGCCCCACCCTATCCCCGGGGGTCGTGAATTTTACAACTTTGAATCTACACTACCTGAGGATGCTTTCACACAAGTGTCAGCTTTCCTGGCTGATTAGTTTCTGAAAAAAAGATTTTTAAAGATTTACTCTATATATTCATGTGTTAAACTTCGACCCCCATTGTGGCCCCACCCTACCCCCGGGGTCATGATTTTCACAAATTTGAATTTATACTACCTGAGGATGCTTTCACTTAAGTTTCAGCTTTCCTGGTCTTATGGTTCATGAGAAGAAGATTTTCCCTTTGCAAAAGGGCGTGGTCCTTAATTTTCACAACTTTGAATCCCCTTAGGCTAAGGATGCTTTGTGCCAAGTTTGGTTAAAATTGGCCCAGTGGTTCTTGAGAAGATGTTGAAAATGTGAAAAAAGACAGACGGACAGACGGACAGACAGACAGACGGACGACATACAAAATGTGATCAGAATAGCTCACTTGAGCTTTCAGCTCGGTGAGCTAAAAAGTTAAAGATAAAACTCAAACACATTAAAAGGGGCATGGTCACGATTTTGGTCAAATTTTATTTTTCTGTTTTATTATTTACAATGCTTCAGGAATGCATTTCTAATGATCAAATGAAATATGAGAGTCAGTCATTGAGTTATAAGCAAGATACAGGACTCACAGTTCTATGTCATGTAAACAAGGCTCGGGCCATGTCTTTGTTTACATAGGTTCAATTTACCTGTAAAAAATCTTTTTCTAGCTAATTTGTCTATCTTCTTATTCATTCTAAGCATAAATTAAAAGTTCCTAATGGTTAACACATTTATTTTAGGTCTAAAACTGGAAATTTCACTTCAACATTCAAAATGTAAACAAAAGCTTTGTTTACATGGCAAAGTATTGTAAGCTCTGTAACTCACTTATAACTCAACGAATGACACTCAAATTTTGGTTGCCTATTTAAACTGCCTTACTGAAGCATTGTAAATTATAAAATAGAAAAAAAAAAATTTGACCAAAATCGTGACCATGCCCCTTTAAGGATTAGACTATGTAGAGTAACTCAATGTAATATTGGATTACATAAAGGTAATATTTGAGTGCTTACCTGGCTGCCTGCGAGAGCAGATTCTTGGTGTTGGGAGCGTTTGGATCGACCGACACAGACTTGGCGGCCAGCAGCAGTTTACTGGAAACCATGGAGACGTTCTTCAGTCCGCCCACAATCTGGTTCTGTGTGTCTCCATCCTTGGACAGACCTGGAAACCGACCAATCAAAATCAATCACAGGTACCTACATTCTACAGTAATGTCACACCTTAAGCCTCGCGTCTGTTTTGATCAAACCTTAAACTTTTAGTATCTGATTTTGTTGGAATCTCGCTCTCACTGACCTGCCATGGTGAGTCCAGATTTGATGATAAGACGACCTGTACTCGCGAGATGACTCGGCGAGTTGGTTAGGTGTGCCACGAGATGCGGTGACGATGTCACTGGCGGCCTGGTTGAGATTGACAGCGGCGTTGTTGATCTCGATCTGGATCTCCTGGAACGTGCGGTCTGTGCTCGGGTACTACAATGTACAGGAATGAAACATAGGTAATCATAGATTACTAAGCTAACCGAGACGGAGCATCACCCTTATGAGACATCACCTACATAAGACCACCTTTATCATTTTATATGAAAATCATACTTTATGATCTTGGATATTCATGGATTCTGTTTTGACAAAATATCGTATATCATCTGATAAAATTTTTTATGATAATCATATGTTCATATGTTAATCAATACAATGATATAAAATTAAATATTGCATCATGTCATATTTATAATATATATCATATAATACAATAAAATACTGTAATAAACAATGATGAGATTTGATATTGTAACGTATAATATGACATTGTATTGTGTTATACCTTATTGTATTTGATCACATAATACAATATCATAAAATATTATACCATATAGTATTATATTACAATATCATATTACATGATACTGTTATTAATACATCATAACATTGAAACATGATATTATATTGTATAATATAGTATGATATTGTATTGAATGACACTGAAACATATTTGATACATTATATGATATTATATCATATAATACAATATAATTTGATTCCAACATTGTATCTTATCAAATGATACACTATCATGTGATAAAGTAAAATATTATAAAATACATTATTATATTATACATATTGTATCATATGACACAATAATATATTACAATATCATTTAATACAATTTCATGTGATATGATAATATATCATAAAAACCAATATCATATCATACAATATCGTATGATACAATATTATATAATATTACAATATCATATAATACAATTTCATGTGATATAATTCTATATTACTGTAACTAATATCATATTATACAATATTGTATGATACAATATTATATAATATACAATATTGTATCATAGGATACAATATAATATTTTGCAATATCTTATGTAATTGTATCATGTGATAAAATAATAAATTAAAAATACAGTATAATATTATACAATATTGTATCATAATATACAATACTATACATAACAATATCATGATACAATATCATAAAATTAAAAAAAAAATGATACAATATCATATCGTATCGTATAACTTTTATAATATAACATATGATATCATATTGTATCACATCAAACAATATTGTTTCATATCATACAAACTATATCATAGAAATCATAATTTATCATTTATCAACAAACACATCTATCTATCGAGCTGGTTTGTGTGAGGTAGGAGATTTCTTTAGCATCCTTGATAATGGAGATCAGGCTCTGCATCTGAAGCAACCTCTGCATTTGATTTATAATAAAGTTAAATCAACTATGCAAGCTATCATCTATAAAACATGTGACCTGTTCCAAAAAACTAAACCTCATCCAGCATCCGAAACCTATGGCTCAGATTCAGCATTCAAGCCCATCAGGTGCATTGGTATCATAAGACGCATCATCCATGCAAGTTTGGACCAGTAATAACTAAGATATCATCATCAGAGGGCACTAGCAATTAAAACCTTAACTTCCCCCAGCATCCGTAACCTATGGCTCAGATTCAGCATCCATGCCTGTCAGGTGCATCTGTATCATAAGACACACCATCCATTCAAGTTTGGTGAAGTTAGGACCTGTAATAACTAAGATTTATTTTTTAGCATCCTTGATAATGGAGATCAAGCTCTGCATCTGAAGCTACCTCCTGCAATTCATTCATATTACAGTTAAATCAACTATGCAAGTTTGAAATAGTACTTTCATCTATTAAACATGTGACCTGTTTCTAAAAACTTAATTTTATCCAGCATCCGAAACCAGACTCAGCATTCAAGCCTGTCAGGTGCATCAGTATCATAAGACACACCATCCATGGAAGTTCTGGTGAAGTTAGGACAAGTAATAACTAAGATATCATCATCAGAGGGCACCTGTTTCAAAAACTTTATTTAACCAGCTCTTAAAACCTTAACCTCCTCCAGCATCCGAAACCTATTGCTCAGATTCAGCATTCAAGCTTGTCAGGTGCATCAGTATCATAAGACGCACCATCCATACAAGTTTGGTGAAGTTAGGACCAGTAGTAACTAAGATATAATCATCAGAGGGCACCTGCAACAAAAACTGTAACCAGCTCTAAAAACCTTAACCTCTTCCAGCATCCGAAACCTATTGATCAGATTCAGCATTCAAGCTTGTCAGGTGCATCAGTATCATAAGACGCATCATCCATACAAGTTTGGTGAAGTTAGGACCAGAAGTAACTTAGATATTGCTATCAATGGGCACCCGCAACGAAAACTTTAACCTGCTCCAAAAATCTTAACCTCCTCCAGCATCCGAAACCTATAGCTGAGATTCAGCACTCAAGCCTGTCTGGTGCATCAGTATCATAAGGCACACCATCCATGCAAGTTTGGTGAAGTACGGACCAGCAGTAACTTAGATATTGCTATCAAAGGGCACCTGCAACAAAAACTTTAACCTGGTCCAACAACCTTAAACTCCTCCAGCATCTAAAATTTAGGACCCAGATTCAGCATCCAAGTCTTTCAATTCCATAAGTAGGTCCAGATGCATCATCCATGCAAGTTTGGTGAAGATAGGACAAGTAATAGCTTGGATACAGGACCTGCAACAAAAACTTTAACCAGGTCCGGACGCCGACACCGACGCCGACGCCGACGCCGAGGGTATAGCATAAGCTCTCCTTGACTTCGTCTCGGTGAGCTAAAAATTAAATCAATTCCTAATAATGATGCATAGATGAAGTAAATTTGTTAAGATTACTTTTTATGAGATAAGGATTTCTATGCATATGTGAAGTAATTTAATTCTGAAAGAATGAGAACTATTTCTGTGAAAAAGGTGACTTTTTATGAGCCAAGTTAAAATTTGAGATGAAGTTTGTTTACTGTTGACATAAGGTTGCCTATTCGTCTATTTCTAAGATAGATGTAACTATCTCGGTGGATGCCATTTGACTCTTTATCTACTTATTCTGAGATCAAATCTGCTTCCGACTTAAATTTTGTCTATTTTGGAGATAGACTTTGTCTGCGGAACAGACAGATCTGCGTACCTTGGTGGACGCCAGCTCCTGGCTCGAGTCTGTGATCTGTCTGATGGCGTTATCCACGTCTCTCTGTCTGGGAAGGGCGTTCACACAGTTGTTGAGCGCACTCGACACAGCCTTGGCCACCTGGTTAAGTCGAGCCTGGTTCTCAGGGTTTTCTGGGTCGTTCATGGCTCGCTTCGTCTCCTCCAGTAGATGCGTCGACTTGTCGATGACGTCACGGGCGCTGTCGATGACCTGCCGTCTGACCTCGATGTCTCTGAGGTTGAGGCGACACCGCGTGTGGCTTCTGTCAGCATGCGGAGGGCGTTCACGGTGTCCCTGGCTGCTACACCCACGTAATTCTCATTGCCCTGAAAAATCACCATATAGTGAAAATATATAATATATTAGATAAATAAAATCCATGTCCCTGAGAAATGACCATAGGGAAGAATGTGTGAAGAAAAGTCACAACAGAATGAAATCATGTCATATATATATATTATACTGTTCACTCCATTTTTTCTCATATCACAAAAATTACCAAATCGGGGGTAAATATGTTACTTTTTCATTTGCATCAGTCATCTTGTTTCAATTTTTGCATCTCATATTTCTAGTGATGTCTTATTTTTTTTTTACATCATATATCTATTACCAGAATATATGAAATGCTAAATATATTCTACAAGATTTCTGTCTCCATTATACATTTATCAGTGTTTACCTGTGAGGCAGCAGTCAGTAGCTGAGCCATCGCCGATCCCACGTTCTTAGAGGTGGAGCCAAGTTTCATGGCCGACGCCTCCACCTGAAATACGTAACAGTATCATGTATCAACTCCATTCCACCATATTACAATAGAAAGCCAAAGTAAAATATCAAATCTCCCATTTATATAATAATCAAAAAATATCTGATACTTTACACCCTTTACTTACATTTTTAGTGATGATCTTTTCACTATAAACATGCTACGATCACTAAATATTCATGACCTTTAACCCCTGGCCTGAACATAATATGAATGATCCACTTAACATATAATCCAATTAACAAATGCACTATGTATACACATGCTACTATCATTGAGGATTCATGACCTTTAACCCTTGACCTGACAATATCATCACCCTGACATTTTCCTCTTGGCCTTACCGTTTCACCGGGTAGTGGCACCAGGTTACCACCGTCGGCGGCTCTGCGGTACTCCTCCAGCTCGCGGTCGAGTTCAGTCAGCTGATCAAGCGCGGCGTCCACCTCCAGTGAGATACACATCTCCTCTGCCTTCCCAGAAGCGGTTCTCAGCTCGGCGAGCGCGGTGGTCATCGTCTTCACTGCCTGGTTCATGTTCATGCTCGCCGCTTGGTCTCCAACTGTTGGGGCTGCGGCGTTTGCGGCGGATACCAGCTGACTGGCAGGCTGTCATAAGAGAAATGCAGCCAGTGAACCGAAATGTGAAACTAGTGTATATTATAATAGACTTTGCACAACATATTGTTCTGATAAAATAATCTTTAACAACAAAATAAGTTAAATGTAGCACAGAAAACTTAGTTTTAAGACATTTTCACTTCTCCCCCAAACATTGCAGCGAGATTTACAGACATTGTACTATAAATGTTTGATTTTTTTCTTGCCAAATGGTCTCTCTTACAATTTGTACTTTATATCTGTATAAATTCCTTGCTAGCATTGATCAGTTGTAGCTGGGCTGTAGGGCTGTCCTGGTTTGTCTCAGATCCCCGGAATCCTTGGATCAACAGAGGCAGCTGTTCATTCATGATCTGTAGAAGGAGAACAACACGTGATAGTCTCAGCCAATAAAATACAACAATACAAGGAGGACACACTATCATTCTCTCAGCCAATCATTAACAGTATTTGTGAAGGACATGATACCATCCTTCCAGCCAATAAAATAGTGTTATAGAGCAAAACATGGGAGACACAGTACAATATTCTCAGATAGCACTCTAATAATACTTTCATACTTAAGGGGAACAAAGATACGGCAATGCCATGACAATTAGAGAAACAGCTGAAAACATAATGTGGCTAATGCAGGATTTGATCCAGTGACCTTTTGCTGACTGGCCATAAACTAGGACCCAGATATGTATTAAGCGTTTCCACCTTCGTGCAAGTTAAGTTGTGATGAAATAACTATGAATCCATACCTGACACTGTTGAGTCAGTTGATGTTCCGAGGTTTTGTTGGTGTTGCATTCTTTGAGGCGTTAATCAGCTGTGTGGTGGCTGAGGCGGTATGATGTTTAATATATCACCCTGATATAAAAGTACAACAACAGAATTGGGGGAAATTTATATCAACTTCATTTCTATCAATTATGTATCTTTTGATTACCAGGGGGTATCTAAATTTGAGAATTTTTTTTTATGAGATATAGATTTCTTCTCATGCACAATCAATTCCTAATAATGATGCATAGATGAAGTAAATTTGTTAAGATTACTTTTATGAGATAGGGATTTCTATGCATATGTGAAGTAATTTAATTCTGAAAGAATGAGAACTATTTCTGTGAAAAAGGTGACTTTTTATGAGCCAAGTTAAAATTTGAGATGAAGTTTGTTTACTGTTGACATAAGGTTGCCTATTCGTCTATTTCTAAGATAGATGTAACTATCTCGGTGGATGCCATTTGACTCTATATCCACTTATTCTGAGATCAAATCTGCTTCCGACTTAAATTTTGTCTATTTCTGAGATAGACTTTGTCTGCGGAACAGACAGATCTGCGTACCTTGGTGGACGCCAGCTCCTGGCTCGAGTCTGTGATCTGTCTGATGGCGTTATCCACGTCTCTCTGTCCCGGCAGGGCGTTCACACAGTTGTTGAGCGCACTCGACACAGCCTTGGCCACCTGGTTAAGTCGAGCCTGGTTCTCAGGGTTTTCTGGGTCGTTAATGGCTCGCTTGGTCTCCTCCAGTAGATGCGTCTACTTGTCGATGACGTCGCGGGCGCTGTCGATGACCTGCCGTCTGACCTCGATGTCTCTGAGGCGACAAAGCGTGTGGCTTCTGTCAGCATGCGGAGGGCGTTCACGGTGTCCCTGGCTGCTACACCCACGTAATTCTCATTGCCCTGAAAAATCACCATATAGTGAAAATATATAATATATTAGATAAATAAAATCCATGTCCCTGAGAAATGACCATAGGGAAGAATGTGTGAAGAAAAGTCACAACAGAATAAAATCATCTCATATATATATCATACTGTTCACTCCGTTTTTTCTTATATCACAAAAATTACAAAAATGGGGGTAAATATGTTACTTTTTCATTTGCATCAGTCATCTTGTTTCAATTTTTGCATCTCATATTTCTAGTGATGTCTTATTTTTTTTTTACATCATATATCTATTACCAGAATATATGAAATGCTAAATATATTCTACAAAATTTCTGTCTCCATTATACATTCATCTGTGTTTACCTGTGGGGCAGCAGTCAGTAGCTGAGCCATCGCCGATCCCACGTTCTTAGAGGTGGAGCCAAGTTTCATGGCCGACGCCTCCACCTGAAATACGTAACAGTATCATGTATCAACTCCATTCCACTATATTACAATAGAAAGCCAAAGTAAAATATCAAATCTCCCATTTATATAATAATCAACAAATATTTGACACTTTACACCCTTTACTTACATATTTAGACTAGTGATGATCTTTTCACTATAAACATGCTACGATCACTAAATATTCATGACCTTTAACCCCTGGCCTGAACATAATATGAATGATCCACTTAACATATAATCCAATTAACAAATGCTCTATGTATACACATGCTACTATCATTGAGTATTCATGACCTTTAACCCTTGACCTGACTATATAATCACCCTGACATTTTCCTCTTGGCCTTACCGTTTCACCGGGTAGTGGCACCAGGTTACCGCCGTCGGCGGGTCTGCGGTACTCCTCCAGCTCGCGGTCGAGTTCAGTCAGCTGATCAAGCGCGGCGTCCACCTCCAGTGAGATACATATCTCCTCTGCCTTCCCAGAGGCGGTTCTCAGCTCGGTGAGCGCGGTGGTCATCATCTTCACTGCCTTGTTCATATTCATGCTCGCTGCTTGGTCTCCAACTGTTGGGGCTGCGGCGTTTGCGGCGGATACCAGCTGACTGGCAGGCTGTCATAAGAGAAATGCAGCCAGTGAACCGAAATGTGAAACTAGTGTATATTATAATAGACTGTGCACAACATATTGTTCTGATAAAATAATCTTTAACAACAAAATAAGTTAAATATAGCACAGAAAACTTAGTTTTAAGACATTTTCACTTCTCCCCCAAACATTGCAGCGAGATTTACAGACATTGTACTATCAATGTTTGATTTTTTTCTTGCCAAATGGTCTCTCTTATAATTTGTACTTTATACCTGTATAAATTCCTTGCTGGCATTAATCAGTTGTAGCTGGGCTGTAGCGCTGTCCTGGTTTGTCTCAGATCCCCGAAATCCTTGGATCAACAGAGGCAGCTGTTCATTCATGATCTGTAGAAGGAGAACAACACGTGATAGTCTCAGCCAATAAAATACAACAATACAAGGAGGACACACTATCATTCTCTCAGCCAATCATTAACAGTATTTGTGAAGGACATGATACCATCCTTCCAGCCAATAAAATAGTGTTATAGAGCAAAACATGGGAGACACAGTACAATATTCTCAGATAGCACTCTAATAATACTTTCATACTTAAGGGAAACAAAGATACGGCAATGCCATGACAATTAAAGAAACAGCTGAAAACATAATGTGGCTAATGCAGGATTTGATCCAGTGACCTTTTGCTGACTGGCCATAAACTAGGACCCAGATATGTATTAAGCGTTTCCACCTTCGTGCAAGTTAAGTTGTGATGAAATAACTATGAATCCATACCTGACACTGTTGAGTCAGTTGATGTTCCGAGGTTTTGTTGGTGTTGCATTCTTTGAGGCGTTAATCAGCTGTGTGGTGGCTGAGGCGGTACGACGCGCGGCGTTCTACAAATCATAGATATAATCTCTTACAGTCCAATGGCATATTACAGTACGATTGTAAAATACTCGTTTTACAATCCAATTACATTTCAAAGCATAGTTGTAACCATAATACACCTAAATGACTCAAGTAAAGTCTCATCACAAAACATGATTGTAATATAAAGCCATCATGTCGTATATCATTTATTGCAATTAAATTACAGGTTTTAAAGATTATTAAATGACACTTAATGAGTCTCTGACCTCTAGCCTCCTGATGAGTTTCTTTTTGAGGGCGTTGCTGGCAGCGATATTTGTGGCAGCCCGGAGATCCTCTGTAGCGCCTCGTAGTCTCTTCTGCTGCTCCGAGTCGTTCGGACTCGACGCAGAGCCCTGTAATATTAGAATATAACACTTTACTGAAATTGATTGAACATAATATAGCTGTCAACTGTGATATACAACTCTGTATCAAATATAACATTTGACTTTACAAATGTTAAACATGATATTGCATTCTACAGTGTCAGCTGCTTTATCTTTACCATCATATGTTCTGCGGCCTATAAATGTCTACATAACCAGAAACACAGTATACTAGTATACTATTACACTTCCCATCTCATTGTTCAATGCACACAACTTTTCCTTACCTTGGCAGCTTCCACCATGTTCGCGGTGGCATCAGCGAGTAGTCCGGCGGCCAGGAGCCGCTTCTGCATGTCCGAGTCAGAGTGGCCCTCAGCTTCTCCCCTGATGGCCCCAACCAATGAAGAGGTCGCCTGAAAACAACAGATATCAAGGTCAAAAAAATTATATCATAAACAAGTAATTATATTGAAACAGTCAACAGTGTTAAATTTCTGAGCCATGTAGGTGCTAACCCAATCTAGCATTGACTTTTATAGAATTGAACTTATGAAAGATGTGTGAAATATTTGCGAGCTTACCTGAGCTAGCTGCCTGGCCTGTCTCACCATCTCGTGGGCGTCGCCCACACTACTGAACAGTCTGTTCGTCACAGTCAGGATTGTGTCCACTGCGTCCTCGTGGGACTCCCCAGCCTGAATATCAAAAACATACATTTACTACCTCACTGCACAGAAGAGTTCAATGACATGATCTTGGTATCATTAAAGGCTCAATGCTTTGTATCAAAATATCCTTAAAATGTGTTTGTCATTATAACCAAACATTCAGTGTAATAATTTCTTCATTTTTTGTAAATGTTGTGTAACAGGTCTATTTCAGAGAGAGAGAGAGAGAGAGAGAGAGAGAGAGAGAGAGAGAGAGAGAGAGAGAGAGAGAGAGAGAGAGAGAATAAACAGCTACAGAAAAAGAAAACAGTGACTATCCCACTTACCACTGTCGACCCTGCCCCCTTCTTGATGTGCTGTAGCAGGTCGTTAAGAGCCTGAGTAACCGCGGTGGCTGCGGTGCCTAGGTCGGCCAGAAGCTTGTCGTCACGGAGGGACTGCTGGGCCGCCTCCACGATTCCCTCAACAGAGTGAGCCACACCCTTTGTGGCGTGTATCAGCTGTTCCTGACAGGCCGGGCTACTGATGGTCGGAGCCACCACCTACAACATATATAGTGATACAATATAAAACGGTGTTAGTACCAACAGGCAGATGTCATCCTAAGAGATTATTATTCCAACCAATAGGACTTACTGTAACAAATGGATAAATTCAACCAATAGGACTTATTGTAACAAATGGATAAATTCAACCAATAGGACTTATTGTAACAAATAGATTAATTCAACCAATAAGAGCCACCATCTACACCACACTCAAAGACAGTATTTGCACTTAACATACAGGATCAATAAAAATCCAAGGTCTCAACAAATATAATGATTTCCATCCTACTGGATCAATCCTACCCAATAGGATCAATCTCAGCCTTTATGATCAATCTCAGTCTATAGGATCTATCTCAGCCTTTATGATCAATCTCAGTCTATAGGATCTATCTCAGCCTTTAGGATCAATCTCAGCCTTTATGATCAATCTCAGTCTATAGGATCTATCTCAGCCTTTATGATCAATCTCTGTCTATAGGATCTATCTCAGCCTTTAGGATCAATCTCAGTCTATAGGATCTATCTCAGCCTTTAGGATCAATCTCAGCCTATAGGATCTATCCCATCCAATTTGATCAATCCCGATTCAAGGAATCTGCCGCATTCTTTTGAGTATTTCTAACCTATTAGATCATTTCCAGAAGATTTTGTCAAGCAAAGGGATTAGTCTGAACCTCATGAATCAACCCGAAAAAATCAGATCCAAACCAATGGGTTAGTCCAACCAATAAGTATCAATCATAAAGAATTCAAATGAAAAAATTTATATCATCTATTTCATATTACAATATTAGTGCTAATATTAAACTCTGATATTCAATCTTTAAAACAGATTTCATAAAAATCAAATCCAAATTAACAGCAAACTAAGGTTATCCAAATAAAATTGTGTTACCAGTCAGCATAGCTTCTTACCGAACCAAAGTCATGGAGCTACAGAGATATACAGAGACAATCTGAAAGCTTTGTACAAGCTATTAGCTCTGTCAGTCAATTTACCTTTAACTTAGAACAAGCTGCGAGCTGTGACAAAGCCTGATAAATCATACATTATTCCAAGCCATGATATATAACTCGTACCTTGCTATAAGCTTCGAGTTGAAATGTGGCGAGGGTACAGACCGTCGCCAGGTCGATGAGTTTGTTCTGTGATGTACATGGATAAACTACAAACTCCGACTTATCTTACTACACACCTCAAGTTTATCTGTATACAGGGAAATATTCGCCCCCGGTTTTTTTTTGCCCACTTTTCTCCTCATTGTCAGCAGATGAATTTAAGACTCAGAAAAATCAAAGGTCTCCAATCTTCTCCCTTTTAACACAACTACATCTTGGCAAATTGAAGACAGGACAAATTTGCAAGTGTAGAAGGGTGAAAGAAATACAAGGCTACAATAACCCTGTGTACAGTAGATGAACAGACGTACCTTGGTACAGGCCACGAGCTGTGACGTCCCGAGGGCACAGCTGGTCGCCGAGCTGATGACCTTGTTCTGAAGCCCCTGGTCCTCGGTGGTGCTGGCCACATTCTTGGCCTTCAGGACGAGCTGGGCCATCGCATTGGCCACTGCCTTAGCAAGAGCTAGCAATGTCTCTTAAAAATACAACACCATTCATATCAAACCTTATGATACATGTACATTTACAATGATAATGTACATTCCTTATTTCATGCAAGTCTTAAATTTCAAGATTCAGCTGCATCAAATCTTGAGTATATGAAATTGCTACGCCAAAGTTTCATGTGATTTTACGTGATGTTTATACCTTGCGTTTAATTAGAAATCTACAGTTTTTAAAACACAAGAAAAACGTCTTTCTGTAGACATTCATTGTTAATTCTATGAGATGTTACCTTAATGATATCAATTTTTAAGAAAGAAATCACACAGTTAGCCGAAGACAACTAATCAGAGCGCCTCACCTGGTACATCCTGTCCGTGTCGTCAGCCGTCTCTCCAATGCCTGTCATCACTTCCTGTGACGCCTCGCCGATCGTCTTACCTGCCGTGATTAGGTTAGATTTACCCTGTCAACACACGGAGTATACATATAAATAAATGGAATTATATAAAAGCATGTATCTGGTTAGATTTATCCAGTAAACACACTTATCTGTTTACATATAGCAGGTTGTATGTATAATTCTATGTTACCTGTATGTATAGCAGATTGTATGTATAATTCTATGTTACCTGTACATATAGCAGATTGTATGTATAATTCTATGTTACCTGTACGTATAGCAGGTTGTATGTATAATTCTATGTTACCTGTACATATAGCAGGTTGTATGTATAATTCTATGTTACCTGTATGTATAGCAGATTGTATGTATAATTCTATGTTACCTGTACATATAGCAGATTGTATGTATAATTCTAGGTTACCTGTACGTATAGCAGGTTGTATGTATAATTCTATGTTACCTGTATGTATAGCAGATTGTATGTATAATTCTAGGTTACCTGTACATATAGCAGGTTGTATGAATAATTCTAGGTTACCTGTATGTATAGAAGGTTGTATGTATAATTCTAGGTTACCTGTACATATAGCAGGTTGTATGTATAATTCTATGTTACCTGTACATATAGCAGATTGTATGTATAATTCTAGGTTACCTGTACATATAGCAGGTTGTATGTATAATTCTAGGTTACCTGTACATATAGCAGATTGTATGTATAATTCTAGGTTACCTGTACATATAGCAGGTTGTATGTATAATTGTAAGGTTACCTGTACGTATAGCAGATTGTATGTATAATTCTAGGTTACCTGTACATATAGCAGGTTGTATGTATAATTCTAGGTTACCTGTATGTATAGAAGGTTGTATGTATAATTCTAGGTTACCTGTACATATAGCAGGTTGTATAAATAATTCTAAGTTACCTGTACGTATAGCAGGTTGAGTTGTACAGGGTCACGCTGGTCCACATTTTGGTCGGAGAAAAAGAACTTCCTCCTCAGCAGTAGTGTGTCCACGTCCAACACCCCCTGTTCCCTCAGGGTCCGTGAATGGTCCAACCACTCCACTGAACAATCATCCAATCAAAACTCATTTACAAAACATCCAATCAAAACTCATTTACAAAACATCCAATCAAAACTCAATACATTTTTTTAAATCTAAATTTCATCAACTACTCCAATTAAAATCATTTGATCAAAACTTTATGAAAATGTCCAATCAAAACGTATCAATGAACGGAGCCTACGTTCGTCGTCCGTGTGGAGTTTCTTTCCCATCTCGTCGAGTTTCTTCTGGTCCTTGGCGATGGACTTGTCTCGGCGGAGAGTCAGCATCTTCTCTTTCTTGTCGTCCATCATCTCGCAGACCAGGGAGTATTCCTCATGGTTAGAGATACCTGGAGAATAATACAACTGTGATACGATTATATTTAGCATGGTCACATGTCAAGCACGTGTTCGTCTATTGCTTAAGCAAAACGTAACGATATTCGTTTAAGTATCATTCGGAAAATGTCTGTGTTATTCATAATGATGTGGGGAAAAGCTGGGTCGAGTTATTAATACATATAGTCTTTCTGATTGGTTAAGAGAAACACACCCCCAGAGCGCGGTGTATATAAAGTCAGGATTTGACTTAGTCCAGCAGTTGACGTGGAATCTTTTCTAAGGTTCGAGTCAACTCACTTCCCCGGGTAGAAGGGTGGGCCCCAGTCTCCGTTTCCCGTCTCGTTCATTAATTGCCTCGCCAAGCATTTTGTTTATTGTCCCTTAAATTTTCTATTGTGCAGCATGCAAGGCGTTTGGTCCGTGCTAAGTGGGTTGGCATTAGGTTTGGGTTACTTGGACTTTAAATTAACTTTAAGGCAGGCTTACATTTACGTTGTAACTTGGTAAGGATGGTGATAACGGGAAGTTTGTATAACTGTATATTTGTGTATATAACATTTGTTCATTAATAATTCTATGGATCCATAACAAGTGTTTTCATTTACATGTAGCTGGAACTTGGAGTAGAGTTAGTGTGATTTTGAAATACTCGTAAATATTTAATAGAGTGATTGAGCGTTGATATAACTTTCTAGAACATTTACATTATTAGGGAGTTTTGGATTTAAACTAAGAAAACTGACAGATTTGAGACTGACTTAACTTAAGCGACTATAGAGACTTAAGAATATCATTGAACTTCTGGACAGGTATAAATTAAAGTTATAACCACTATACGATTACACAACAATACAGAAAATATGTTGATAGGTGTTGCTGTATGTTGCTAACACTTACCCATCTTGGTACAAATTGTGTTGCCCTACTGTGTGGCTGTCATTCAACTTACTTCAGTGTTTGCGTTGCTACATGTTGCGTGTGTTATTATTTGGTGCTGTATGTGCTAACATCTGTCCATCGAAAATTGACCCCCACCAAATTAAATGATTCCACAGTACCTATCTTGATATAGATGGTGACCATCAGTTGCCCCACTGTGTAGCTGTCATCCAACTGTAACTTCTGTGTTTCTGTGTGTTGAGAGTTACAGTGTGTTGCTATATGCAGTGTGTTGCTGTATGTTGCTTTAAGTTGCTGTATGTTGCTTAGACTTACCCGTCTTGGTACAGATGGTGACCATCAGCTGCCCTACTAAAACTTCTTTTTTGTGTGTTGCTATGAGTTGCTGTATGTTGCTGTGTGTTACTTTATGTTGCTGTATGTTGCTGTGTGTTACTTTATGTTGCTGTATGTTGCTTAGACTTACCCATCTTGGTACAGATGGTGACCATGTGACAATGTTTTTTACTGTAAATGTCATTCCTGTTCCAGCTTGGCCTGTTATCAAGATATTGTTATCATTTTCCGCAATGTTTACACATTTTTCCTGGTCGCTATCTATTTTTGCGGGTTCTTACGATTTCTCTGGACTTACCGTATGCATTCGAAACATCTCTGACTTTATATGGAGAGCCGCCGCTAAGCGTCGCGTTGCTCGATGCAAACTTCCGTTGCTTTCGATGAAATGGAATGGTATCGAGGACGTTTCGGGTCACTGGGTGGTTAAAACGGCATGTATACTTATATAAAGTATAAGATGAAGTCATCGGATCATTTTGTGACCTACTTCTCGCCAGAAACCGGTAGA
The DNA here is from genome assembly GCF_025612915.1 of Magallana angulata. NCBI lineage: Eukaryota > Metazoa > Mollusca > Bivalvia > Ostreida > Ostreidae > Magallana > Magallana angulata. The sequence goes on along the minus strand of NC_069112.1, from coordinate 2,349,272 downwards.
CAAAGGGTATAAATTGTTGAAAATAAACTGTGAATTGAGGCCTCCCCCGATGGCGAGTGTCGTCCCTTTACCTGTTTAGCTCACCGAGACGAAGTCAGGGGGAGCTTATGCTAGGTATCAGGAGAAAACGTACCCAAGAGAAAACGTACCCAGGAGAAAACGTACCCAATCTCTAGGGTACGTTTTCTCCAGGAGAAAACGTACCCGGATACGTTTTCTCCAGGAGAAAACGTACCCTATGAAAATCATAATTATACTACTTAATAGTTTTAAATACTATTTTGCATAATAAATATACAGAAATGAGTTTTATAGATATATGAATTTAATACTTTATGATTTTAAAGGGGTTGGACATATTAATAATTTTCAAATGCTACTTTAATGCATATTTCAATGCATAGATGTATAGAAATATATTCATTTTATGAATAATATCTTTATAATAATTGTAGCAACTTTTATTTTAGTACGAATTTAATAATGACCTGTCATAAAGTGTTATCTGACTACTTCTTCTAATTATCCATTTATCGGTAGCCTTACCGATTTGAGTTTCTACACACAACCAAATGTTTACAAATTTCAACAACTCTTTAATACTAGTAATAAAAAATTGTTGATTAATCTGTGTAAATTCATTAAAGTTATAATTGAGAGAGTTAGCTCTCTAGGTTAATCGTTTATCATACTTTTTTCCCTTTTTCATTTTTTTTTCCACTTTTGTATTGTAACTCCAATGCATGCAATGTATATACTATATGTATTATTGTTCAAAATTTTTTTGTGATTTTTCTCAACACTGTAATTTATGCAGTTCAGAGAATAAAGAAATTGTCATTGTCATCATTGTCATTGTCCATGCGAGATCCCCTGATTTTAATTATAGTGATAATCAATTAAATACCTGAGCAGCATGTCAGTGGCGTCAGAAGCAAATTGACTGTTCAATGTTACATTTCGTAGTAGTTTTCATGTGAACTTGGTTTTATTAAGCAACTTTGTTTTATAGATAAATTTCAGAAAGTGCAAAAAAAAAAAAAATAACGCGATATCGACTTCTTGAGATACTCATCATTTAGTTCTCCAAATGAGATTGCAATAAAAACTAATTATTTCACGGTCTCGTTTATGGTGTATTAATTGTCTACTAATTAAACTGCTCAAGCCATCTTCGTGTATGTGTATGTTACAAATTATTGTCTGAATAATTTAAGTACGTGACTATGCATTTAAAAACAACAGCAACAAATGCTACAAATGTTCATTGTATATTTTATTTTGTTTCATTTAAGAATATCCATGAAAACCATTATTTATTATTTTCATAGGGTACGTTTTCTCTTGGAGAGAACGTACCCGGGTACGTTTTCTCCAGGAGAGAACGTACCCTATAAATTGGGTACGTTTTCTCCTGGGTACGTTTTCTCCTGGGTACGTTTTCTCCAGCATTCTTATGCTATACCCTCGGCGTCGGCGTAGGCATCGGCGTCAGGACCTGGTTAAAGTTTTTGTTGCAGGTCCTGTATCTAAGCTATTACTTGTCCTATCTTCACCAAACTTGCATGTGTGATGCATCTGGGCCTACTTATGGACTTGAAAGACTTGGATGCTGAATCCGAGTACTAAATTCAAGATGCTGGAGGAGGTTAAGGTTGTTGGACCAGGTTTAAGTTTTTGTTGCAGGTGCCCTTTGATAGCAATATCTAAGTTACTGCAGGTCCGTACTTCACCAAACTTGCATTGATGGTGTGTCTTATGATACTGATGCACAAGACAGGCTTGAGTGCTGAATCTCAGCTATAGGTTTCGGATGCTGGAGGAGGTTAAGGTTGTTGGACCAGGTTTAAGTTTTTGTTGCAGGTGCCCTTTGATAGCAATATCTAAGTTACTGCAGGTCTGTACTTCACCAAACTTTCATGGATGGTGTGTATTATGATACTGATGCACCAGACAGGTTTGAATGCTGAATCTGAGCCATAGGTTTCAGATGTTGGATATGGTTAAGTTTTTTGGAACAGGTCACATGTTTAATAGATAATAGTACTTTTTCAAACTTGCATAGTTGATTAAACTGTAGTATGAATTAATCACAGAGGAAGCTTCAGATGCAGAGCTTGATCTCCATTATCAAGGATGCTAAAAAATATATCTTAGTTATTACAGGTCCGAACTTCACCAAACTTGAATGGATGGTGTGTCTTATGATACAGATGCACCTGACAGGCATGGATGTTGAATCTGAGCCATAGGTTGCAGATGCTGGAGCAGGATAAGGTTTTAATTGCTAGTGCCCTCTGATGATGATATCTTTATTATTTCTGGTCTTAACTTCACCAAACTTGCATGGAGATGCATCTTATGTATACTGATGCACCTGACAGGCTTGAATGCTGAATCTGAGCCATAGGTTTCGGATGCTGGATGAGGTTTAGTTTTTTTTTAACAGGTCACATGTTTTTAGATGATAGCTTGCATAGTTGATTAAACTATATTATAAATGAAACGCAGAGGTTGCTTCAGATGCAGAGCCTGATCTCCATTATCAAGGATGCTAAAGAAATCTCCTACCTCACTCAAACCTGCTCGATAGATAGATGTGTTTGTTGATAAATTATGTAACATGATTCCTATGATATAATATTTATATGGTATGAAACAATATTGTTAAATATGATACAATATTATATCATATGTAATATTATAAAAAGTTATATGATACGATATGATATTGTATAAATTTTTTTGATATTTTATGTTATGATATCGTATCATGATATCGTTATGTATAGTATTGTATATTATGATACAATATTGTATAATATTATATTGATTATTAATTTATTATTTAATCACATGACACTATTACATAAGATATTGCAAAATATAATATTGTATCCTATGAAACCATATTGTATATTCTATAATATTGTATCATACGATTTTGTATAATATGATATTAGTTTCTGTAAATAGAATTATATCACATGAAATTGTATAATATGATACAGTTATATTATATAATATCGTATCATACGATATTGTATAATATGATATTGGTTTATAATATGATATATTATCACATCACATGAAATTGTATTGTATGATATTGTAAAATATATGATTGTATCATATGATACAATATGTATAGTATAATACAGTATTATTACTTATTAGGTTAGTTACTGACTCACTACGGAAATATATTGGGTTGATCAATCTCATAGATGGCGAGGCGAAGCCGAGCCGTCTATGAGATTGATCAACCCAATATATTTCCGTAGTGAGTCAGTAACTAACCTAAGAGGTGTTTTGTTTTCCCGAGGACTATCAAGTGACATATTTATTCACAAATAGCGATGATCTACGTAAAGCCATGTATACTGGTATACAAGATGCCTAACATCTCGTCCAATTTAACTCATTTAAACTCTTCAAAATTTTCAATCTCACCTTTCAAATATTCTTTAAAAATCCTTGCTTCACCCATGTTTACTTACAATGTTTTGTTGCTATTCAATTTTAAATGTTTTCTCCCTTTCCTCTGCAGAGATTTGAGCAAATTTCGACGCTGCCATTTTGTTCTGCTCCAGACAAAACAATGTGACGTCAATATTCTAAGGGCAACTACTCTAATTTTAAATAATTTCAAAGGGCAACTACTCCAAATACTTTAAGAACTTACGGCATGCGGTTTATGTATTAAATACTATGAAATGTCGAAATGAGTAAGCGAAGCGTCGACCAATGACGGCCATATTGCCTAATATTATTTCTCACAGAACAAATATAGAGATATATGAGGCAATCACGTGCTACGTTTAAACCAATGAAAATGTGACATTTCAGTCCAAGGGAAAACAATATATAATATTTAACTTTATCACATACTATTGTAACATTTGATATGATACAATGTTGAAGTATCAAATAATATTGTATCATATGATACAATTTGATCATTTTATGTATCAAAAGTGATACAGTATCATACAATATCATACTATATTATACAATATAATATCATATGTTTCAATGTTACGATGTATTATGTAATATGATATTGTAATATAATACTAGTATATTGTTTTATATATTATGATATTGTATTATTTGATCAAACACAATAACGTATAACCCAATACAATGTCATATCATACGTTACAATATCATATCTCATCATTGTTTATTATGGTATTTTATTGTATTATATGACATATGTTGTAAATATGATAGGATACAATATTTAATTTTATATTATTGTATTGATTAACATATGAACCTATGATTATCATACAATTTTTTAACAGATGATATACGATATTGTGTCAAAACAGAATCCATGAATATCCAAGATCATAAAGTATGATTTTCATTTAATATGATAAAGGTGGTCTCATTAAGGTGAAGTCTCATAAGGGTGATGTCTCGTCTCGGTGAGCTTTGTAATCTGTGATTACTTATGTGTTAATGTACACATAATACACATTTTTTAAAACGACGATAAAGGGCGATTTTAACGGTGGATTTTAATTCGATTCCATAGAACATATATTGAATGACCATTTATGTATATTTTTTTATCCGGGAATAAATTGTTATAAAGTTCAGTGTCTGACAACCGAGCCCCTGTGGTCAAAATCCGTGTGTTTACAGTATATGTATATAAATGCGTGGCTGTAGGGTAAAGATACATCTGTAAAGTGCGTGATTGCGGTGTAACGTTATATGTGCTGAAGTGCCTGGCTTTTAAAGTTTGTACATGTATTTTTTCTTGTATAGCGAGGTTTATAACAAAATTTATTACACAACCATATGACAACAATTGACTTATTATATGCTTATGAAAATAAGAGGCCTATGGGCCACATCGCTCATCTGAACAACAATTCCTTGTAACATTATATGTCGTAGCATATGCTATTTCTATATCAAAATTTGAACCCTTTTGGGGCCTGGTATTTTTCCGTGAATTTTGGTTAGCTTTAACAAATTAGATTGTACATTATCTTAGAATGCTTGCTTGGTAATCTCACAAACTGTAGATTATTTATTTCTCATAAAGAAAATTTTTAAACATTTTTAAGGCGCATCGCTTTCAGTGATGTAGCCTCATCGCTGTCAGCCCACTTCTCTCGGCTTATATACAAGCGGCGTCATAGAACTCAAGTATCAATGCGCCAAAATATATATAGTGCCATTCTGATTGTTACGTATTTTCAACCAGGAACATATATTCAGTATTCATTTTAAAAATGTCAACAAATCATTACAACAGATATCTCCTTTCACATTGAAAAAACATCAATGAAAGAACAAAACAAAGATTAATACGCAGATGCGATAGACTTGCAATGCGATGTACGTACGATAGGGACAGAGGACCAGTCAACCGATGAGATAATTTGCATAACAACAGTTCGTACTTCAATTTAAAAGCGGCGACGTTAATTGTTCGAATATCGAAGGTAAAAAAATGAAATAATTTCGTATATAAAATATTTATATTAAAATGAGAGTAAGTTGCTGTCTTCCTATAGCTAGGGACAGATTTCGTATTTTATCGCTTGATAAAACGAATAAGACGATGTCCAACTGAATGAGGAAAAGCGCGCCACCTTCCCCATGTGTAGAATGGCGATATTAAACAACTTGTAGTGATGTTTTTAGCTACCTTCAATACGATGCGCCGCTCAGGCCTTCAGGCCTTTGATTTATAATATATATTTCTATGTTAAACTTTGAACGTCTTTTTGGGCCCCAGTCTTGGTCCTGTGGTCACGCCTTTATTTATTACATTATTTAAGGATGCCTGCATAGTAATCTCACAAATTGAAGCATTGTGGTTCTTTATCAGAAGATTTTTATGATATTTTTCTATATTCGTTAAACTTTGAACCTCGCGTCAGACCCCAATTTTTTCAATGTATAAACAAGCTTTTGAGTAGATATTGGCATTTCTGCTGCAGTGGTTCTTGAGAAGATTTTTAAAAATGTCCAACGTATTTCTATGTTAAATTTTTAACCCCACCTGGAGGCCTAGTTTTGGTCCGATGGTTTCGATTTTTACAATTTAAAATATTCGCCATAAAAACAAGCTTTGGTGTAAATATTGGCACTTCTGGTGCAATGGTTCTTGAGAGGACAATTTTTACATTTTTCCTATGTATTTCTAAATCAAAATTTGAACCCCGCCTGCGGCTCCAGTTTTGGTTCGAGGGTCACGATTTTTATATTTTAGAATCTTTACTATAGAAACAATCTTTGGTGTAAATTTTGGCATTTCTGCTGTAGTGGTTCTCATGAAGATTTTCAAACATTATCTTTTCTACACGCGACTGAAGCCCCAGTTTAGGTCTGAGGGTCATGATTTTTATAATTTAGAATTTTCACTATATAAGCAAGCTTTTGTGTGAATTTTGGTATTTCTGGTTCAGTTGTTCTTGAGAAGAAGATTTTAAAGACACACACCCTATACTCACTGTTTCACAATTATCTCCCTTTGGAAAAGGGCTGCGCCCTTTATTTTCATAATTTAAAATCCCCTTTCCATAAGAAGTTTGCTTAAATTTGGCCCAGTGGTGTTAAAGAAAAAGTCAAAAATGTAAAAAGTTTACAGACAGACGGACAGACGCCGGACAACAGGTGATTAGTAAAGCTCCCTCGAACCTTTTGTTCAGGTGAGCTAAAAAACTACAGTATAATAACAGTGTTTTAACAGTTTATAATACTGCTTAAGGATGAACCAAGCTGCCATAATAAAATATTTGCATATCCATTGTTCTTTCCCACTGTAAGCCTATACAGAGGAACTGCAATTATTTCTCTATAATCGCAATTGCTCTGTCTGTATACTATGACGTCATAAAGGATACATTAAAGTCTGAATGTTTATTTTTGATGCAATATCTAAATGTCTAGGTCTAGGCTAATACAGGGTATTTGCGAGTGGTAAAATGCAAATATAAGTAATAAACAAAGATTATTTAGTGAACACGGCATTAGGATTAGCAATTGCTCTGCTGGCATATTTTCCATGATGCGCTAGTATTGTCTGAATACGTTGAACTGTTAACAATGGTGAAGTCTGTCTGATTAATCCGTGTCCTCATTTTGTACCATGTATTACAATACTGCCTGACTATGAAAAAAGACAAACAATATAGACATGTTACTTCAAGTTTATTGACTTTTATCTACAGCTCGCTACATTTCCCCAAACATCATTTGTATACAAGTATTATGTTTTTCATGGTAAGAGTAAACACAATAAAATAAACATAATACTATATATATACGTTATAAATGTATTTCATCAGGTTTATTGTGTGGGTAAACACCAAAAAAATCATCTCGCTTAAACTTGCGTACAATATTTCTCCAAATAAATGACATTAACTTGAGATGTCCTATCTATCTGGTCAACAGAGATACAGAGTGTGAGAAATGTGCTTACACACCATTAACAAACACATAGGATTAACAACATGCTAAATACAAATTGAGGTCATCATGACCTACTTTCAAATTGATATATACATGAGTATATGACTTCTGGTATAACTAGAACTGTCCTAATGGGACTAATACCCCCGCTAGGCTAATTTCAAATGGGACAAATAATTGAATTGAATAATAATTAAGGTTTGGAACACATACAAAAAAAAATTCTAGAATTGTAAAAAAAAAAAAAACAATAGTTAACAAAGAAAAATTAAAATCAAAATTGTCAGAATTTCACTGTAAATACATATCTATAACAGTAATACATTTACAAATGTATGTATTTGATGATATATTTTTTTAATTTAATTGATTTAAAGAAAAACCAACAAAATGACAATAACCCCTCCCTTTGCAGTGAATAGAAATACCGGTAGCCAAGCAATGCTCTTCTGTTGATAAAACTTTCAATATCTTTCTAATAAGAGTCTTGACAGATGCAATTAGTTGTTTCAAATTTTCCTCACTCTCTCCTATGGCACAATTGAACTCCATATCAGAAAATTGATCCCATAGGACTATGATTTTCTTTGATGAGCTTGTTAAATTTAATAAACTACCAAAACATTACCATAATTACCATACTATGTAAAAATATGTAAAAAAAAAGAAAATTTAATATTACAAACAATTTTAAAATTGCCAAAACACTACAATCATATCAGTAATTTTGAATTTCATTTAAATTAATGCCCAATAGAGTCACTTCATCAATTTACTTGACAAATAAATTTAAACAAACTCTAAAAATAGTTTAACTTCTTTATTAATAATTATATTATTTATTTCCTTATAATGATAGACCTTTTGGTTTACATGAAACAGTTTTAAAATAGCCCCAAAACCATCACCCATTTTACAGATTATCAATTTCCCCTAAACACATGCTCCATCTGAGCCATGGCTCAGATAATGGCTCCCTTGGGACAAATGAATTCAGCCACACTTGTCTTTGATGACAAACAAAAACTTTGCATTGTCAGTTGATAGAATACTTATAAAAAATAATTTTTTTTTATTAATTAAGACATAAAGACAAAAAACTCCATCTGGATGTATTTATATAAATATATTTTAGAGTGTTTTCTATTAATTAATTGATAAAATCTGTAAGGATTACCTCCCTTACTTTTCAACATTTGTGTACAATATATAGAATAAGGAAAATGAATACTGTCATAAAATCATTAAATCTTGTCTGATCTTAAAAAAAATTGCAGGTGCACATCTTCAGATGGTGTTCAACATATGTACAAATTTTCAAACTGTTCCATGCAGTAATAAAAAATTCTATAGGGGGGACAAAGTTGCGTCTACAGACAGACGGACAGACGGACAGACAGACAGACGGACAGACAGACAGACAGACAGACAGACGGACAGGGTGAAACCAATATACCCCCCTAAACTTCGTTTGCGGGGGTATAATTAATGGTACATCATTTCTAAAACACAAGTTAGTTTATTTTTTCAAATAAATAGATATGTTCTAAAATAGTTTCACTATAAACTACCATGATTCTAATTGGGTCATTGTGACCTACCTTCTGAGCATAACAAGCAATATATGATGCACCAATTGTTACACAGGCACAGCTCAAACTTAATGAATTAAAAACTAACATCAACTATTAATATATTTAAATTACTACATAACATTGTATAAAAAAACCCATCGAAAACTTATCAAATTCTTATCAAAAGCTTATCAGATCACTTCTTTCCAAATGATCAATCCTACCAATAAAACTGTCACGGATAAACACCATCAAATTCATTTCTCATTTTTAAGTAAAACTTAATCTTATGAAAATTATCTAAGGGGAATAACTGTTTTTTCATCCTGACTGAAAAATACACATTTTGAGTTATTCCCCTTTGAATATAATGTTTATTAAAACATACAAGATTTCTTGTGTAAAAATCAAAATTACAAAGAAAACAATATGTGACATTGGCTACAATTGTAATGGACATCTCCGTCCTAGCACCGAATGATACCAGAAATTTCAGGAGCTTAGATATGTAAAACATAATATATACTGACAAAATTTACACTTAGATAAAATTGACAAAAAACGTATGATAACAAATTACAGTAGAGTTCACGTACACAAAAGACAGAGTCCATTGATGATGCCTTATTCATAAAGAGTTTAGGTACACAGAGCACAGAGTCTATTGAGGATGCGTTATATATGTAGAGTTCACCTATACAGAAACAGAGTCCATCGATGACGCGTTATATATGTAGAGTTAACGCACACGGATACAGAGTCCATCGATGGCGCGTTATATATGTAGAGTTCACGCACACGGATACAGAGTCCATCGATGGCGCGTTATATATGCAGAGTTCACGCACACAGATACATTATTTTTGTGCAGATTTCATGTACACAGAACGCAGAGACCATTGATGACGCGTTATTTTTGTGCAGAGTTCACATACACAGCAACAGTGTCCATTGATGAAGCGTTATTTTTGTTCACCTACACAGATACAGAGTCCATTCATGAAACGTTGTTTATGTAGAGTTCACGCACAGAACACAAAGTCTGTTGATGACCGGTAATTATTTGGCTTCTGTAACTCCATTGGAATTATGGATAATCCTGGAAGGTTTTCTACTGTCTCCCCCTGAAGGCGTTTAAAAAGCAGCTTGTCTGCAAGAAATAAAAAAAAATAATTTATAATAGTATTAAATGATTAATACCAAATACTTGGACAAGAAGGAAAGAAAAAGTGAGCAAACTCAAACACCCCATGTTCTCCCATTACTTGACAACGATACACATCATGAATGGCCGAGTATGCATTAAGGTGGCATTCTACACCACTTTCTGATGACGCAGTACACAAAAAAGTAAATCTGGAAGCATGTAATTCTGGTACTGGCTGATTGCAACTGATGCGAATTGTATGGGGACCGCTCTTTTGAAAAATTTGTTAAATGAATAGAATAAATCAAAATTTTGATTAAAATTCATTATTTACATGTAAGGTGGTATGGGACACCTTCATGTTGTGTCATATTATTTATCGAAATAAACAATAAATCAAGTGTAATTTTATAAATAGTTTCTTTCCCATCATTGTTACCTTACAGCGCAGTGCAGTGGGTTAGAGCGCTCACTACGGACCTGTAAGTCACGAGTTCGAGTCCAGTTTGAAAAATTTATTACTTTTCCAAAATTTTCTAAAACATATTTTATGGTAAAATATTGTGAAAGAAAATTCTAAACCAATGAAAGTATTTCAATAGTAATGTACTTTAATTCACATCATTTTTGACAGATGTTCCATACCACCTTAATTAAAGGGATGATAGGGTGGCTTTGAATTTCTCTCAGGTTGGGATACATAAATCCTAATTATCTCCCCTTGAAAAGGGGCACGTTCCTTAATTTTCACAACTTTGAATCTTCTTTGCCCAAGGGTGCTTTGTGCCAAGTTTGGTTGAAATTGACCCAGTAGTTCTGGGGGAGATGTTGAAAATGTGAAAAGTTGACGGACAGAGGACAGACAAACAAACAGACGGACAGACAAGAGACAAAATGTGATCAGAAAGGCTCACTTGAGCTTTCAGCTCAGTTAGCTAAACATGATAAAGGGCATTACTAGCAAAACATTATCGGATCAAAACTTTCTGCAATTATGCACATATTTCATCATTTGTCTTAAACAGCAACATACTAAATTCTAATGCTTCAAAATTTGAAGACAAAACATTGTAATTAAAATTTCCTAGAAATGTGCAAATCAACACATTGTGTTCTAACTACCTACAAAAAAATCATTGCTAAATTCAACATTTGGACAAAATTCTAAGTTCAATGGGGCTAAAATTCCTAGAAAGATAAATGAATCAGAACTTCCTAGTAATTAGCACATCTACATGTTGTGTCCTAAATACCTTAAAAGTTTCATAAATTTCATATTAAACATGATAAAATTCTGTGCAGCTGTTGAATATAAGTTTTGCTTAAAATCCAGGACTGACTGAGATAGGTCGAAGTCATTATTCTCTAACAATTCCATTACATGGGGTATAATAATGGCACAATTAGCAAAACAAAGATACATTTTGGAATTGATATAGATCCAACATTTACAATGTTCAATTGTTCAGTTTAACATTATAGACTTCATGTGGATATTTGTTTTATAATATTCCACATTCAGAAAATAAGACTTGTATAACATGATGTTTCTCACTCAGCAACAGACAGCCATGTTTGGATGATCACAAAGTGTGAAATAAACAGGAGTCAGTATTACAGTCCATGTGAATTATACACAGCTCAATTTCAGCTGCAGATGTTGAACAAAGTGACAAACAACATGTGTGGTTTTGAGAGCAGACTAGATTTGTACAGAAACATTTACAACCTGTCAATATCCAAGTTATCTCCATTATACGGCTGGTGTTGAGCTGGACATGGCCTCCTCATCAGGACGGGGTCTGTGTTTATCTACAACAAGTCATTAATTAGCTGTTAATTAATACATATAGTATATGTAATGATAGAGCTACATCTACAAATTAAAACTTTAACCAGATTACCATGATACTTGGTCTATTATTTGTCTAATTAATTAAATTAAGTCAATTAACATGTAACAAAATAACCGATTACAAATACATGTGTCACTCTATATATTTCATTATTAAATACAGCAACCTGCTAATTCTATTCACTAAATACAATGACATGTAACTGTACATTTAATTAATAAAATAATGTATCTACTTTCTGTTTATTTTAGATAAACACTGAATCCCAATGACTGGTAGATACAGCTAACCCTGTAACAATGAGTTGTTTATATTGACAAACAATCACACAGATAAACATGTCTTACATGTATCTTATTGACTGATAATTAACACGGACTGTGTGTCTTAGTTATCTATATCTAATTAATGTGAATGATAATGACTCAGACTTACCTGTCAGAGCGTCCTGTCTGGTGATATACCTGTAGACACACACCTTGTTGTTGTTGTATCCGACCCAGAGACGGTGAGTGTTGACATCATAACTCAGGCTCCATGGTACACCCATCTCTTGTGATTTTGTCAGTAGATGTGACAGGAACTGACCGTCCTTATTTATCATCTGTACTGTTTTGGTTCTACCATCACACACCAGGATGTGTGACAGCGCGTCAGTACAGATTCCACATGGCCATAGTCGTGATCCTGATGGATGTCCTGTGTAGGAGAAACGATGTCTTCCTCCACGCTCTGTCACCACTACAGTACCAGACACAAAGTCTATAATGTCAGACACCACGACATCCCCATTGTTGTTCTCTGTTATATAGTTAGGTGATCTATACAGTCCCCGTCCTGTGTTGTCGTTCTGTATGGTTTGTGTGAGTTGTCCACTCTGGTTGTACCGGGTTACCTTGCCTGTCTTTGTATCACTGTTATACATCCCGACCAGTAGATCCCCAGTGGACGGGGACCAGTACACACACCGTGGTTCCCATGTAGAGTCTGTTCTCTCTATAAATGTGGTGGTTGTTTTCATATCCTTTGACAGTTTGTTGATGTTAGAATTCCAATCTATATAAATCAGTTCACTCTCACTGTTCACTGTGTGTAATCCAGATATATAACTACATGAATCCTCCACACGATGTAGAGGGACACCTGTTGTGTCTGTCAACATGAGATTGTTTATACCACTGACCCAGACCCGGTCTGATGTCACACAGGAAATGTGATCACAACAATAAACACCTGTCACTGTGAGAGATTGATGGAACTCAGCACCAGACGTCAGTTTCAGCAGACACTGGTTTCCTACGCGTCGGTTTCCTCTCTCTGTGATTTGGATTGCACTCAGTGACTCCATCACATCCTCCTTGTTGAGTGACTCAGTCATGGAGAGCTGGCTGGTGTGGAGTGTAAGATGTATCTGGGGGAGGGCTGTCTTTGTGAAGGAGAGGAATTGTAGCGCACTGAATGTGAATGCTGGCTGTACATATCTGTGTTCATATCTCCTTAGTCTGACAATATGTCTGATCATTTTTATCTTTTGTTTTTTACATCTGTGTTTGAAGTAACATAACACATTGTTCAATAGATCATATACCACATAGTCAATGAGATCCTTCAGTTTCTGGGCCTTTGTTAACATCTCTGATTGAAGGGGGGAGAATTCTGTGTGACAGGTTTTGACATCAGCTTTGATTCCTGTCAGGAGAACAGGTCTGTAAAAGAGAGCCTCACTCCTGATGGTGTGAATGGTTCCTCTGTGTTGTTGTCGCTTTGTTTTATAGGCTGTTGTAACATCTATCTGAGTGTGTTTTCTATGTGTTTGGCAATTATTACAGGCGGGAACTTGACAAGGTTCACAGTACTTTGTATAAACATGGCGAGGATGTCTCACACAGATCTCTTGTGTTGGGATGTAGCTGATTTTATCACGGTGTGACACAACATCATGGTCTATTGTTTTGAGATCTTTTACATGGTTCTCTTTACACTGGGGACACAGATCACATGGACATGATACACAATAGTACGCTGTGTCCCCCGGACACTTAGAACACAGATGTACTTGGCACGGGGAGCTTGCTGTGATGTATTGGGAGCTTGCTGTGATGTATTGGGAGCTTGCTGTGTCCATGATGTGGGCGGTCTGAGTCACAACCTGTTGAATGAAAATAAAGAGTTTTAGGATTATTATTGTTTTATAGATTCAATGTCAAATTTTAAAAGAAATATATTTGGGTTTTTTAAAGATTAATATATTTTCTCTACTTGGGTAATTGACGGTCTATCATTCTGGTTCTGATTATAGAGACACTCAACCAGTAGAAAAATACAACATAAGATTGCTGAGTGAGAAAGAGGTGCTCTCTCTCTCTCTCTCTCTCTCTCTCTCTCTCTCTCTCTCTCTCTCTCTCTCTCTCTCTCTTTATCCCTACATTTCTTTCTCTCTGTTTCTCTCTCTTGGATGTGTACATAATTGAGAAAGTGTACTATATGATTATCTAGCAAAGAAAGTCAGAGAGAGGAAAAAAAATAAGATGTAGAGTAAACGTCTCAATTTAGTTCAATTCAATTACCGGGTATTTACTGTCTCGATTTACCTAACATATACTCATGCTCTTTCTATTTCTTTCTCTCAATCTCTGTTTCTCACAATTTCAATACTAAACATGCACTCTTGCCCTCTCTCTCTCTCTCTCACTCTCTCTCTAGATCTTATTCCTCCTCTCTCTCTGATTTTTTTTCTAACACATGCTTTTTCTCTGTCTCCTCAGATTTCTCTTCTAAACATGTATTTTTGCTCTCTCTTTCTATCTATTTCTCTCTTTCAGACAAACTCCATTAAACATGTACATGTACTGAATATATCTTACTCTCAAAGATGTAATCTCTCTCTCTCTCTTTCTCTCTCTCTCTCTCTGACCTATTCTTATAAACATGTGCATCTTACTATTGTAATTTCTCTCTCTCTCTCTTTTTCTCTCTGAGTTACTCTCTGTTAAACATATGCATCTTTCTATTTCTCTTAGACATGTAATCTCTCTCTCTCTCTCTCTCTCTCTCTCTCTCTCTCTCTCTCTCTCTCTCTCTCTCTCTCTCTCTCACACATTATAACTCCTTCATTTACTATCTCAAAATTTTACAGCTAAGCAAGTACTTCTTATCTCTCATTCTTTCTCTAAGCCTCTGTCCCTCATATTTCATGAATAAACATGTACCGGTAAAAACTTTTTATCTTTTATGTAAACATGTGCATCTTACTTATTCTCTCAGATATGTACACTACAGCCAACGCGGATCCCGTATTTTCCCGCGACACCGTGATGGTGTTTTAATCTTTTCCGCAATACACCGTCGCGGTATTGTCATCGCGGTGATCGCGGGGCCACGATTTTACCGCGATGGTGTAAGACACCGTAACAAGCGTGTTATCTGTATCAGGGATTAAACCAAGAAGGAGAAAACAAGCGCTGTTTTAATTATTGTTAGAATTTAGATATAAATTATATTAGAAGAAAAATTCATTATTTTCTTTAAATTGTTTTTAACAAAAACTTCTAAAAAACTATTGCTGCATCAATTTTGTTAATGTTGTTCAAGAGTCCCAAACATAGCAATGTTTTACGCAAATCATGCATATACGTGTACTTGAAAATTAGTAATATTTTAAAGTATTATTTTTTGTATATGATAAGTTGAAATTATGCCACAGATTTAAAGAAGACAAATATTCCGCGATGTACTATTATAAGGTCGCTACCGTAGGCATCAACTCATCTTGTATGTTTTCCCCTCAATATGACTCTTGTTTAACTCATTAAATATTTTCCGGCCTCTCTCTCTCTCTCTCTCTCTCTCTCTCTCTCTCGTTTTAAATAAATCAGATTATATGTACATTTAGGACGATCGGTATTAATTATAGTCTAGGCAACGGTATGGTCAATCAAGGAACACCTATCACCTTGCAGGACGAGTGTCACCTGCAAAAAACCCCGTAACGGGTCCCGCGTCTAATGCCTTGAGCCATTTAAATGACAAAGTAGGTGTTAAAATTAGGTAACGCTTGCATATACTCCACTTCGGAGTATGGAGAGTAAAAGAACAACAGATTATGAATAACGGGACTGCAGTTTGACTTCGAGGGATCAAGGGTTTTGAGAGATCAAGAGAGTAGATTTACTTGGTAATATTGGGGGGGGGGGGTGGAGGATATGGACCAGAGACTCACATCGAGTGAAATAATTCAGACAGGTACATTGACAATCAGTCATTCCTGTGTTTACGGGTGTGTAACTATTACATAACACTTCCTGACCATGGCAGCACCCGTGCTCTGACCACGTGCCGTGAAGTATTTTATTGATTGCCGAGACTCTCTCTCCCCTCTCTCTCTCTCATTTCAAATAACTAATATTTTATGTGAACTGCTAAAGTAGTACATGTAGCCGTAACAGCATTCTGATTGAAATGCACATAATAACACATGTTTTCGTAACGGGCGTTTTCAGAAAAATCATACCAGGGACGTAGATATAAAAGTCCCTGATCATACGCGCCTTCTATCTTTACTGCATGAAGATAAAATAATGCCTGAATCAGACAGGTATATAGAAAATCATAAGTTCGGCACAATTTATAGAAAAGTTATTCCTGTGTTTACGGGTGTGTATAACTATTACATAACACTTCCTGTCTGTGACAGCACCCGTGCTCTGACCACGTGCCGTGAGAAATCTTATCAAATGTTGAGACAACTCTCTCTCTCTCTCTCTCTCTCTCTCTCTCTCTCTCTCTCTCTCTCTCTCTCTCTCTCTCTCTCTCTCTCCCCAAAATCAAAATAAATAAAATTCTAACAAAATAGAAAATTAAAACTTTCTTAATTTTAACATGGCTAGAGGAATAAATAATATACCACATATCGCGTAAGGAAGTTTTTTTTACTTATGCACACAAACACACATCTTTGTTCATATGATTCCCATAATGATTCTAAACTAACATTCATTCAAACAATCTCATTTTTACCATTTTAAAAAGTACAAATACTAGATGTGTATATATAATTTACTTTAGCTGTGTTCTCAATTACTCTCTCCATTCCTGATTAGCCCTGATTATAGTCTGTTTGTTAATTGTATTTCAATCGAGTATAAAGTATATCATTAAAAGGTAATTTTATGGATGTATTTTGTAAACACTGTGTTCTGAATACGCAGAATAATTTCCTTAAATTTAAATTGAAAAACAAATTTTCATTTGTTTGAAATTAATTTAAAATTATTCTATCAAGAAAATGTTGCTGTTCGAAAGAACGGACTATATACTTCTATTTAGCGGACCCCAAGTCACACTTATTGCTGCAGGTCACCCACCCTGACGGCAACATCCAAAATTCTGTATACACATACTGTATACGTAATGTTACGCAATTCACCTTCCTCTGTTGGTCAACTGACACTGCGAAATTGGATACCCCAGAATAAATGATCATTCATATTTTTTTTTTTTTTTTTTTTTTTTTTTTTTTTTTTTTTTTTATTTTACTCTCAAGAAACATAATAAATAAATTCAATACAGTTTTTTTTTAAATATTCTTTCACGCATGCTCACTCTCTCACACTCAATCTAATTGGTAGAGGCTGCTTAAATTGAAAAAATACCAAAAGAATTAAACCAAAAAAAAAAAAAAAAAACAAAAACAAAAACAAAAAACAAAAGAAAAACAAAAACAAAAAAATCATATGGTAAATATAAAGAGTAAGAATATTAGAACGGATGAAAGCACATAAATTGGTAATTAATGAACAAAGTGTTAGTTAAGCCCAATAACATGACTAAGATTGAATCATAGTGTCAAAGATAGAATACCAGGGTTGCCAGGTATTGACAAATTTTTGCATTTCAAAATTTTTACAAGCTATATATTTTTCAACCTTGTATTTGTTAAATAAATAAGATAAAAGTCCAGAAAGGCATGGTAGTTTGCCTTTTTTTAAACAAGTAAACAAATATTGTTTCGAACATAGAATAATTAAATTAATAACTTTGTTGTTTTTAGACATTGGAAGTTCACCAAACAAAATATTAACTACATTAAAACCAAGTCTTAAGGAAGTTGCATGGTAAATATGCAAGCTTAGGTTGCTCCATATTGTGGATACTTTTTCACAGTTTATGAAGACATGCTGAATTGTCTCAACTTTATGTTTACAAAATGAGCAACAGTCAGAGGACACCACCTTAATTTTTTTTAAGTAATGATTCACAGGTAGAATTCTATGAAGTAATCTAAATTGTAACCATTGTAGCTGAGTGTCTTTGGTTGTTTTAAAGCATACATTAAAAGCATCATTAACACATATTTTGGCTCCATATTGAACTAACTCTGATTCCCACTTGGATATGGAAGTAGGAATTACATTACAAGAGTTTAATTGTCTATACACTACATTAGTACATTTATTATACAACAACAAAGATTTATAATATATTGGAATGTATGGAGTAATAAACCCTTGGTATGAATTTTTTGTAAGAAAAGATTTAAGATATCTTGATATGGCACTTACTACACTGTTATACTGCATAATGCAGACATTCATATTGAATCTATATTGAAAAATATCATGTGGTAAAAGATTTCCATCCACATCAAGAAAATCACTGATTATTTTGACACCCTTTTCATACCAGCTTTTTATAAATAGTGTTTTCATACCCACTTTAATGTTTGTGTTATACCAAACAGGAATACTAGGGAGGTTTTCTTTGACGAAACTCCCATTAAAAGATTTTATAACACAGAGAAAAGAATTGAAAACATCTTGCCAAAAAACATTATTTTTTGGAATTACACATTCTGATATGAATGCATCACCAAAATCAAGTAATTTGTTAACAATTTGTACACCATTAATAGCTTCAAAAATATCTATCCATGATTTTTTACCTTTAATCAATCTTTTCAACCATGAGCATTTCAATGACATAATAAATTTGTTCATTTCTAACATTTTTAACCCTCCTTGTTGATAGTCTTGAGTTATAACTGAACGCTTTATTTTGTCACACTTTGCATTCCAAACAAATTCAAAAATGTCTTTATTGAGAGATAAAATTGTCTCCCTTCTGGGTGTCGGCAATGATATAAATAAGTGGTTGATTTTTGGAATGATTAAGGACTTTACTACAGTCACACGACCAATTGGAGTTAGAATTCTTCTATTCCAATGTTGTATCATACTTTTTATTTTAGGAATCTGCAAAGAGTAGTTTAGGTCAGTAATTTGTTCTAAATCAACAGAAAAACAGATACCCAATAAGTTAAATGTTGTTGAACCCCAATCAAGTTTCCATCTAGAGTGATGAAACACCTGATTTGAAAATTTTTTTGATCCTATCCAAATTATTTTTGTTTTAGAGCTATTTACTTTCAACCCAGATAGTTTTGAAAAAAATTCTAAAGTATCAAAAGCTGTAAATAGTGAATTTGGTGAGCCATCAAGAATTAAAGATGTATCATCAGCATATTGACTTATTTTATGTTCCTTACCATGTATCAGAATGCCCTTAATATCATTATTTTCCTTTATCAAGGCTGATAGAATCTCAGCACAAAGAAGAAATAAATAAGGTGCAACAGGGTCTCCTTGCCTACATCCTCTCTCAACACAAAGTTGGTCTGATAAAAAACCACTTTGTAAAACAGCCGCCTTGAAATTAGTGTTAAGAATCTTAACCCATTGTATAATGTATTCACCAAATCCGAAAAACTTTAAGACTTTGTAAATAAAAGACCAAGAAATCGAATCGAAGGCTTTTTCAAAATCTATTAACACTAATAGTCCTGGTATTTTCTTAACTTCAGTAAAATGCATTAAGTCATATATAAATCTGGTATTTTCTCCAATGTATCTTCCTTTAATAAAGCCTGACTGAGTGTCAGAAATAAGATAATCTAAAGTAGATTTAATTCTCGAACTAAGACAACCTGAAATAAGTTTATATATAACATTCAAAAGTGTAATCGGTCGCCAGTTTTTTAAAAATTGTCTAGGTTTATCTCCCTTCGGCAAACATGATATAATTCCCAAACGTTGAGAAATAGGAAGTTCCTTTTTGGAGAAAATACAATTTATTGACTTCAGAATAAATTCCTTTAGGTCAACCCAAAAGAATTTAAAAAACTCGACAGTATATCCATCGCTACCTGGGGATTTATTGTTTTTCATGTTTTTTAAGACTTCATAAATTTCATTTTCAGATATATTTCTGTCCAATGATTCTGAGAGACATGTATCTAATTTTGGAATATGGATTTGAATAATATCTTCGAGGTCTAGGTCCAATAGTTCAGAATCTCTTTTTGCATAGAGATTTTTGTAAAAAGTTTTAACTTCAGTAAGAATTTCTGCCTGGTCATAGATCATACCACTTCCTTCTAATTCTAATTTTTTGATAGTTTTATTAATATAATTACGATTTTCCAAGTTACAAAAATATCTGGTAGGCTTTTCTCCTTCCTCAACCCATCTAGCTTTACCTCTGATCATATGCCCTATCATCTTTTCTTTCCTAATGTTTTCTAGTAATAATCTCTTTTCTTCAACTGCATGTAAATTAATATTTTCCTCAGACTCTAATTTATCTATTTCTTCGAGTAATGACTTTTCTTTATTTTCTCTTTCCTTTTTCTTAAAAGTGGAATATGAAATAGTAATACCTCTAATTTCCATGAGTAGAACATCTAGAAATGAACTATCATCTATATCCTCTGTGTCTCTTACCAGATATTGTTTGCAAATGTCTTGTATTGTTTCTTTTACCTTTTGTACATAATTCATGTCTGAAAGTAGACTGTTGTTAAATTTCCACAATCCACGCCCCCTTTTAAAGGTATTGAATTTCAATTCTGTAGTAACAATGGAGTGGTCTGATCTATAACCAGGTTTAATTGAGTAAGATTCCACAGAATTTGATAGACTTTCAGATATCAAAATATAGTCTAAACGCCCTTGTTTTAAGGGTTTTTTTTTACGCCAAGTATATGCCCTTTTATCAGGGTTTAAAATTCTAAAATAATCCAGCAGATGTAAGTCATCCATAACTTCTAATATTTTTTCCCTTGCTTTTGGGTTATTAACTGACTTGTAATTCATTGTATCCATAACAGGATTCAGTGCAAGATTAAAATCTCCCGCAAGTATATAATAATCGTTATCTAATTCTAAAAATGTTTCACGTACATACTCATAAAACTCAGGACTATCAGTGTTCGGACCATAAATGTTCATAAGAGTAACCCTATTGTCTTCTATAGTTAGATCCAATGCAATTAAGTTTCCCCCTTCATCTCTTTTTATTTCATGAACTTTATATTCAAAGTTGTTGTTAAAAAAAATAGAGACACCTCTTGCATTTGATCTATATGAATTAAAAAAACATCTGTAACCCCACACTGCTTCAACAAGTGCTTCAATTTCGGGAATAAAGTGTGTATCTTGAAAACATATAATAGAATAACCTTTTGATTTATAGAAATTTAGAACATCTTGGCGTTTTGATACTGTAGCCATCCCTTGACAGTTAACGGTAGCTATTTTAATTGAGTCAACCATTATCAAAGGTGAACAGAAAAATATAAACTAAAGTGAAATGATCAAAATATTGAAAACAATCTACGCAGCCACTTACCAATACTAGATGCATCCAAAAAACACGTAATTTAATTGTAAAGGACGAACACTCTCTCTCACACTCACATAACTTCCACGCATGTAAACAAACAACACAAAACATTGAACCCGAATGTCAATCGTTGAATCCCGATCCCGAGGTCAAAACCTTACAGTTACTCCGCGTTCAAAACTGAAAAGTTAGCATGGTTAGCGCCGGTGCTTAAGTTTCTCGCTGACATTATCTAGGATGTCGAATTTATGTCTCTTGCCGTCATTATCGAGAGCGAACACTTTACCATTGAAGTGCCATGCTGAGTGGATCCTGGGGTCGTCTTTGAGGTCGCGCATAAGCTTAGCGTTCATCGGGGTTAAATGATCAAACATTATAAAATGTTTTTTGAGCTTGTCCTGCGAACGGTTCTTTATCACCTTGACCTTTGTTTCCGTGTCGCGGAATTTCGCTATCACTGGCCTTGGACCGTCCCTGGCACCTCCTGGGACCCTATGAATCGCAATGACGTCTGCAGGTGCGAGATCAATGTTGATGGTTGATTTCAGTATGTGACATAAGTCATCTCGCAGGTTTTCGGTCTGCTTTTCTTCCCATTTCAGAAATTTGATATTATTTTTTTGTGAGTATTGTTGATTTTGGTTAGCTAAAGTTAGTGCATTTTCTGATGTATGTTGAATGTATTTCAGATTGTCCATCATGCTTCTCAGCTCTCGTGCCTGGTTGCTGAACTTTTCCCTAAGAGTTTCGAAGTCGAGATTGAAACCGTCGGAAATATCTTTGACATGGCTTTCATATTCGTTTGTTTTGGTTTCAATTTTTTGTTCGAATTCTTCTTTAACGGCTGTTTTGATCTCTAATGTAGTTTTTTCTTTGATTTCTTGAAGCAATGATTTTTTAACGTCCGTTATAATTTCTTCTTTAATATCATTTTTCATTTCTTCTATTAAGATCGAAGTAATCATAACTTTCATTTCTGACTTTTTGACCATGTTTTCACTGATATCAGACAGACTATCGTGAATAGATTTCAAGTCGACAGAAATACCTGACACACCTGGCGAGGCCCCCAACGGGGAATCGTTGTCCGAGCTGTCCACTCTCTTCTGTTTTTTCGGTGCTGTTTTATCTGAAACTAACGCATTTCTAATAGAGTCCGGAACCTTATGAAGACTTAATTGCACAAGTTTCTTATCTGGCGTTTTCTTTGGATTTTCTGGTTGTTTTTTCTCTGTCCTTTTATCGGTCTTTTGTTTGTCCGCCATTTGAACGAGTACTCACGAACAGGTAACCAAACTTGAATCCAAAAATTACGAAAATCCTCGTAGAACAACAATTGATCACAATAAACAGACCTAATGCAAGGCAAAGGTTACACACAATTTGCAAATATCACCAAACCAGCTTAAACGTCAGAATTAGAACATAATTCAAAAAATATTGCGGAGCTTATTCTACCGTGTACTACTCCATTACGTGACCGGAACCGGAATTCATTCATATTTTTTAATCCCGGGTTTTGAACGACAGACATAAATACTGGGCGACCCACTGAACATCATACTTTAGCTAGACCGGATAGGAAATCAATTTTTAAATACACACGATTTTAACATTAGCATTTTCGTAAACTGATTGAATCCTTTTTTTAAACATTTAGTACACAATTTATACAACTTATATTAATAGCCTTCGTTGGCACGGATGTTAGCGCGAGGGGGTCATCGATATGGAAGAAAGCCTGAGTGCCCTGAGAAAACCCACGTGTCCAAGCGGGCAACCAGCATATCTATTCAACTAATGTAGATCACGGGGATAGAACTCGGGTCGCAGCGGTGATAAGCGAGTATACTTCAAAACATTTTATATCTACATGTATTTTGTTATTCATTAAACGAGTTCTTTAAATGTTTTTAAGAGAAATGACCAAGTGTAAGATATGTTTTAAAGGTAAGATTTAGATATGAAAGATTGTAAATGAAACGCTAATTAGTATCCCTTTCTTGAGGCGAAATAAGATATTTTGGTGAAGTGTTTATTACCGGGTATATAATTACAATCAAATTCATTGATAACCAAGAATTGTCAGCGATGAATGTGCCAAGATTAATTTATCTGTAACGCCATCGAGTATACAAAATAGTATACAAAATTCTGTATTAGCATAATTACACCTTCCATAATTTCTACCACTTTTTTAAAAATAATAATAAATTGTAACAATCAACTCCTTTCATAAAATAAAGGAATATGAATTAATATTCATTAATTATCTCAATCATATTTCCCGTATGAGAAAAAATGGGGGGAGGTAACTCGCGTTAAAAACAAGAATAGTTTTACCTGGGACTGGTTTCACAGTACCGCGACGGTGTGGCCAAGGTGAGAAGCTGTACTGCGAGGATGCGCGGTTTTACCTGAGTTACCTGTGCTAAACCGCGATCAATTTCACACCACAAGGACTTGCGGTAAATACGCAAACCGCGTTGGCTGTAGTGTAGTCTCTCTCTCTCTCTCTCTCTTGTGACTTCCTCTTATACATGTAAACATGTGCATCTTACTTATTCTCTCAGACATGTAGTCTCTCTCTCTCTCTCTCTCTCTCTCTCTCTCTCTCTTGTGACCTACTCCTATACATGTAAACATGTGCATATTATTCTCTCAGACATGTAGTCTCTCTCTCTCTCTCTCTCTCTCTCTCTCTCTCTCTCTCTCTCTCTCTCTCTCTCTCTCTCTCTCTCTCTCTCTCTCTCTTGTGACTTACTCTTATACATGTAAACATGTGCATCTTACTCTCTCAGACATGTAGTCTCTGTTTCTTACTCACTGACTTAGTCTTGTTAACATGTGCATCTAACTATTTTTCTCAGACGTATTCTCTCTCTCTCTCTCTCTCTCTCTCTCTCTCTCTCTCTCTCTCTCTTCTCTGACTTACTTTGTCAAACATATGCATCATTCTATTTCTCTCAGACATGTAATCAATTTCTTTCTTTATTATTACTTTCTTTCACTATCTCATGATTTTACAGCTAAACATGAACTTCTTATCTCTCATTGTTACTCCAAGCCTCTGTCCCACATAATTTCCTAATAAATCTGTTCTCTTGCTTTCTAACTGTTCTCTCTATCCCTAACACTTTCACTGCCAAACGTCTCTCTCTCTCTCTCTCTCTCTCTCTCTCTCTCTCTCTCTCTCTCTCTCTCTCTCTTTCCTAACATGTAATCTTGCTATCATCCCTCTCTTCTCTCTGTCTGTCTCTCTTTTTTTCAGATGAACTCAGCTAAACTTGGTCTCTTAATCTCATTCTTTTTTGTTCCTCATCCATCACTCCTTATTGCTCTGTATAACATGTCTGTTTGCTCTCTCTCTCTTTCTCTCTCTCTGACTTTCTCTGTTAAACATATGCATCTTTCTATTTCTCTTAGACATGTAATCGATCTCTCTTTCTCTCTTTATTACTTTCTTTAAAATGCAGCTGTGACATTACCCCATGTAGAGAACATTTTGTACTTGCTATCAATATTCAATGCACACCTAATCATCAAATGTGTGCAAAATGGGAACCCACCAATGTATACATGTTAATTACCGGCTTATGTCCCTTAACCTGGCTGATTTTTTACTCTAACACATCAATCATCAAATGGGAATGTGGGCAATAGTTATATTGTCAGTTCCTGGGTAAGAAATTGATGTTGACCTCGGCCTATGCTCTCGGGCAACAGTTCTTACCCCAGGACTAACACAATGACTACTGCCCTCATACCCATTTAAAAATGTAAAATGTCTATGAATGACACACGACGACAAACGTGAGATAGCAATGGGTCTCCTGAGTGACTCAGGTGACCCTAAAAATACATAGTATAGCTACATGAACATGGTGATATTACATGAATACTATACCACATATATTCTCTCTTTGATCTCGCAGTACACAGCACAGTCAAACACAGCCTTGGAACCTGTAAAGAGACCATCAACTGTTACATACTACAGACTGGTATATCAGTCAACAGTCAGACACAGAGAACCTGTAAAGAGACCATCAACTGTTACATTCTAGTACTTGATGATATCCCGCACAAGTGTGGGATTTAATAATTTATATGACACAAAGCTTAATTACATGTACATATATGTTGATCCATATTTTTTGGTTTATTTATGTAAATATAGTGTCCGATTTTATTTCTTAATTGCTTTATTAACCTTTTCTCAAACTCGTAAAAATCTACATTTACTATATTAATTACTGCTTACTCTCAAACATGTACTTTCAATCTATGTTAATTTTCTCTCTCTCCTCTCTCTCTCTCTCTCTCTCTCTCTCTCTCTCTCTCTCTCTCTCTCTCTCTCTCTCTCTCTCTCTCTCTCTCTTTACACACAGATCACCATAACTTAGTTATAGAAATGAGGGCTGACACAGGATTTGCCTTCTGTCTGATTCTATTGAACCACTGTTTTTCAAATGTGACACATATCTTCAGTGTATTCTTATTTACAATTCACCTATGAAATACAGAATGTAACTTTTTATAATGTGTTTATAAAACATAGGTATATTTGTGTCATTATCCCATGTAGAGAACAGACTGTAATTACTACCCAAAATACAATTCACACCTAGTCCTCAAATTTGTGCAAAATGGGAGCCCACCAATGTATACATGTTAATTACCGGCTTATGGCCCATGCTTTGTTATCTCCCCTATCCCTGGCTGATTGTTTGACTGTCCCCCGGGCAGATAATTGGACAATACCCCAGCCCTGACATTCGACAAGGATATGTTTCTCCTCATCTAACACATCAATCATCAAATGGGTATGTGGGCAATAGTTATATTGTCAGTTCCTGGGTAAGAAATTGATGTTGACCTCGCCCTATGCTCTCGGGCAACAGTTCTTACCCAAGGACTAACTCAATGACTACTGCCCTCATACCCATTTAAAAGATGTATACTAAAATGTCTATGAATGACACACGACAACAAACGTGACATAGCAATGGGTCTCCTGAGTGACTCAGGTGACCTAAAAATACAGAGTATAGCTACATGAACATGGTGATATTACATGAATACTATACCACATATATTCTCTCTTTGATCTATCAGTACACAGCACAGTCAGACACAGCCTTGGAACCTGTAAAGAGACCATCAACTGTTACATACTACAGACTGGTATAACCTATCAGTTAACAGTCAGACACAGAGAACCTGTAAAGAGACCATCAACTGTTACATACTACAGACTGGTATAACCTATCAGTCAACAGTCAGTCACAGAGAGCCTGTAAAGAGACCATCAACTGTTACATACTACAGACTGGTATAACCTATCAGTCAACAGTCAGACACAGAGAACCTGTAAAGAGACCATCAACTGTTACATACTACAGACTGGTATAACCTATCAGTCAACAGTCAGACACAGAGAACCTGTAAAGAGACCATCAACTGTTACATACTACAGACTGGTATAACCTATCAGTCAACAGTCAGACACAGAGAACCTGTAAAGAGACCATCAACTGTTACATACTACAGACTGGTATAACCTATCAGTCAACAGTCAGACACAGAGAACCTGTAAAGAGACCATCAACTGTTACATACTACAGACTGGTATAACCTATCAGTCAACAGTCAGACACAGAGAACCTGTAAAGAGACCATCAACTGTTACATTCTAGTACTTGATGATGTTCCGCACAAGTGCGTGATTTAATAATATACACATTTATATGATACAATGCTGAATATTTCAAAAATTATTTTTTGGTTCATTTTTGTACATATTTTGTCTGATGTTTTTCTTAATTGTTTTCTTAACCTTTTCTTTAAAATTGAAATAAAAAACCAACTGCATGGCTGGATATTTACAGGAGCAGGGATGAAAAATCTAAACTAAAATGGATGATATATACATATTATATACCTATCAATTTTTCTTTCTTGATACTGTCAGTTTTACAGAGTTTGGTCTGATTTTCCGGATCACCACACTGTGGTTTTCCGATTCCGTATCACTGCTCTCTGAAACTGATAACGTCTGTATTTTAGCCCGTTTTAAAAAGAGTTCGTATAAAATACAGTCAAACTTCATTATCTCGAACTAGATGGGACTGTTTAAAAACTTTGAGATATCCGAGTATTTGAAATATCAAGGTACAATACTTAAAGCGGAAGGAAAGTCAAAAATACATTTTATTTATATTAATAAAGTGTTTTAAATTATCACACATGGTCATGCTGTTTTGAAAATAAACTACATAATTAAGCTATAATGCACGTTTGAAGTGAGAAATTGTATTTACGGGAGGCTGACATAATGTAGAACTCTTTTGTATTGAAAACCAAGAAAATTAATTATTTTGACGTCCCACAATCTATTCTGGTTTGGTTTACATACATGCATACGACGTATACAATGCTCTGAATAAAACACTGGTTTAGGCCTAACAAAAAAAAAATAGTTTGT
Organism: Magallana angulata; assembly: GCF_025612915.1. Lineage (NCBI taxonomy): Eukaryota > Metazoa > Mollusca > Bivalvia > Ostreida > Ostreidae > Magallana > Magallana angulata. The sequence goes on along the minus strand of NC_069112.1, from coordinate 2,321,084 downwards.
TTCCGCTTTCACTCTTTCATGATGAAAAAAAGTAGGGTCGGTTGGTCGGAAATTTTTTATTTTTTCAAATATTTTTTTCCCTTTTATATTGCAGTATCCATACATGCCGGTTAGATACTAGTATGGTATAAATGGTATTAAGCTGGTCTTAAGAAAACACAATTTGAAAAATGATATTATATATCAGATACTTCCTCTGCCAACGATGAGAGCATTAATAAAATCTACAACACATGGAAACATACAGCCATTTTGAAACAAAACGTTTAAGTTACACTGATTTGAGAAGAGTAACTGCTTCAAGCATTTTTGTGACCAAAATTTTGATTAATTTTTTTTTCCAAATTGGATAAAAACGAAAATAAACGATTTATCATCAAAAACCCTTAAAAAAAAAGTTTTGAGTCGGGGGGTAATAGCTAGGGTCGGTCGGGAAAGCGGAAACAAACAATTTTTTTTTTTAGGCCTTATGCCTTTCTGTTACTCAAGTAATCGACGGAACAAAAATAATGTTTAGGTTCACACTTCAATCTAAAGAATATTATATGTATGCATAAATATATGATTTTTTATTAAAGCACATAGTAGGCCAATTCATTTAATTTTGTATTCCTACAAATTTTCTCTATCAAATTAGAATGATGTCGATTATTTGTTTCAATGTTCAATTGTTCCGCCCCCTCCTTCTCAGTTTTATTCAAATACATTAATGTATTAAATTAATTAAATTAGTTTATTAAAACATCCTACCATATTCACCATTCTATTAATGATCACTATTGATGTGTATCATTTGTAGTATAGGAAAACGGTTTAGGAAAAACAAAACATTTTTAATGAACATTCATCGCCCAGTCCCCTTTCAACCTCCCTATTTGATGTACACATGATTTATTCATATAAATGTAGAACACAATCTGTTCATTGTTTACAAATTCATGTAAAAAGTTTACTTAATCTTTCCTGGTATAAAAATGTATGAAATTAAAAGACACTAGTGTATGCTAACGATGCAACTGTGAAACGATAAGCACGTGCCTTTATCATTGTGATGTCATGAAAAAAGTTCACACATTATTGAAATGATTCGCTATTCTGCAGGTTCATATAAGGAAACATATTTGCAACTATAAATATCAAGTATTACCTTCTATGTATACTCTAAGTAAATTCCCAGTAAATATATTCACTCTTTACATTTAATCATTCGATATCATTGCAAGTATATAACTTGATACAACTCCCACTGACTTGGATCCCCCAAAACATGTCCACCACCATGCTCTCATTTTTGCTATTTTAGGCTGGTTTTAAAATATTGAAAATGAAAGTAGGTTTTAATTAATTCAACAATAATTACTTATCAGGTAAAATTCAATTATAGTTTATGGACATCATATTACACTTGTTAAAATACCAAAAGTGTAAGCAGTTACTCTGGTGCAGGCATTTTTTAGTTAATTGACAAAATGTACTGGTAGTATAGATATTCTTACATGTAACAAATGTTAAAGTGGCAATAACTATATATTTTTTTTCAAATTCTGGTAAGCGATTAAGACATTGATAAATGTTTTCTCATAAAATGTTGGTCTTTCAACAGGAAAACAAAATGTTACTTACTTTTTTAGACAAATGCCCCCCCCCCCCCCCCCAAAAAAAAGCTATTCATATATTTAGTTTTAAATGTATTAATCGGTCAACTTAGTTTTCATCATTAATTAATTCCATCTTTATATTACTTATTAAAAGTATATATACTCTAAGTGAACATGTTTTTTTTAAAGGGGGGGCCGGGGGGGGGGGGGGGGGGGTCTGTGTCTGAACAAACGACTTGTCACAAGAACATACAGCTGTTGGATTGAAACAACTTACCCCCTCCTCCCTTATTTGAACTAAGTTACAACAGTTTTTTTCTTCAAAACTTTACATATACATGAATGACACGATTTTGAAAGTTTGTTTCCGGGTCAGCCATTTTATTTCAATTTCGAAATTACCCTGTTCTACCCTATATATATACGTATAGTTGATTTTTAAAAATATCGCGTTTTATCTCACCTAAATTGTCACTAGCATGATATGTTGAAGAAGTACACTACATTGTAGAATATATGATATGACAAACCTTTTGCTTCACGGGGGACAATTATCTAAACGGATAGAAATAAACTTTCCTTTCCTCTATCGTCTGTTTGACATACATCTCCATGGTCACAGCGATGCTTTGACGTTTCGTCACCCAGCAATTTCGACCCGAGTCGTTTCGGTCCCAGATAATGAATATACCGATTTTCAAAACTAGATAAAGCAGTTCGAATATTTAGTTTTTAATGTACTAATCGGTCAACTTAGTTTTCATTATTACTTAATTTCATCTTAATTATTACTTAACGTACATATATACTCGAAGAAAATATTTTTCTAAACGGGGGCTTTGGGGGGGGGGGAGGTAAAAATGGATTTGAGACCACGGATGACTTCTAAAGTAATCCTGTATTTCTACATATTTCGCAGAAATGTTTGCCAGAACAACTCACGTGTATTTATTGGTCAGTTGTGCTTTGTTTTATTAATTCATGTCAAAAACTATGTGTGGTTTTATGCATTTTTTGCCCCCAAAATTAAAGTTTTTTAAGAGCTTTAAAAATAAGGTGAAAGATAGTTAGAATCATATCAAAAATAAGGGTGCAAAAGATTATCACCACAGTGACGTCATAATATAGAAATGATTTCATGAAGGTTGTCTTATTTTGATTTTTCTTGTTTAGAATAGAGTAAGATTTTTCTCGTACAACTTTTAAAGCCTATAATAATATTTGTAGAAAACATGGCATTTAATTTTCAACTTCTATATCCAGTCTCAAAACTAAGTAGAAATGTACAATTTAGACCTGATAGAAAACCCGCAAACTCTTAGCTCTCTCTCTCTCTCTCTCTCTCTCTCTCTCTCTCTCTCTCTCTCTCTCTCTCTCTCTGTTTTAATCGTTTTTATTTTTGCTTAATAAAATTGATGTTACTTTATTTTTTTCTTGTTCTTTAGTGAATAACAGTTGTTTATGGTAAAGCATTAGAATTAATTTTGCCACAATTATCACATTGATACCCAGCTGCCGCAACAAGAAAAACATTCATTGCTCATGTATGAATTATCCTATTGGTTAGTTGTGTTGTATAGTTTAAAATAAGAACTCGTGTGTATAGTTTATGATTAGAACTCGTGTGTATAGTTTATGATTAGAACTCGTGTGTATAGTTTATAATTAAAACTCGTGTGTATAGTTTAAAAGAACTCGTGTGTATAGTTTATAATTAAAACTCGTGTGTATAGTTTAAAAGAACTCGTGTGTATAGTTTATAATTAAAACTCGTGTGTATAGTTTAAAAGAACTCGTGTGTATAGTTTATAATTAGAACTCGTGTGTAAAGTTTAAAAGAACACGTGTGTATAGTTTATAATTAGAACTCGTGTTTATAGTTTAAAAGAACTCGTCTGTGTGTGTGGTTACTTTTTTTATTTAAGAAAATATTAATTTTCAACTTTATATTGAAAATAAGTAAACAACAGTATCATTTTATAATCATAGCAAGGCTTTGCAAGAGGCACGTTTAACATCTCCAGTGATCCAAAGCAGCTGTTTCCGTTCGCATGGTATAAGGTAAAATAACTAAATATTTCTAGAAAGTTCATGCGGTGGGGTTCCGATGGATGATTGTGTTTTAAAAGAGGGATACGAATCTTGTGTTTGCATGAATTAAATACATTTAGTTTTCCAAGGTGGGGGTCCGGACCCCCATTAGATTCGCACAGGGCGCCTCTTTAATTATTTACTTTAAAATTATTAAGAGTCCGATGTCTGAAAAGAAAAAGAAAAGACTGCGTATTTATTTTATTCTTTTTATGACAATGACACAAATTTGTATGCCTTATACACATAAAACCATCTACTATTTTACAGGTCATCTTAACTTCAATTGTTGATTCAAGAATTTTAATGACTTAAAGATAAATGGTTGGTCATATGTTTCATGTTGCGTCACGTATGACGACATAACACACAGATCATGAAGCACGTGATGGCTATGATGATAATCCCGAACGGAATGAAACGTTATGGCATTTAATTACATTTATTGAGTTGTATGATGATCGATATTGAACACTTTGGATTCAATATGGATAAAAGTACATCATGTGCAAAATATATAGTCATCGTTTTAAAAATTTATTATTTTACTGATTTCTGAAGAGACGACCTATATAATAGTCATCGAAGACTTACGTAATTTGACCTTCTGTGGCAAAACTGTCATCCAGTTGATGTAAAGCTGAAAAACAAAAATGCACTGTCATCAAAGTATTGAGAGTACCGGATTCCTGTCAAACATTCCTGTCAGGCCTCAAGTTAGGTTTCTGCAAATTAACATATTTTACCACCGCCTGACTTTTTTATCATTACAATAAAAATACGCATTATGACAATTTTTGATTTTTATTTGTAAGATTTTGTTTATAAATCAAACAAATACATATGTTCTGATTAAAATTATTTCCACATAGTCGTATTCACGTGTAAATGGAAAAATGCTTTGGCATTATTCTCCCCTATAATTTTAACATTCAGAAAAAAAGATTGTTTGAAGACTTTTAACTGAATATTTTGAACAAAAGAATACCAAAAACCCATCATTTGATATATTTAAATCATTATACAAAAGTCTTTAATCTTGAAAAAAAAATTTATTGTAAAGTTCTGATACAACAATTGACTAGTATGCATGTATTTATATATAAACAATGTGGTTTTTGTTATTTAATCTACTGGAGAACAGACTAAAATTTTATTCTTTTGAGAACATGAAATATTCTTTAGTTTTACAGCACCAACCTATGCAGGAAGCCCTTCTGTTAAGACTGTTAATGACGCCAAAGTCTGTAGACGTAATAAACGAATGACGCAACAGTCTGTCCCATTCACTGATGGTATGACACACCCTCTCCAGGCATTGAGAAGTCCCCGGATAACAAGTGTAAGTGTCAACATTAACACCACCACACTTGTAGGAATACGATGATTCAAGAAAGGACGGTGGTACATTGTATTGTGATAAATTACAATATGGCTGAAAATTCACTTCAGTGGAATATCCAACTCTTGCGCAGACAATCAAAAGAAATATCACAAAAGCTGGAAGCACTGAATTCTGTTCGCACAGGAAACAGTGAATGTTATTCATAATCCTGGGTTGAAATTTTCCGAATTTTTCATATTTTACATCTTCACATGATTTTTCTAAACACTTGAAATGCCAACAGCAGGAAAAACTCCTTTTTATATTTTAAAATATTCAGTTTCTTTACCAAACTGGATTACATGAACTACAGTATGGAAAATAGTTCCTGGATTGCTTCTATCGTATAGATTCTGATTTAGACATGCAGGCGGTGTATTGTTTGTGTATTTGCATGGCCCTCTTTCAACAGGACAGAGGGATATTGTTTGTGTTTTCATTGTGTTTATGGTATAATTCACTGTTCAATAATTTATCTGTACCTTAACCTTGTCTATGTGCGATTTTATGTTTATACACACGTAAAACACTTCATGCTTTCATAATAACTGCCGATCAATGGGTTGTTTTCTGTGACACCTGTGTCGTTAAAACATCTCAAAGTGAGGATCTCCGCAGTGACCCAAAAAGAAATGAGAGAATGTATGAAAACCTCCCCCTCCCCCCCCCAAAAAAAAATGAGAGAATGTATGAAAGCCCCCCCCCCCCCTCCTCAAAAAAAAAATGAGAGAATGTATGAAAGCCTCCCCCCTCCCCTCAAAGATATGAGAGAATGTATGAAAGCCTCCCCCCCCCAAAAAAAAAGAATGAGAGAATGTATGAAAACCTCTCCCCTCCTCCCCCCCCCCCCCAAGGAAATGAGAGAATGTATGAAAGCCTCCCCCCCCAAAAAAAAATGAAGAGAAAAAGAATTGGCTAATACCGTTTCACACCCAAATGTATAAGCATTTAAATATATATCGAAAAGAGCTCTGCATAAAAAATGTCAGGATGTTTAAGGTCTGTTTGACGTTTTAACTAACCAAAAATTGTTAAACATATTCACCCTTGTCTCTCTCTCTCTCTCTCTCTCTCTCTCTCAAATTAACGCTTTCATTGTTTACAGATTCCTTCAAAATACACGATACATGTATTGGTCGGAAAGTAACCCCCAAAAAGAAGTCCTTTTTATATTCCTTACCCCCCCCCCCACCCCCACAAATGGATTAGGAATTGAAGTTTGTCAAAAACAGTGGGTTTTTTTTTTATCTTTGGGGTGGGGGTATGTCAATGTGTTAAGGAGTATGTCAGCTCCTCCAAAATAAATAAAGGTCGTGATTCTGTTTATAGTTAATATAAATATCAAGTAAAACATGTCATTGACAAGATGACCCGGTGAACTATGACCCTGGGTCATTCCGTGAACTTACAGACCAGTCATAAGACATTGACAATTTGACCCAGTGAACTGATGACCCTGGATCATTCCGTGAACTTAAATCTCTGGACATTTGACCATATGGAGTAACTACATTTCTTTAGTGACAACATTAGATACACCTCTAAGTTAACTGATTGGCAGAGTTTTATCTAATGAGTGACAAATAGACGTCATCCATGGATCTAAACACTCCTGATATTGCTAACATTTGTCCCCAAAAATCAATCAGGGTCACATTTTGACCTGGAACAACCTCTCTCCTTGGTAATCTTAAAATTCTTATCTATGCCTTTGACCCCCCACGGTCAAAACAATTATCCCTTCCCCCTCCCCCTCCCCGAGGGAATATTCTGGATCCGCCCACTTTTCCTTGAAATAAGTAAACAACAAAACAACAAAGTCTTGTACATATATTTATTTGAACCTGTTATTAAAACTTCATATTTGTAAGCGTCATGATCAGTAACTCTTGATATGCAAATTTTATGTGACTATCACACACATCCAGTATAATACATGGAAAAATACAGTACGTAATATACATGGTATAGTAAGCCGACACATGCACACTGCAGAGGTCACAGGTCAGAGTGAATATATTAATAATCATCATTGTTAGCTATGGCCAGCGTGAATATATTAATAATCGTCACTGTTAGCTAGGGTCAGAGTGAATATATAAATAATCGTCACTGTTAGCTAAGGTCAGAGTGAATATATTAATAATCGTCACTGTTAGCTAAGGTCAGAGTGAATATATTAATAATCGTCACTGTTAGCTAAGGTCAGAGTGAATATATAAATAATCGTAACTGTGACGTAGGTCAGTGAATATATTATCATCCGCTGTAACCAAGGTCAGACTGAATATTTTCATTATCGCTACCGTTAGCTAAGATCAGAGTGAATATATTAATTGTCTACATCTCAGCATCATTTTTCGTCGTTATTTTATTTATGGCAAATTTGCAATTACAAAATGTACAATTTTGTTGATACAAAATTAAATTTTTTTTTTTTTTTTTTTTTTTATTGAGTTTTTCACTTTCACAACATATATACATACATATATGACTTATCTTGTACATGTATTTATATAATTATCTTGAAAAGCTTCTAAGTATATGATTATTCTATATTATACAGTTCTTATGTAGTGAAAGTAAATTTTGAGAGAGAGATAGAGAGAGAGAGAGAGAGAGAGAGTAAATGAAGGGGAGAGAGCAAGGAAAAGGTTTGGGGCATTGTTCATATATGAATATAAAACTTAAACCATAATCATGTGATAGATCCCTGTTCTACAGGGATACTTAAGGGAGGAAAAAAGGATAAAACACGAAAAAAGGACATCACAGTTCAAAACAAGATTGAGATGAGACACATAAAGAGACAATTTAACTATATATAGTACAGTGCTATAGCTTATCACATATATTTTGCCAATGGCTTTCATACTCCTTATATCAACAATTTTTCATTAGCATATATTTTTCAGTCAAGAGCCTTTCTATTACAACATTTTTTAATCCATGTATATTTGGATTTGTATTACTTTTGTATTTACAAGAAAAAATATATTGCTTCACAATAAGAACCAACAAGTTAAAAAATCTATAAATATCTCTATTTTTATATTTTCCAAAGAGAACTGATTGTTTATCAAATGTTATTAACAAATCAAACTGTCGCAAAATCCAGTCTTCAACAGCAGACCATAATTCTTTTACAATAGTACATTCATAGAATAAATGTCCAATACTCTCTTCATCTCTTTTACAGAAAGTACATACAGGAGACTCTGCTTTTTTTATTTTGAAAAGATATTTATTTGTCGGAACAATCCTATGAAGAATTTGGAACTGTAACCAATGTAGTTTTGATTCTTGTGTAGATTTAAAGGGGAGTTCAAAAATTTTGTGCCAGGTTTCTTGTGCATAGTTATGACCATTTTCTCTCCATTTTGGTATAGATGTACATGTTTCTCTCTTTTTATCTAATAATAAGTTGTACATAAGTTTGCAGCCTTTACGATTATTATTAAAAATTAGGATATGATTAGGGATAACAGGTCCATATTCTTTTATTATTTGTAAGTTTGGTATGTTTAAATCTTGTGTATTCAGTCTGGTCCTTACAACAGTTCTTAAACTTGCATATTCAATAAAGTTTGTCATTGGATTTATTTGTTTCAATTTTTCAAAGCTTATAAAAGTTCCATTAATATTAAGTAAATCACTAACAAAAATAAATCTTGTATTGGCAAAGCTTTTAAAAAATACTGATTTATTGTCTACTGTGATTTTCGGATTGTACCATATATTATCATTTATAACCTGGGGTTTACTTATTAATACATTTTGCTCCTGTATTTTTAACCAGCTAATGAACACCTCTTTCCAGAATGAATTTCCCAAAGTTTTACATAAACTATATGAATAATCTGTGCCATTCCTCCATATTTCTGGGATTTTAATTTTCAGAATGGATTCTAGAAGCTTAACCCATTTTGTATCAGCCCTAATAAGTCTTTTAATCCAAGTGGATTTGAGTGCGGTAATAAAATCCCTATAATCAATCATTTTGAGAAAATTAAAAAATTTCTATAGTCTTTGACAAAATATTGATAACAAAATCCATAATGCTAGTCTATAACACAGATATTTTGATCATGAAATACGAGTTCATAGACCATAAGATGTTCTTCTCGGATAATTCAAATTCTATAAGATTGTATTGTTTACAAGATTTTGTGTGATTGTGTATTTTGCTAAAGTCTAATTATTATCTAAATACATTTAGAGTTATCTTCCATTATCATTTTGATATGTATTTTCTGCAGTTATCTTTCCTTTTTGAACCTAGAGTTATCCTTTCATTATATAATTTAGAGTTACTTTTCCTAATTGTTGACTTCCTGTTTTGTTGTTTGTGTGACCCACACAAGGACACTCAGTCCATCCAACATGTTTTTTGTATTCGTATGCTGCCACACACTGTAAGTAGTTTTCTGTTGATTTATATTACATACACGGCTATTCATTTATGTGTTTACTGTTTTGTATTTTATATAAATGCAGCTTATAAGTAAATTTCTAATTATCTCTAAAAAGTATGGAACGCCATTAGTGTCATTGTCAGTCTAAGTAAATAAACGTACGTTTGTTACATTTTTCTATGGAAACCCATTTATGATAAAATTCATTGTTTTGGACCCTATCTTAATACTGTTATTTGTATTTCTATTCTTTCATTACAATCTATTATTATATGCATTTTGTCTTTACATGTACATTGTTTGAGAACGTATGAGTAATTCATACTTTGTTTTTGTTTCAGTTTTTTACCGCATACACAATAAATTCGATGCACTGGATTGTTGTGTTGGTTCACTATCTGTAGGCAAAGGCAGAATAGTAAAAAAAGTGTGCAGCTACAGACAATATGGATAGGCGGATACGTACACTTACGCCCAGAGGCCAAGAGATGTTCCAGTCCAATTTGGATTACTACTTGAATAACCTCAAGAAAGATTGGAAGGAATTTGAAAGAATCCTGACAGAATTTGACGATTCCATCATGGATATCAAATATCTACGGAAAGTTGAAAGTCATCTGGAGATGGTGAAATTTGAATATAGAGATAGTTATGAGTCCCTCATTTCCTTTCTAACCCGCACCTGCACAGAAGAAAGTGATTTAGAACTAGACAATCAAATGATTAGGCACCAAAAGTGTTTAAGCATTATGAACAATTTCGACCGTCAGATTCAGGACCTGTTAATTGATGCTGCCGAAATACTTTCTGAAAAGTATGAAACGAGATCTGAAGCATCTATATCGAACAGCATTGGTAAATCATATCGATCTTTGAAAAAAGTTGAAAATCCTAAAACGGAAAAAGTAAGACATCAGTACGTTGAAAAAGAAAGAGAATTTCACAAGCAGAAAGCCTTACTAGAAGCCAAAATGGAGCTCTTAGAACACCAGAAGAAGATTGATACGTTAGAAGCAGAAATAGAAGAGCTCGACATTCATAGTTCTCGTCTGTCATTGCCGAAACAACATCCTCCTGGTAGTTATGATTCATTGGGACAAATAAAACGTGAATACACAGAAAACTATGTACGTGAGCATTCCACGATCCGAGGAGCAATGAGTGATTATGTTTCATTTGACAAACTGGACAAGATGAGTGATCGGGACAAAGAGCAGAGCAACAAACCTGACAATCCTTTACCACCTCAGAGCATCAGAAAGTTAAGAGAACCCGTAGCCGCAAGTGACCATGTGGTAGAGAACTTAACACAATTTCTCCTGAAAAAAGACCTTCTAATGTCACGGTTCAGCTCATTCAACGACAAACCAGACTCTTACCAAACCTGGAAAGCTAGCTTCACAAACATTGTGAAAGAATTAAACATTTCAGCATTTGAAGAAATGGATCTGCTCATTAAGTGGCTTGGTCCAGAATCAAAAAGGTTCGCAAGTAGCATAAGGGGATCTAACATCAATGACCCTGTTAAAGGACTGTATCGTATTTGGGAACGTTTGGAGGATCGCTATGGCAGACCAGAAATGATAGAATCGGCGTTGAAAGATAAGCTCAACAGATTTCCCAAAATATCAATAAAAGATCCTAAAATGCTCTACGATCTGCTTGACATTTTAACAGAGATAGAATCAGCAAAGGAGAACGAGCAATACGCAACACTGCTGTCATACTATGACTCATCATCCGGTGTCAATCCTATCATCAGTAAGCTGCCTCAAGGTCTACAAGAGAAGTGGGTGTCTCAAGCGTCCAAGTACAAGAGATACTATTGTGTTCCATTTCCACCGTTCAGCTTCCTTGTAAAATTCATTCGAGAACTCAGCATTGTGAAAAATGATCCAGCTTTCCAAACTGATGGATCTCTGACATTAACAACAGAGAAAAGAACGAATGAACAAAAACGAACTTTTCCTGTTCACAGTAGAAAAACCGAACTAGCAACGGACGATGCAACTCAACAAGAACGGCAACCAAGATGTCCAATTCATAAAGCAAACCATTCGCTGAACCACTGTAGATCCTTCAGAGCTAAATCCTTACAAGAAAGGAAAGATCTCTTACGAGAAATGGATTTCTGTTATAAATGCTGTGAATCAAAACATTTGTCGAGAAATTGTACTGCAACCATCAAATGTGAACTTTGTGGAAGCTCTCGTCACGCTACAGCGTTGCATATTGAACAAAGAAATTCTGAGCCTAAAGCAGCTGGCAGATGGGATAAAGAACACTTTCAGGCAAACAATAACCCCAGATTTGCTGACGGCGGGGAGAAAACTGGAAGGAAAACTGAAGTTTCCAACAAGTGCACTGAACTTTGTGGAACTACCTTCAGTGGTCGATCATGCGCAAAGGTCCTTCCTGTTCGTGTATATCCGTCGTTCAACAGCGAGCAAGCTATTAAGGTGTATGCAGTCATCGATGAACAGAGCAATCGCACACTCGCAAGATCCCAATTATTTGACTTTTTTAATATTCAGAGTGAATCTGAATCCTACACACTGTTTTCGTGCAGCGGACAATCAACTTGTAGTGGAAGAAGAGTCAATGGACTAGTAGTAGAAGCTCTTGATGGAAGTTGTCACTTCAACCTACCAACAGTCATTGAATGTGATGAAATTCCTGATAACAGAGGTGAGATACCAACCCCAGAAGTAGCAGAAAAATATTTCCATCTACGAGAAATAGCCGATCACCTGATGCCACTAGATTCAGAAATCAACATTCTTCTCTTGATTGGACGTGATCTTGGTGATGCACATCACATACTTGAGCAACGCATTGGACCTCCAAATACTCCATACGCCCAGAAACTTCAACTCGGATGGGTTATTGTAGGCGAAGTTTGTCTTGGAAGGACTCACAGACCAGATGTCGTAGTGGCAAACAAAGTGGCAGTTATGTCTGATGGAAGAACTACCTTATCTGCCCCTTGTCCAAACAATATCACTGTCAAGGAGACCCTACCTAAACAAATTCAGTGTGATGAAATCCTTAACCCTCTAGTGCCCCATGTAGCATATATGCTACATGGACTTGGATAATATGCTTAATGATAATTATTGTATATAATAAATTATCTCCCTTTGATTTGAACTCTCCACTATCATATTAGCAAAGTTTAGTTTTGGATTTTAACCTAACTCTACGTCACATGACTTGTTTACCCTATCAAACATGGCTGCCTCTATGAAGAACATAACACTGTACAGAGCCAGAGTTTCCTCAGTCAATTTCTAGAGTACATAGTGAGTATTTGTAAGAACACTTAAAAAATATCTTTCAAAAGGATCAAATAATTGAATGGAGTATGAAAAATCCCTAAAATAATACATAACTGAATGCAAAAATTTATTTGAAATGATGTGTTGCATATGTGATACATCGGGAATTTATTTTTTTGTATATTATATGATACACCGGGCATTTACAGAAAATACAGCTCATTTAAATTTTGGGCACTTTACACATTGCAAATAACTTGAATATTGAAAAATAAACAGTTGTTTGTGATGTGTATTGTTATGTACAGTAAATACTACACAATTTATTTCGAAAGATTGTTTTTATTTTTTGCTTATCAATGAATAATATTAAGGTAAATCTATGTATCACATATGAAACATTGGGCATTAAACACTTGCTTTACAGTTAAATAAAACACAAACTATCCTGATATCAATATACAGGTTTTGCATTAATAATTCTGTATTTTGCAAATAAATCATTCATTTCTACTTTGGATGTTTATTTCTAATGTTTATTTTTTTTCTTATCAGTGAGTGTGAATCATCTGACTCATGATTTTGAGACTTTATATCAACTAAAAAAATCAAAAGCCTTCCTCTGTTCATGAATGTGATTCTGACTCCTAATATTTACACCCCCCCCCCCCGCCCTTGGAAGCAGCTTACACCAAGGAGAGAAATAGTATAAAAATCATAGTGATCCTCCTCTCAGGGAATTGAATTTATGTGAAATAACTGAAGATGCAGACCATTTAGATGTACTACATGTACCTCAGCTGCAAAACCAGGAATGGAATTGCTCAAACCAGCAGTACAAAGACCCATACACTGATTTTAAGGGAAAACCTGAGGAAGCTCCTCCTGATAGATTTCTTACTCCACTCCAATTTTCAAACTCATGGTTCCTGACCATACGATTTCAAATACTAGTATATCTGACGCAATGCAGAAAAATTCCGTCCCCCTTTAGCCTTTTGTTTCATATCTAGGGCAGTAGGTGCAGGTTGAAGGATGGTTTTTATTAATGTCAGGTGTAATGAACCATTTTGGTTTAATTAATTGTAAGCTTAGATCGGGAGATTAAAAAGGTCAAAAAATAATTAACCAATGAGTTTTAAGTAGAAATTTTACCTGATGTGACAGTTTGAAATAAATCCAAGATGGCGGCGATGGGTACCTTGTGTATTACTATTATTTGGGTATTTATCTCTATTATGACAAAAATTTAAAAGGTCAGGTGCCTGTGTGCTCATCTTTGTCTAACAAAGACAGAAACTGTTTTACAGCTTTTTCATGAAAATGAAACATTCAACAATGCTTCCCCATTAGTGCCATATATATGAGTTGTTCAGATTTGACAATTGGTTATTCTAGTTTGACCTATTGCTGGTTATACTTAAAAATTTTAAGTCTGTTTTTTGTTATGTTTTATAATTGTTGTCAGTTATTTAAATATTTTAGCAAATTAAATGTTTTTTCAATTTGAATTATTCGAGTATTTGTATCATATATGCAACATGAAGTGGTAATGCCAAATGTAGCATATATGCTACAAGCTGTAAAATGTAGAAAAATTGAGATATTGCGTTAAACTATCCGATTTCCTGTTAAAAATGATGATGCAAGTTTTATTTATAAAAGTCAGAATTTTCTGACTGACATAATTGGGTTTGGGCACTAGAGGGTTAAACATCCACAACGAAACGAACCAATTGGACAGAACATTTTCCAGACATCTCCTGACGATGACAAGCCAGGACTGTCTGTAGAAGATAAAGAATTCCTAGCCATTATGGATAAGGAGTTTTGTCGTGACAATAGTGGACAGTGGGTTGCACCATTACCGTTCCGAGAGCCTAGATGTAAACTTCCGGATAATAGACAACAAGCACTGAGAAGAGCCATGATCTTAGACACTAACCTTAGAAAGAACCCAGTCAAGTGCGGACACGCAGTGACCTTCATGAAACGCATTCTGGATGCAGAACACGCAGAACTAGCACCACCATTAAAGAAAGATGAAGAGTTCTGGTTCTTACCAATCTTCAGCGTATACCATCCAAAAAAACCTGATCAAGTCAGAATGGTGTTTGATTCATCAGCTCAGTGTAATGGGGTGTCATTGAACAACGTGCTTCTATCTGGCCCTGACCTGACAAACAGTCTACTTGGTGTTCTGATGCGATTCAGACTTGATAACATCGGAGTTATGGCCGACATTCAGCAAATGTTTCACTGCTTTAAAGTGCGAGAAGATCATAGGAACTACTTACGTTTCTTCTGGTACTTAGATAACGATCCTCAGAAGCAATTGGTGGAATACAGGATGTGCGTCCATGTCTTCGGCAATAGTCCATCACCTGCAGTCGCTACATATGGGCTAAGGAGGACTGCAGAGAATGCTGAATCAACCTATGGAAGTGACGTCCGAAGTTTTGTAGAACGCAACTTTTACGTTGATGATGGGTTGATTTCGTTGCCATCCACACAAGAGATCGTTAGCCTGATGAAGAGAACTCAACAAGCTTTGTTGCAAGAAGGAGGACTTAGACTTCACAAGTTTGTATCCAACAGCAGTGATGTCATGAAATACTTTCCCACTGATAACCTAGCAAAGGACTTGATGTCTCTCGATCTATCGAAGGATATTCTTCCCATACAACGCAGCTTAGGAATAAGCTGGAATCTACGATCTGATGCATTTACCTTCAGACTCTCCTTAGACAAGAAACCGTATACACGCCGTGGAGTCCTTTCTTGTCTGAATAGCTTTTATGACCCCTTAGGATTTGTTGCACCAGTTCTCATCAGAGGCAAGTTACTGCTTAGAAAATTTACTGAAGAGTCTACAGACTGGGATCAACATTTACCTGACCAATACCAAGAAGAATGGGAGAAGTGGAAAGAACAACTATGGTATTTAGAAAACCTGGAAATTCCTCGTACTTACCTTTCCGTACCTACCGAGAAGCTCCTTCAGAAACACGTCCATGTATTCACTGATGCGTCCGAGGAGGCCATTGCTGCAGTTGCTATTTTGAGAGCAGAGGATCAAGATGGTAACTTTCATCAAGGATTCATAGTAGGGAAAGGAAAAGTTGCACCTAAGAAGGCAGTAACCATCCCTCGTTTGGAGTTATGTGCTGCAGCGCTTGGTGTTGAGATCTCTCAAATCATTCAACATCAATTGGATATTGACCCTAAAGACATTCATTACCATACAGACAGTAAAGTTGTCCTTGGTTACATCTACAACAGAACCAAACGTTTCTATACTTACGTAAGCAACAGAGTACAGCAGATTCACAAAGTCTCCTCACCAGAACAATGGAGCTATGTTCCTTCAGAACACAATCCTGCAGATCAATCAACTAGACCAATCGCAGTTGAAAATATGAAAAACAGCCCATGGCTTTGTGGTCCGAAACGATGGTTCCTTGAAAGTAAAGACCAAGGCAAAACAGATATATCTGATCATGACAAACAGATGCCACAAGAGTATGACCTCGTAGACTCAGAGAATGACAGAGAGATTAGACCTACGCTAATTGTTAAAACATTGCACGTTAAAGAACCCTCCATTGGAACTGAAAGGTTTACCAAATACTCAACCTGGAGTAGTTTAGTTTCAGGTATTGCACGCTTGAAACATGTTGCCAGATGTTGGAGTGGAACAAAACCATGCAGAGGATGGCATTTCTGCAACAAAGCGAAAGATGTTGACCTTTATCTTGAAACAGAAAAACACATCATTCGAGCGGTCCAGGGTGAATCTTTTCGAGAAGAGATCAGAAGTATCAGAGAAAACCGAGCTCTCAATAAGAAGAGTTCACTTGTAAAGCTGAATCCAGTTTTAGACCATGATGGTATTTTGCGTGTAGGAGGCCGATTGATGAATTTAGAGTTGGAAGTCACTGAGAAAAATCCTGTCATTATTCCTGGCAAACAACACATAGCTACACTGTTGGTGCGCCATTATCATCAACTTACCAAACATCAAGGACGCCACTTCACAGAAGGCTCAATAAGATCTGCTGGATATTGGATAACAGGAGCCAAGCGTATCGTATCCTCGATGATATACAGCTGTGTGACTTGCAGAAAGATGAGGAGAAAACCAGAACATCAATTCATGGCTGACTTACCTGAAGATCGATTAACACCAGGACCTCCATTCTCAAGTGTAGGAGTGGATACCTTCGGACCTTGGGAAGTTCTTGCACGTCGAACTAGAGGAGGACTGGCTCATGCAAAACGCTGGGCTGTAATGTTTTCATGTCTTTCATCGCGAGCTGTTCACATTGAAGTCATCGAAGAGATGAGTTCCTCATCCTTCATTAATGCACTTAGGAGATTTGTCGCTATACGTGGAAGTGTTAAAGAGTTTAGATCAGATCGTGGCACAAATTTCGTTGGCTCAACAGAAAGTCTTGGAATTGACGCTATAAACGTAGAAGATGGACCTGTCAACAAGTTTCTTCTTGACAACAGAACAGTATGGATATTCAACTCACCACACTCATCCCACATGGGTGGCGCATGGGAGAGGATGATAGGCCTTACAAGACGGATACTAGATTCATTGTTGATTACTGGTACAGCAAAGAAGTTGACACACGAGACCCTCGTTACGTTCTTAGCTGAGGCTAGTGCCATTATTAATTCAAGACCACTGGTGCCAGTTCCAACTGATCCAGAGTACCCATTTATTCTCACTCCATATACCCTTCTGACCCAGAAAACGGACAAAGGAGGAGAACCGCCTGGACCATTTGACGAGAAAGATGCCTTCAAAGCGCAATGGAAAAGGGTTCAACTACTCGCAGACCTCTTCTGGAAACGATGGCGTAAGGAATACTTAGTCACCCTTCAAAGTCGACAAAAGTGGACACAGCACCAAAGAAACCTATCCGTCGGTGATGTCGTTTTATTGAAGGACAGTTCAGCCCATCGCTGTGACTGGAAGATGGCAGTAGTGGATCAAGTGTTCCCAAGCGTATCAGACAAGAGAGTCCGTAAAGTACAACTTCGTGTGAACAAGAATGGCGTTAACACATTATACACGCGCCCGGTTACAGAGACTGTGCTCTTGATGGCAATTTAAATATTTGTAACAGTGCTTCATGTTAATCAGAACTGTTTGGTATTTCGTTTGGAATATTTTGGTTATTTTGTAAATATGTTGGATAGTGATATCTAAAGATATCAGACGGGGAGTGTATTGTTTACAAGATTTTGTGTGATTGTGTATTTTGCTAAAGTCTAATTATTATCTAAATACATTTAGAGTTATCTTCCATTATCATTTTGATATGTATTTTCTGCAGTTATCTTTCCTTTTTGAACCTAGAGTTATCCTTTCATTATATAATTTAGAGTTACTTTTCCTAATTGTTGACTTCCTGTTTTGTTGTTTGTGTGACCCACACAAGGACACTCAGTCCATCCAACATGTTTTTTGTATTCGTATGCTGCCACACACTGTAAGTAGTTTTCTGTTGATTTATATTACATACACGGCTATTCATTTATGTGTTTACTGTTTTGTATTTTATATAAATGCAGCTTATAAGTAAATTTCTAATTATCTCTAAAAAGTATGGAACGCCATTAGTGTCATTGTCAGTCTAAGTAAATAAACGTACGTTTGTTACATTTTTCTATGGAAACCCATTTATGATAAAATTCATTGTTTTGGACCCTATCTTAATACTGTTATTTGTATTTCTATTCTTTCATTACAATCTATTATTATATGCATTTTGTCTTTACATGTACATTGTTTGAGAACGTATGAGTAATTCATACTTTGTTTTTGTTTCAGTTTTTTACCGCATACACAATAAATTCGATGCACTGGATTGTTGTGTTGGTTCACTATCTGTAGGCAAAGGCAGAATAAAGATGATGTTTGAATTGGTTGAATAAAACAAGAGAGATAACTCTGGGTACAGAACATGCTGTAGTTGTATGGTTTAATGGTTTGTTATACAGGAGTCAAACAGGATCTGTAGTGTACACCTGGTGAGGGGGAGGCCATGTTATATATGGTCTGTAGTGTACACCTGGTGAGGGGGAGGCCATGTTATATATGGTCTGTAGTGTACACCTGGTGAGGGGGAGGCCATGTTATATATGATCTGTAGTGTACCCCTGGTGAGGGGGAGGCCATGTTATATATGGTCTGTAGTGTACACCTGGTGAGGGGGAGGCCATGTTATATATGATCTGTAGTGTACACCTGGTGAGGGGGAGGCCATGTTATATATGGTCTGTAGTGTACACCTGGTGAGGGGGAGGCCATGTTATATATGGTCTGTACTGTACACCTGGTGAGGGGGGGACCATGTTATATATGGTCTGTACTGCTGGTGAGGGGGGACCATGTTATATATGGTCTGTACTGTACACCTGGTGAGGGGGAGGCCATGTTATATATGGTCTGTACTGTACACCTGGTGAGGGGGAGGCCATGTTATATATGGTCTGTAGTGTACACCTGGTGAGGGGGGACCATGTTATATATGGTCTGTAGTGTACCCCCTGGTGAGGGGGAGGCCATGTTATATATGGTCTGTAGTGTACACCTGGTGAGGGGGGGACCATGTTATATATGGTCTGTAGTGTACCCCCTGGTGAGGGGGAGACCATGTTATATATGGTCTGTACTGTACACCTGGTGAGGGGGAGGCCATGTTATATATGGTCTGTAGTGTACCCCTGGTGAGGGGGAGGCCATGTTATATATGGTCTGTAGTGTACCCCTGGTGAGGGGGAAGCCATGTTATATATGGTCTGTAGTGTACCCCTGGTGAGGGGGAGGCCATGTTATATATGGACTGTAGTGTACCCATGGTGAGGGGGAGGCCATGTTATATATGGTCTGTAGTGTACCCCTGGTGAGGGGGAGGCCATGTTATATATGGTCTGTAGTGTACACCTGGTGAAGGGGGGGGGGGCATGTTATATATGGTCTGTAGTGTACCCCTGGTGAGGGGGAGGCCATGTTATATATGGTCTATAGTGTACCCCTGGTGAGGGGGGGGGGGGCATGTTATATATGGACTGTAGTGTACCCCTGGTGAGGGGGAGGCCATGTTATATATGGTCTGTAGTGTACCCCTGGTGAGGGGGAGGCCATGTTATATATGGTCTGTAGTGTACACCTGGTGAGGGGGGGCATGTTATATATGGTCTGTAGTGTACCCCTGGTGAGGGGGAGGCCATGTTATATATGGTCTGTAGTGTACCCCTGGTGAGTGGGAGGCCATGTTATATATGGTCTATAGTGTACCCCTGGTGAGGGGGGGCCATGTTATATATGGACTGTAGTGTACCCCTGGTGAGGGGGAGGCCATGTTATATATGGTCTGTAGTGTACACCTGGTGAGGGGGAGGCCATGTTATATATGGTCTGTAGTGTACACCTGGTGAGGGGGAGGCCATGTTATATATGGTCTGTAGTGTACACCTGGTGAGGGGGAGGCCATGTTATATATGGTCTATAGTGTACACCTGGTGAGGGGAGGCCATGTTATATATGGTCTGTAGTGTACCCCTGGTGAGGGGGGGGGGGGGCATGTTATATATGGTCTGTAGTGTACACCTGGTGAGGGGGAGGCCATGTTATATATGGTCTGTAGTGTACACCTGGTGAGGGGGAGGCCATGTTATATATGGTCTGTAGTGTACACCTGGTGAGGGGGAGGCCATGTTAAATATGGTCTGTAGTGTACACCTGGTGAGGGGGGGACCATGTTATATATGGTCTGTAGTGTACCCCTGGTGGGGGGGGGGGGGCATGTTATATATGGTCTTTGTTATACTTTCATGTTAAATACTGAAATCTGATTGTTAAGACGCAGTTAATAATTTTTTCTATTACCCTTTCGTCCCAAGGGGGCTAATATAATCAATGTTGCCCGAAAACACAGTCAACATTTGTTTTGTTATATGAAGAAACAAACCAAAATTTAAGAAAGTAATTAAAAACAGATCGTCGTGATTTTCTCAGCTCAACAAAGAATTCACGAATTCAATTTTGTGCAAATTTCATCTCCAAAATATCCTCAGCATCGAACGGTCACTGGTGATTTTTCGCCGCCCGTAAGAATAAACATACAGATGTTCTACCTGATTTTACTTCAAAGTTATTAGCAAATTCTTTATATCCCTAATGAAGGCAAACCGTCGCATTGCGCGTCTGTTGTTTGCTTGCCTTGACTGACTGTCTATTATGACGTCACCTTGTTTTGGAGTCGCGAAGAGTTATTTACGTCATCGTTTACGAATCAACAAATCAGCAGCGATTAATTGAAATAGAGGGAATATTTTCAAGGTATTATTCCTAGCCAATATTTTTTGGACGAGCTAATATTATAGTTATTGACTAGTCGTCTATATAGAGTTATATAGTGAGAATTTACTACTGAATATAACAATAAAAAATGTTACATGCACGAAAATTATGCGCATACGGTTCGCTGTAGAATTCACGTTATTCCTATATAAAAGCAGTAAAATTTTCTTAAAAATTAAGACATTCAGTATAACAAAATAAATAGTGCCTGTTTGGGAGGATAACAGTTGAAATTGACACCCCGAGTTAACCATTGTCAACCTCCGCTTCGCGTCGGTTGACAGTGGTTTTCTTTGGGTGTCAATTTCAACTGTTACCCTCCCAAACAGGCACTGTTTATATAGTAGTGTACCCCTGGTGAGGGGGAGGCCATGTTATATATGATCTGTAGTGTACCCCTGGTGAGGGGGAGACCATGTTATATATGGTATGTAGTGTACACCTGGTGAGGGGGAGGCCATGTTATATATGGTCTGTAGTGTACACCTGGTGAGGGGGAGGCCATGTTATATATGGTCTGTAGTGTACCCCTGGTGAGGGGGGGGGGAGGCCATGTTATATATGGTCTGTAGTGTACACCTGGTGAGGGGGAGGCCATGTTATATATGATCTGTAGTGTACCCCTGGTGAGGGGGAGACCATGTTATATATGGTCTGTAGTGTACACCTGGTGAGGGGGAGGCCATGTTATATATGGACTGTAGTGTACACCTGGTGAGGGGGAGGCCATGTTATATATGGTCTGTAGTGTACCCCTGGTGAGGGGGAGGCCATGTTATATATGGTCTGTAGTGTACACCTGGTGAGGGGATGGCCATGTTATATATGGACAGTATACATACAATATACCAATTCTATATAGGAAACAAAAGTTTACTACATATATTGTGCATGATAGAGAATGTAGAAAATTACACAGTTGTCATCATAATAATTATACAATAATCATAATATTAAACAGAATAAAATATATATCACTTTTATCAAAAACTAAACACGACTAATACAAAATACACACATAAAACAGTTCAATACGCAGCACTGGGTATATGTGTAGGACTAGCGTGGTACACACCAAATACTCGCGGATTTACTCGGTTAGTGGAAGCCTGGCATCAAACACAGAAATCAAATCAACGTTTTTCTCATGAAATTATCAATTAAAACTCTGACTAAAATCAAGCGTGAATCGAAATCTCTAAACAGCAACAAAACAGACAGGGGAAGAAATCTGGTTAATTTTCACTCAAACTGTGCTGATAAAGCATATTTCTAAGTCGACATAAAAACAGGACTTGAATACAACATCTGCAGTACATGGATAGTACAAATACATATACATATCAAAGAATAAGTAAGCTATATCAGTCTTTATATTGTATATAAGTATTGCATATCTATCATTTGTAACACCATATCATCTATCATTTGTAACACCATATCATCTATCATTTGTAACACCATATCATCTATCATTTGTAACACCATATCATCTATCATTTGTAACACCATATCATCTATCATTTGTAACACCATATCATCTATCATTTGTAACACCATATCATCTATCATTTGTAACACCATATCATCTATCATTGGTAACACCATATCATCTATCATTTGTAACACCATATCATCTATCATTGGTAACACCATATCATCTATCATTTGTAACACCATATCATCTATCATTTGTAACACCATATCATCTATCATTGGTAACACCATATCATCTATCATTTGTAACACCATATCATCTATCATTTGTAACACCATATCATCTATCATTTGTAACACCATATCACAATTGGCTACCTTAAAACAGTGTAGATTTAATTTATCAGATTCGGAAAACTTCAAGTTTATATTCTAAAAAAAACAAGTCTGCTTGCAGAGAAAAATCCAAAAATAATCAAGTGTCGAATAACAACTGCTTCTATTCAAAATAGATAAATGTTTGCACGGTTGGTAAACAATTCTGTAAAATCCGGTACAATATGCGACATAACTGGTTTAACAGTTAATCAGCAGCTACATATACATATGATATGATTATTGAGAGTCCTTTCTTTCTGAGTCTCTTTCTTCTCAATTCCAAATTTCTGTCCTCTGAATACATTATCATCATTAATCATTCTAAGTATAAAAACTTACACATCTATCTTGAAAAATCACACCCACAGAAATGCAACCCTAACCCAGATCTCAAACACTATCACTCCCTTCAAATTCTCAATCACTTAGATGATTGTCACCTTGACCTTCACAAGGACAGCTGACATGGAAGCCATTATGACATCACAAGACACGTGACAGGCACTATACGCATTATACAGTTAAAGCTGGAGCGTGCGGCATTAGAAGGCAGATGATGAGTCGCTATCGTGGCCCGTGTCCTTGTACCGCTGTTTACGGAACTTGGCCAGCTTCTCTCTGGCTTCGATCCATTCTCTCTCCTTCCGTAACATCTCCTCTTGAATTTGTAGTTCCTGTAAATTTTTTAGAGAAAAGAAAAAAAAGTTGTTTATATATGAGGAGATGAGAGACGAGATGGTAATGGTGAGGATGATACGCTAACATGCAAAGAGACCGAGGCAGTCAGTCCAAGAATACACAGTGTGACAATCGAGGGGGGGGGGGGGGGGCTCAATACCCCTGAGACAGAGGAATTTGGACACGGTTATAAAATCTGTCTTTAGATTTAAAAAATCCCCATGTCATTAGACTAGTATACATTACTTTATTCTATACTAATTATCGCCAAACAGAAAAGAACTTTTTTTCAAACAAAATTTTACAGCCCAGAAAATTACCCAACAAACGTAAAAGATATTTTTTGTTATAGGGTAAAAGAACAAGGGTTGATGAGCCCCCGTTTCGCCCCCGTCACACTGTGTTATTTAGACAGCCGTCTGGTCGCGTTTCTCCGCCAGTTTCTCCTTCAGGCGCCTCTCATCCTCAAGCTGCTTCTCCAACAACAAAATCCTCTCTTGGGCCTCAATTTGCTAAAAATAGCAACAAGACATTGATGACTTTTTGACTTAAACACATCAACCTCTGACGTTATTTTTTTTTCTTTTTTTTTTAATTGCTGAATATAAACTTTGCAAAATGTATGTAATATTTCATTATCTTAACATTAATTTTAGCACACAGCTCTTTTTACCAAATTTTTTATGTTAAATGAAATGAATCATTTCTTGAATGTATTTACTTCAAGAGAAAGAGAAAGAAAAAGATTGAATTGGAGACGGATTACAAACAGTCAAAAGGTGATCATACCTCAATCTCCACAAACTTAGTTCTAAGTTCCATAATAAAATTGTTTGATGTTTTTTGTTGTTATTGTCAGACGTTATATCTGTGTATCATTGCTAATTATTTAAGAAATAAACAACGCTATTTAGTGAACATGGCGTTATGAATAGCAATTGCTCTGTTGGCATATTCCATGATGCGCGCCATGTTCACTAAATAATCGTTGTTTATTTCTTATATCTGCATTTTACCACTCGCAAATACCCTGTATTAGCCTAGACCTTGATATTTAGCTATTACATCAAAAGTAAACATTCAGACTGTAATGTATCTTTTTAATTCACATAGATTTGTTAACAGAATCAATGATATGTTATAACAGTAATTCCTTTAAAATTTTATCAAAAACATGTTTTAATATTAGTACATGTAAATACGTCAATTTTAATGGAGTTGGAGAAAAACACATGATGTATCGTATAGAGGTTTAAATCTATAACGTCATGGAAAAGTATATATAACGTTACACCTTTATGACGTCATAGTATACTGACAGAGCAATTGCGATTATAGAGAATTAATTGCAGCTCCTCCGTATGTATGGGCTTGCTGGGGGGGGGGGGGGCTATCCCCCCCCCCCCTTTTTTTGCAAAGTTAGATCTAACCATTAGGGACATAGCATCATAGAGGGTTCAGCCCCCCCCCCCCTTTTTCTCGCATCAAAGATAATTGTTCCGACATTTTCCTTGAAAGATTGAGAAGTTAGAGTTCATGATTTGGGGAAAATTTTTATTTTGGTAAGTAAGATTTGTTTTTTTTGGAAGTATAGGTATAATCCCCCCCCCTCCCCCACAGATTAAGATTTCCATGATTTGGGGAATTATTTTGTTTTCCTCGATATTTCTGAGGATTAGTCTAGCCCCCCCCCCCCCCCACTTTCAATTTGCTTCTGACGCCAGTGTTATGTGAGACTCTTGTTGGACTTTGTCATATATGTACTCAGTGTGTCATGTGTGATTCTAATTTGAATACTGTAATCGTATTACATTTAGCTGTGTATTCTAATTAGCGTTTTTGGCAGAAGGCAGCTTCTGCTTAATCAAGTACATTCCTCAATGCCATGTATATACGTATAGAATAGCAACATTCAGGAATATGCTAATTCAAATCCACGCCAAATTGTTCAAAAACTTTTTTCCGCTAAATATCGTACACGCGGAATATAATGTGTTTACAGTACCACATATCATCATGTTAACAAATTACATTTAATTAGAATCCTGAAAGAAACGAGAAATGAAACCAGTAATGACCTCCGGTGACTCCTGGCTGTAAAGTGAGGTCAAATTTAAGAGGTCAAATGTCACAACAAACGCCACCTCATTCTGACAATGAATTCAAATTCACAGGTGAAAATCCCCGAAAACTGAAACATGGTTAGTTGTTTTGTTGGTTACATTGCATGTAATTTATCAGTTGTTAGTGTGTTTATTATATCTTAAGCATAATTACTATATTTATAATTACTAAATTGTATGTAATGAATTATTAGTGTGTTAATTATATTGAGTATAATCACTATATTTATAACCACTATATTGTATGTAATGAATTGTTAGTGTGTTCATTATATCTGAAGTATACACTGGATGAAATATCTGGTTTCAGCGCTGCGGAAACCCTTTGGAAACTCTGCGGAAACTTAAGGTTACTTTAAGTTTCCGACAGGTTTCAGCACGGAAACTTCAAGTTTCATTAAGTTTCCGCAGTGCTGAAACTTAGGCTGTCCATGAATCCAAATGGTTTCCGCAACGGAAACTTACTGAAACTTGAAGTTTCTGCATAGTTTCAATATCCATATACGTTTGGGATACATATTGTTTACAAATGGTTTCCGCGACGGAAACTTACTGAAACTTGAAGTTTCTGCATAGTTTCAACCTCCATATACAATTGGGAAACATATTGTTAACAAAGGGTTTCCGCAACTGAAAGTTTTTATATTTTTGCTTTCACAAAAGCTGAGCAAGGTTTCTACTTTAAGTAATAACAAAACAATTTTAAACAGTTCCAAATTTATTTTGTTCAAAAATCTGAAATTGTTTCCAATAATAAATAAAATACAGCCAAGATACAATAATGGAGAAACATCCATATGGCAATTCCCTTATTGGGGACTTTTATTTAAAAAATGATAAAATTGCACAAGAAAAAAAACTCCCATAGAAATCTTTACATTTGTATTTTTTTTCATCTCGATTAAATGCCTATCAAATCTCCCTTTAAAAATGCAACAAAGATCTTACTTTTTTAAAAATATGAATGCAATTTACAAAATAACTGCACGTACATGAATAAACAAAGAAAACTTCACTGTTACATGAACATGATACACTTGTCTCAATTTGTTTTGAACTACAATGAATATGTACACCATAAAATATTTTTGAAAAGTCTAAAGTATCAATCTTTAAAAAAAAAAAAATACACTACAAGATAGTAATTGACTATAAAGGTATGACCCAGATTTGACTTGAATATGTCAATAAATTCCAAAATGAGGTCAAAGTGACCCACTTACAAGTTAGGATAAACCTTTTCTTTGTTAGTAATATAATCTAATGTTTTACAATAGAACAGGATTTGATATCATTTATTTGATAATCCATTAAGTCCAAAGTGAACTTTTCATTTCCACCCATGATGTACCAACTGATCAGATTTTAATATCATAAGCCTGTCAGTATTTCATAGATGACCCAGAGGGAGATATGAAAAGCTTGTTGGCCAATAAAAAGCTAACAATGGAGCAGTCTGTCAAATCATGTGCAAAAATATGATGTACACATTTAATTAATTATGTTGATTGCAACATTCCTGATGAATATTCTTCTTTCATTTCACCACTTTACCTACATTAATATTTTCAAATCCAAGACATGAAGTAAAATATACATTGTTTTATATATGACAAGTATTACTACATGTACATGTACTTGCTTTTTGTAGCATGAATGTATACAATACAAAGTATCACACAGATCATTCACCTTACAATTCTCATCAATACCAGCATTTTACTTATGATATAAAAGCTAATTCCAATTATATATTAGTTACATAACACAGATTAAAATAAAACCCACATGGAAACAACTTTCCATCCAAGTAATTTTTTAATATAAAAATTGTCATACATGGGGTATATGTTGTCTCTATATATTTTCATATACGACATAATTGAAAATGTTTGGTGTATTTTTTCATTTCTATGACCCATGCATTCATCTCCGAATGCAGTGTTTTTACATTTAAGATTGGTTTCTTAATTTTTCATAAATTGCTGCAAATAAAAACTAAGTTATCAATAAATGTTTAAACAAAGAAAATGGAAAAAAAAGTAGTAAACACTTATCAACTTGGAGGTGTGAGGATATATGTTACATGGAGTCTAATATTTGATGCAATATTTGCAAATATAACAAATTACTTAAGAAAATGAAAGTTAATATCTGCAAGGTCATTAAATATCATAAAATAAGTCAAAACCATGTGATTTTCTAAGATTCTAGCTTACAGACAGACATTGTAATATACTGGTATTTGATCATATAACAAAAAAGTACTTTTATAGTTTATAGGTTTTTTGAAATGAGAATACTTTACAGTTAAAAAGTCTTGTTCTGCAGAGGTTTAGTCGGGTCGTAGAGATGTGTCCATTCGAATCAAAAAGGGGTGTCCTTGGCTGTTGTCGATGTAACCCGAGTCGTAGTTTATGGAAATAGGCCTTTTTGGGGGACTTTCGAGCATTGTCCAGACCGGTGAAGCACTCATATGATCACATCATGGCTACAGCAGACTTAGTAGTTCTGGACAGTGGTAGCATTAAAATTCTTCTTCTTGCGATGAACTTGTTCCTTTCACTGGGCTGTACTTTATGTCTGTTCTATTTATCTTAAACATGAATAATAAAGTTTCATTTAGATTTGTAAACAATAAACATAAGTCATTCAGCCTAACATGTAATAAAAGCATTCTGAATAAAATTCTGAATACAGAAGCTACTATGAAGTTGCCAGTTGCTGTTTAAACTATGTCATATAATGACTACAGTAGTATCTGGTCTAAAATGTTTCATTTTATATTTGAAGCTATGTTATTTTCATTTTGATTCAATTATTGTTTGTTGAACAATGGAAAAACTTATCAACAATAAGTGTGTTTCACCCCCCCCCCCCATCAACCTCCTTTTCAAGAACTTAGACCTGGATTTCCCAAAAATTACTACAGTAAATTATAAACATCCAACACATGTATAAGTTAATGGTAAAAATAATCAATTTCAAAGCAATACCTTGCGTTCACATCGTCCAGCTGGTCAAAACATTCACCCGAATCACCGAACAGAGGATGCAACTAATCACCGGAAATATTTGACTTTGTATGCTCTCAATGCTGAAAAAGAAAAACGTGAAAGATTTCATTTTCCGGATTTAATTAATAAAAAAATTTCGTTACATTAAGAGTTTGTAAATTGTATAATGTGCGAAAGATTCATTGTTCGTCTTGTTTACCAACCAAGCATTCATATGTTAGGCACGTTTATATAATCATATATGTGTATACCCTGGATTATCTTGATTATCATGCATATAAAGTTGGTTAATGGTTAACTTGGTCAAAACGTATATTTAAAAGAGATACGGTAATAAAAATTAAAACGCCGAACCAAGTTTGAAAAAAATGACGCCATCTTGATTTGATGGCGCGAGATCTCGCTTACAAATGAGAGATAAATTAGAGCCTTGAACATGTTATTTGGAGTATCTATATTGTGAATTAAGTTACCTTGACATGAGTTCTTCGTTCCTGCATTATCTCCTTGTTGAAGAGGCTATTAATGCTTCTCAATTGTCCATTTTAACCTTCGCTCGGAATCATAAAGTGCGCCAATACTGACCAATCAGAACCCGCTAAATCTTGAAAAAGTGCATCTTGGGATAGTTTAAAATGAATAATGTTTAATCAAAATTATCATTTTTTACCGAATAGTATACTTTTTACATGTATATTTATTTTAAATAAGAACTGTCGGAGGCAGTATTTCCTGGTTAAATACGACAAAGTATTGGCGTGTGTTTGTTACAATTGTATTTGTAACACGTGATGAACCCAAAAAAATGGCCGACCGTTTGTTTACAAATGTCTAATGAAATTAAACAAGTTTTAATGAGACATATGTATCAGATTTTGTCTTTAACTATATTTTATTTACATGCACTGATGATTTTGCCAAACTAAATATGATAGAGCCATATATAGTTTACTGACAAGTTAGTCTTGACTTGTCCAATTTTCACCGCGATTCTAAGCACGGTCATATTCTTATTCAAAATATAGAGGTGTGAAAATATTATGGTCACCACAGAGCAGGTTCTGCATGAACACACAGAAATCACAAATATAATTAGATGACGATCAATTAACGGGGTCCGGTTAACAGCGTTCACCCGTACGGTGAATTTACAACTACGATGAATTGATGGCAATTATTTTACAGTTACACATGTGCACTGGTTGGTCATGCGATGAACAGTACGTTAAGAATACTTATGAAATTAAAATACAAACGCGTTAAACAAGCCGGGAAGTAAGACGTACACGTCGGACTGATATATAAACAACATATAATTTTAATTATTTGGTATACTTTCTACATCAAATGTATACGAATGTATATAATCAAATTTTAAAAATGGGATTAAAATCACGTGCACCACATGGCTAGTGCTGGATTTTAAACTGATTTTGTAATATAACGTATAACTTCAGTAAAATTATAAATAATGCTTATTATATCTCATAACAGAAGCATGTGCATGTTTCATAAACATGTATCAATATCTGTGTTTACAGTACAGAAAGTAAATACAAAGTATAGAAATGCACGAATCACATAGGCGTCGAACCGGGGGGGGAGGGGGGGGGCTTAGTGCAAAGTTAGACTTAACCAATAGGCATATAGCCCCCCCCCCCCCCCCCCCACTTTTTCTCGCCGGAAATGTAATTGTTCCTAAATTTACCTTGAAAGATTGAGAAGTTGGAGTAATAGGCACACTAGCCCCCCCCCCCCCCCCCCGACACGGATTAGGAATTTCATGATTTTGGGAAAAACAATTTGGGTAGGGAAATTTATATTCGGAAGTATATAGTATAGGTATACCCCCCCCCCCCCCCCCCCGGATTAGGATTTTGATGATTTTGGGAATTAGGGTTTTTCCTCAATATTTCTGAGGATAGCCTAGCCCCCCCCCCCCCCCCACTTTCAATTTGCTTCCGACGCCAGTGAATCATGATACAGCCATACATGTAGTAAAGTCTGAAATGCATGTAAATAATTAAACAATTATTATATTAGACTCAAACTCCAAGTGGGTTTTACTTGTTATTATCAACTGTAGAATTTTTTTTTTAAAAATCCTGTGTACATGTGTTGGCGTGGTATTAAAAAAGAAATGAATTAGCTCTAAACTTCAGGTTGTACGAATATTTGGTACGATTTGTAAAAATTTACAACGACTTTACCTTAATTTGTTTGCTTAATTAGTTACTGTACCTCAAGGTTCATTCAAATGATAACTAAATGATTAAAGAAGGAGTCTTACAAAATAGGTATATTAATTTATTTTACTAAATAATTATAATTTACTTATCAGTTTTACTAACTCAGGTACACACAAATTGAACAAAAAATTCCCGCCGGGCTCCAGTTATAAACTCACGCTTCGTACTGTGTATATGTTATGTAACAGTCTTTTGTTCACTCCTGACAGAAAAAACCCTGCAATCCACACAGAATATACAGGAAAATCACAGAGGAGGTCACCTGGACAAAGAATGTATACACATGTATACACGTGCCCGAGTACCTAAGATTAATGATTTCATCATATGCATTAAACAAGATCAGACATCAGTTTTTCTTTTCAAATTCAATTAATTACTTAGTAAGGTTCTGAATCGCCTTATTTGCCACATTTGAAGATAGTTACAAGTATACATATAGTTTCAGTCACGCTGAAACCTTACTATACATTTTAGTATGTACGGATTCATTATCATTAGGCTAGAATTAAACTTAAACCTGTTGAAAATAAATGATATCACTATTAAACTCAAATCAATTTTAGTAATAGTTTCAGCAATGCGTAAACCATTTGGAATCTTAACTTAAAGTTTCAGCATACTGAAACCTAGCGGAAATGTTCTGAAACTGATTGATATTTCCATAATAATTTACACAACTTTTCACATGATTCAAATTTAGTTTCCGCATTGCGGAAACCATCAGGAATCTTAACTTAAAGTTTCAGCATACTGAAACCTAGCGGAAATGTTCTGAAACTGATTGATATTTCCATAATAATTTACACAAACTATTCACACGATTCAAATTTAGTTTCCGCATTGCGGAAACCATCAGGAATCTTAGACTAAAGTTTCTGCTGACTGAAACCTAACGGATACTTGCTGAATCGATATAATGGTTTCCGCATTGCGGAAACTATACATGAAACTTCAACTTCAAGTTTCAGCAAGGTTTCCATATAGTTTCAGTTTTGCTGAAACTTGATTTTTCATCCAGTGATAATCACTATATTTATAATCACTAAATTGTATGTAATGAATTATTAGTGTGTTAATCATATCTTAAGCATAATAATTATATCTATAGTCACTATATTGTATTTAATGAATTATAAGTGTGTTAATTATATCTTAAGCATAATCACTTTATCTATAATCACTATATTGTATGTAATGAATTATTAGTGTGTTAATTATATCTTAAGTATAATCACAACATTTATAATCACTAAATTGTATGTAATGAATTATTAGTGTGTTAATTATATCTTAAGTATAATCACTATATTTATAATCACTAAATTGTATGTAATGAATTGTTCGTGTGTTTATTATATCTTAAGCATAATCACAATATTTATAATCACTATATTGTATGTAATGAATTATTAGTGTGTTAATTATATCTGGAGTATAATCACTATATTGTATGTAATTAGCTGTTAGTGTGTTAATTACATCTTTTAAGTATTTTCAGTATATGTGCTATATTTCTAATCTTGACATGGATATTATCAATGATTCGACCATACAAGTTAACGTGGAGTCAGTGATGTGGATGTGTGAATTCACACGTTTGAAAGTAGTTTGTGTCAATACTTGTTATAGATTTAGTATGATGTTTGAAAGTAGTTTGTGTCATAAATATCTTTAGGATATTGAGGTGAAATATACAGTGTTAATTATGATATGAATAGATGAGTGTAAAGATTAGGAATACTTCATGCAATACACTAGTAACGTTCATATTTATCCCATGTTCTCTTGCAATACTTGGATTTCATCCATACTTTGTAGTGTCATTACTATTTGTGGACATAAATTTTTGTGGATTTCATGAAAATCACAGTTACTTAGATATGTAAACTCATGGCTAATAACCCAATCAAGTCTACTTGTTATTTGATATTGCACTTCACTGTAAATTTAACTTCATGAATCACCTCAACTAAATGAAACTAATTAAAATTGGTATTTAATGAATGCTGATGAAATGACACTGTACAAGTTTTTAATATAATAGTAGTAGAGATCAGGTACAAACATGGAATAAAAATAATCCTCTAAAGTCAAGGATGAATATGGTAAACCAACTCGTATTTGCAATCAAGAAATGTTAAAGAGATTAGCAAATTCCCAATCATTGTCAATGGTCTTGTCACAAACAACAAGTCTTCTCTGGATTTTATTTTTTCAGAAGATTACTTTTTCGTAAACTAGACAATGAATGATTAATCTAAAGGTAAGTTTCTATATTGCTATTCATCACTGTGATTGACAGATGCAAAGACAAGTTGGTTTTCAGTTTAACATTGTATACAAGAACATAAATACATATATATGATGAAATATACAACACACAGTAAGTGGGCGTGTCTCACCTGTTTGATCCCGCCCACTTTACGTGAGTCGACCGCCACGTTTATATCCTCGTCTTCATCTCTCTGCTTGGCCTGCTGGGCCGCCTTCACCAGGACCTCCGTGGCGCGCTTCACCGCATTACCCGCCGCCTACAGATATGAATATTTACAAGGTCATATCAAGGTCATTTATTAACCTTATATTATAGCTAGGTCAGATATTGATCATATTAAAATCAACCAAAACTCTAAATCAATACAAGGTCAAATCATGTCATCTGTTCATCTTGATCTTGTGTTGTTTCAACATATTAAAGTGATAATGAAACTTAAATGCGACATTTGATTAAAAATAAGACCATGGTCATTTCCTGGCCATTCCGCAAAAATAAAAGTGACACATGGCAATTAATTAGCAAGGTAATTAAAAAGAAAACAAGGCTTTTACCTGGAGGCGTTTCATGGCGACTGAGTCTGGGTCGGCCTTGACCCTGCAGGCGACCAGGAGATGGGCTGTCGACCCCGCGACCTCTT
This sequence comes from Magallana angulata, assembly GCF_025612915.1. Lineage (NCBI taxonomy): Eukaryota > Metazoa > Mollusca > Bivalvia > Ostreida > Ostreidae > Magallana > Magallana angulata. The sequence continues at coordinate 2,287,135 of NC_069112.1, read as the reverse complement.
TGGCCGAAGCGAAGAGTCGCTCCTCTGTAGCATGACCTTGAACCATGGCATTGGCCGACTCGCACAAACTGTGAGTGGCAGCAGCTACCATCTTGGCCTGTGGAGTATCAAAAACAAAGCTTAAATCAGTGGAGTATCAAAAACATAGCTTAAATCAGTGGAGTATCAAAAACAAAGCTTAAATCAGTGTGGAGTATCAACAACAAAGCTTAAATCAGTGTTGAAACGCAATGTTTTGTACTAAAATAGCTCAAATCAATGGTTGCATTGGACAGAAGAAGAACCAATAAAAATGTGCAATGATTTATCTTTCTGTGTCAGCAAACATACAAAATCATTCGCGATATTCAACCATTGAAAAACTATTTGCTTCTGGATTTTTTCAGAAGTATATTGTATTTAGAATTATTTAAGATACTATTAATTTGTATATTACTGAATTTAAACAACATGCGCTCATTGTTTGTTTCCCATCCAGTTAAGTCAGAGACTTACCGCCAATATAAGGCCCTCGGACCATTTACTTACCGCTGATATAAGCCCTCGGACCATTTACTTACCGCCGATATAAGTCCCTCGGACCATTTACTTACCGCTGATATAAGCCCCTCGGACCATTTACTTACCTCCGATATAAGCCCCTCGGACCATTTACTTACCGCCGATATCAGCCCCTCGGACCATTTACTTACCGCCGATATAAGCCCCTCGGACCATTTACTTACCGCCGATATAAGCCCCTCGGACCATTTACTTACCGCTGATATAAGCCCCTCGGACCATTGACTTACCGCTGATATAAGCCCCTCGGACCATTTACTTACCGCTGATATAAGCCCCTCGGACCATTGACCGTCATCGTCCAGTATCTGAGATTTGTGGTATGTTGCTCCAATCTGTTATAACAACACAGCAACATATTATTACAGGTATATGTTATTACAACACAATCAGTTTATTATTAAATATGTACTTCAATAGTCAATGGAATCATTTGACTTCATTTCCCAAAGTAACACTGAGAATGCTACAACTCTCTCTATATACAGCAAATCTGGACAACTCTTTCAAAATTCATTAAATCTGATTTCTATCTGGCAAATCTATCAATACCGGTAAGTTCTAAATACAGCAGAGTTGTACAAGTTTCTGTTAAAAACGATGCCCCTGTCTTTAACCTCTGTAAACCTGACTAAAACAACAATTTTGTTATAGGGCTTGATAGGCCATGATTAAATGTTAATATTTAAGCTTCAACAGCAAAACAAAATTTCAACATCAAACATGTTATTCATCTAAGAAAGATGTTATTTCAAATTTCTTTTTTAAAGCTGAAGAAAATTATTCATATAACTCATGATAAATATCAGAATTCCCAGTCTACAATAGGTCCCTCTACAATCGATAATTATCAATTATAAATCGATATAATGATTTTATGTAAGTACTTGACGTGTGAATTTATCCACAGTTTTATAATACCTTGAAAGATAGATATATCAATTCAAATATTTGAGTTCCCATGAATAAATCATAAACCACATATATATATACCAGCACCAAGATATAGAGGAGTTCCACAGATGTTGATATTCTTACCAATAATGAGAGAGAACAAAAGTTTGTTTACCCAGTACAGATAAATACAATTTGTTTACAACCCAAGAAGTTGTTGGTACCATACTTCTTCTATTATAGTAATTTATATATGATATATTACCTATCCTTAGATAAAACTATAATGTAAGGTCACCCAGAAAAAAGAAACATTTCAGGTTTTAAGTACATCATAACTGGTTTTCAGTATTTCAGTAAGAGAGTTATAAGTTACATGATGAAGTTTACACGCCTATAACTTGTAACTACATGTAACACTTATGTAATAAATCATTACGGTATATTCCCTGTAATCTGTAATACATCTATAACTTGTAATTACATGTAACACTAATGTAATAAATCATTACAGTATATTCCCTGTAATCTGTAATACATCTACCTTTTCCAGCTCTTTTATAACCTGTCAATTGTTTACAGTGTTACACAGACACAATACAACAACCATCAAATTTGTAATTCTTTAAATTTGGTCAAGTTTAAACTGTTTTGTGTATCCTTCCCCTTCAATCATTATCAGAAGTGTGTAAATTAATTTGAGAGATTTTACTGTTAAAAGAAAGGATGTGCTTTCAGTTTGTTTTTCTATTCATCATACAATGTAAATGTAATACAATAATCATTACATAGTACAATTCCTATTACAGTTCTCAATAATTATATACATGTATAAGTAATATTTTAAGATATTCTTTAACTTTAAAACTAGATAAATCTGATGTATGAAGATGACATTAATACTCTCTATCAATGAAGCAGTGCCCAGTGTGAGAGAACCATCAGTGCTGTCAACTGCATAAAGAGTGATGTTCGTAGCTGTTTAGATCTCACTACTGTTGAGGCACTGATTAGAATTAGCAGTGAAGGTCCTCCTATTGAGGAATTTAAAACTAATGCCGTTGTTGAACGCTGGTTTTCTCAGAAACGTACTGTTAAATGTGCAGGATGGCCAAATGCCATCCAACTTCCACAATAGTAGGCCTCCAATCCTGCTGGCTGCATATTTTAAATTGTCAATTTGTTAAAGTGTAATAAAGGATATATGTTACTGTATATACAGGAGTCTTTATTATTTGTTTCATTTTTAACTTGTTTATAAAATTATTATCAGTTATTATGGCAAATGAATTATTTTTTGATGGCGACTATAAATTCTGAAATGGCGACCTATAAAAATTGTTGGTCGCTATTTAGCGAGCAATTGTGACGTGGAGCAATGAAACAGAATTGGGGGAAATTTAAATCAACTTCATTTCTATCAATTATGTATCTTTTGATTACCGGGGGTGTCTAAATTTGAGAATTTTTTTTTTTTTTTATGAGATATAGATTTCTTCTCATGCACAATCAGTTCCTAATAATGATGCATAGATGAAGTAAATTTGTTAAGATTACTTTTATGAGATCAGGATTTTTTTGCATATGTGAAGTATTTTAATTCTGAAAGAATGAGAACTATTTCTGTGAAAAAGGTGACTTTTTATGAGCCAAGTTAAAATTTGAGATGAAGTTTGTTTACTGTTGACATAAGGTTGCCTATTCGTCTATTTCTAAGATAGATGTAACTATCTCAGTGGATGCCAGTTGACTCTTTGTCTATTTATTCTTTAATAAAATTGTTAGTTTCTGAGATAAAATCTGCTTCCGACTTAAATTTTGTCTATTTCTGAGATAGACTTTGTCTGCTGAACAGACAGATCTGTGTACCTTGGTGGACGCCAGCTCCTGGGTTGAGTCTGTGATCTGTCTGATGGCGTTATCCACGTCTCTCTGTCCGGGAAGGGCATTCAAACAGTTGTTGAGCGCACTCGACACAGCCTTGGCCACCTGGTTAAGTCGAGCCTGGTTCTCGGGGTTTTCTGGGTCGTTCATGGCTCGCTTCGTCTCCTCCAGTAGATGCGTCGACTTGTCGATGACGTCACGGGCGCTGTCGATCACTTGCCGTCTGACCTTGATGTCTTCTGAGGTTGAGGCGACACCACGCGTGGCTTCTGTCAGCACGCGGAGGGCGTTCGCAGTGTCCCTGGCTGCTACACCCACGTAATTCTCATTGCCCTGAAAATCACCATATAGTGGAAATATATTATATAGATAAATATATAGATAAATAAAATCCAATTCCCTGAGAAATGACCACAGGGAAGAATGTGTGAAGAAAAGTCACAACAGAATGAAATCATGTCATATATATATATTATACTGTTCACTCCGTTTTTTCTCATATCACAAATCATGTCATATATATATATTATACTGTTCACTCCGTTTTTTCTTATATCACAAAAATTACAAAAATGGGGGTAAATACGTTACTTTTTCATTTGCATCTGTCATCTTGTTTCAATTTTTGCGTATCATATTTTTTGTGATGTCTTATTTTTTTACAACGATCATCTATTACCAGAATATATGAAATGCTCTATATATTCTACAAAATTTCTGTCTCCATTATACATTTATCTGTGTTTACCTGTGAGGCAGCCGTCAGTAGCTGAGCCATCGCCGATCCCACGTCCTTAGAGGTGGAGCCAAGTTTCATGGCCGACGCCTCCACCTGAAATACGTAACAAAATCATGTATCAACTCCATTCCACCATATTACAATAGAAAACCATGATACAATATCAAATCTCCCATTTATATAATAATCAAAAAAATATCTGACAGTTTACACCCTTTACTTACTTTTTTAGTAATGATCTTATTCACTAAACACATGCTACTATCATTAAATATTCATGACCTTTAACCCTGGCCTGAACATAATACGAATGATCCACTTCACTTTACATATAATCCAATTAACAAATGCACTATGTATACACATGCTACTATCATTGAGTATTCATGACCTTTAACCCTTGACCTGACTATATAATCACCATGACCTTTTCCTCCTGGCCTCACCGTTTCACCGGGTAGTGGCACAAGGTTACCGCTGTCGGCGGCTCTGCGGTACTCCTCCAGCTCGCGGTCGAGTTCGGTCAGCTGATCAAGTGCGGCGTCAACCTCCAGTGAGATACACATCTCTGATCAAGTGCGGCGTCAACCTCCAGTGAGATGCACATCTCCTCTGCCTTCCCTGAGGCGGTTCTCAGCTACGCGAGCGCGGTGGTCATCGTCTTCACTGCCTGGTTCATGTTCATGCTTGCGGCTTGATCTCCAACCGTTGGGGCTGCGGCGTTTGCGGCGGATACAAGCTGACTGGTAGGCTGTCAGAAGAAATGTGGCCAGTGAACCGAGATGTGAAACTAGTGTCTATTATAATAGCTATCGCAGTACAGTTAATAGCTATGCACATTATATCATTTTGATAAAATAAATAAAATAAGTTAAATATAGCACAGAAACCTTAGTTTTAAGACATTTTCCTTTCTCCCCCAAACACTGCAGCGAGATTTTACAGACATTGTACTATCAATGTTTGATTTTTTTTCTTGCCAAATGGTCTCCCTTACAATTTGTACTTTATACCTGTATAAATTCCTTGCTAGCATTAATCAGTTGTAGCTGGGCTGTAGCGCTGTCCTGGTTTGTCTCAGATCCCCGGAATCCTTGGATCAACAGAGGCAGCTGTTCATTCATGATCTGTAGAAGGAGAACAACATGCGATAGTCTCAGCCAATAAAATACAACAATACAAGAAGGACACACTATTATTTCCTTAGCCAATCATATATGGTTTTACAAAAACTACAGTCTTAATCAGCCAATCATACAGCAGTATTTGGAAGACACAATACAATATTCTTAGACAATTAGACAATACTATAATACTCTGGAGGAACAGAAAGAATGCAGATACAATGTCTAGTCATAGAACACAACAGGAAGATTTGACCCCGCGACCTTTTGCCAATCAATTATAACCCAGCATTTATCAGTGTTTCAACATTCAGTGTGTCTTGTTTGTCATCTAACAACTTCTGTAATAAGAATTATGGTATGATAAGTGACCCCTGTTTACCTGGCATTGTTGAGTCAATTACAGCAGGATTTAAACCAAGAACCTTTAGCTTACTGGCCAATCTACTATACCTCCCATAGCTAAGTGTTTCCACCATTATGTAAATTGAATTGAGACTTCTTTTATTGATAAGAATTATGGAATGATGTCCCCATCACTGCTTACCTGGCATTGTTGAGTCAGTTGATGTTCCGAGGTTTTGTTAGTGTTGGATTTGTTAGCGTTCTTTGAGGCGTTAATCAGCTGTGTGGTGGCTGAGGTGGTGCGACGCACAGCGTTCTACAAATCATAGATATAATCTTTTAAAGCCCAATTACATATTAAAGTACGATTGTAAAATACTCGTTTTACAATCCAATTACATTTCAAAGCATGGTTGTAACCATAATACACCTAAATGACTCAAGTAAAGTCTCATTACAAAACATGGTTGTAATATCAGGCCATCATGTCGTATATCATTTACTGCAATCAAATTACAGGTTCTAGAGATAATTAAACGACACTTAATGAGTCTCTGACCTCTAGCCTCCTGATGAGTTTCTTTTTGAGGGCGTTGCTGGCGGCGATATTTGTGGCAGCCCGGAGATCCTCTGCAGCGCCTCGTAGTCTCTTCTGCTGCTCCGAGTCATTCGGACTCAACGCACAGCCCTGTAATATTAGAATATAACACTTTACTGAAATTGATTGAACATGATATAGCTGTCAACTGTGATTTACAACTCTGTATCAAATATAACATTTGACTTTACAAATGTTAAACATGATATTGCATTCTACAGTGTCAGCTGCTTTATCTTTATCATCATATGCTCTGCGACCTACAAATGTCTACATAACCAGAAACTCAGTATACTAGTATACTATTACACTTCCCATCTCATTGTTCAATGCACACAACTTTTCCTTACCTTGGCAGCTTCCACCATGTTCGCGGTGGCATCAGCGAGTAGTCCGGCGGCCAGGAGCCGCTTCTGCATGTCCGAGTCAGAGTGGCCCTCAGCTTCTCCCCTGATGGCCCCAACCAATGAAGAGGTCGCCTAAAAACAACAGATATCAAGGTAAAAAAAATTATATCATAAACAAGTAAATATATTGAAACAGTCAACAGTGTTAAATTTCTGAGCCATGTAGGTGCTAACCCAATCTAGCATTGACTTTTATAGAATTGAACTTATGAGAGAGGTGTGAGATATTTGTGAGCTTACCTGAGCTAGCTGCCAGGCCTGTCTCACCATCTCGTGGGCATCGCCCACACTACTGAACAGTCTGTCCGTTACAGTCAGGATCGTGTCCACTGCGTCCTCGTGGGACTCACCAACCTGTCAATCAAAAACATACATTTACTACCTCACTGCACAGAAGAGTTCATGATCTCAGTATCATAACAATATCAAATCATTGCACTGTCATTAAAACCAAAACTTCAATGTCATACCTTTCTTCATTTAATATTGTGTAACAGGAGAGAGAGATAGAGAGAGAGAGAGAGAGAGAGAGAGAGAGAGAGAGAGAGAGAATAAAAAGCTTAAGAAAAAGAAAACAGTGACAATCCCACTTACCGAGGTGGGTTCTGCCCCCTTCTTGATATGGTGTAGCAGGTCGGTAAGAGCCTGAGTAACCACGGTGGCTGCGGCGCCTAGGTCGGCCAGAAGCTTGTCGTCGCGACAGGACTGCTGGGCCGCCTCCACGATTCCCTCCACAGAGTGAGCCACACCCTTTGCGGCGTCTATCAGCTGTTCCTGACAGGCCGGGCTACTGATGGTCGGAGCCACCACCTACAACATATATAGTGACACAATAGTAGCCACCACCTACACCACAATGGATTGTATGTATAATTCTATGTTACCTGTATGTATAGCAGATTGTATGTATAATTCTATGTTACCTGTATGTATATCAGATTGTATGTATAATTCTATGTTACCTGTACATATAGCAGGTTGTATGTATAATTCTATGTTACCTGTACATATAGCAGGTTGTATGTATAATTCTATGTTACCTGTACGTATAGCAGGTTGTATGAATAATTCTAAGTTACCTGTACATATAGCAGGTTGTATGTATAATTCTAGGTTACCTGTACATATAGCAGATTGTATGTATAATTCTACGTTACCTGTACATATAGCAGGTTGTATGAATAATTCTAAGTTACCTGTACTTATAGCAGATTGAGTTGTACAGGGTCACGCTGGTCAACGTTTCGGTCGGAGAAAAAGAACTTCCTCCTCAGCAGTAGTGTGTCCACGTCCAACACCCCCTGTTCCCTCAGGGTCCGTGAATGGTCCAACCACTCCACTGAAAAATCATCCAATCAAAACTCATTTACAAAACATCCAATCAAAACTCCATTCAATTTTTTGAAATCTAAATTTCATCAACTACTCCAATTAAATCATTTGATCAAAACTTTATGAAAATGTCCAATCACGTATCAATGAACGTAGCCTACATTCGTCATCCGTGCGGAGTTTCTTTCTCATCTCGTAGAGTTTCTTCTGGTCCTTGGCGATGGACTTGTCTCGGCGTAGAGTCAGCGTCTTCTCTTTCTCGTCGTCCATCATCTCACGGACCAGTGAGTATTCCTCATCGTTAGAGATACCTAGAGAATAATACAACTGTGATAGGATTATAAGTAAGTAAGTAATTTATTTATTTGTAGTGACATGTGAATACATTTCCAGTCAGCATAGATTAAACACCCGGCCCGTCGGGCCTATATGCCACTTTGAACACATAATACATGAAAAAAGAAAATAACACAGCATCAAGCAGTAAACAAAGATATGAATGAAAATATACATTATATTTAGCATGGTCACATGTCAAGCACGTGTTCGTCAATTGCTTAAGCAAAACGTAATGATAAATATGATTGGTTGTATTCGTTTAAGTATCATTGGGAAAATGTCTGGAGAATAATACAACTGTGATAGGATTATATTTAGCATGGTCACATGTCAAGCACGTGTTCGTCTATTGCTTAAGCAAAACGTAACGATATTCGTTTAAGTATCATTCGGAAAATGTCTGTGTTATTCATAATGAGGTGGGGAGAAGCTGGGTCGAGTTATAAATACATATAGTCCTTCTGATTGGTTAAGAGAAACACACCCCCAGAGCGTGGTGTATATAAAGTCAGGATTTGACTTAGCCAAGCAGTTGACGTGGAATCTTCTTTAAGGTTCGAGTCAACTCACTTCCCCGGGTAGAAGGGTGGGCCCCAGTCTCCGTTTCCCGTCTCGTTCATTAATTGCCTCGATAAGCATTTTGTTTATTGTCCCGTAAATTTCCATTGTGCAGCATGTAAGGCGTTTAGTCCGTGCTAAGTGGGTTGGCATTAGGTTTGGGTTACTTGGACTTTAAATTAACTTTAAGGCAGGCTTACATTTACTTTGTAAGGTGGTAAGGATGGTGATAACAGGAAGTTTGTATAACTGTATATTTGTGTATATTACATTTGTTCATTAATAATTCTATGGATCCATAACAAGTGTTTTCATTCACATGTAGCTGGAACTTGGAGTAGAGTTAGTGTGATTTTGAAATACTCGTAAATATTTAATAGAGTGATTGAGCGTTGATATAACTTTCTAGAACATTTACATTATTACGGAGTTTTGGATTTAAGAAAACTGACAGATTTGAGACTGACTTAACTTAAGCGACTAGAGACTTAAGAATATCATGGAACTTCTGGTATAAATTAAAGTTATAATCACTACACGATTACACAACAATACAGAAAATATGTTGATAGGTGTTGCTGTATGTTGCTAACACTTACCCATCTTGGTACAAATTGTGTTGCCCAACTGTGTGGCTGTTGATCATTCACCTTACTTAAGTGTTTGTGTTGCTACATGTTGTGTGAGTTGCTATTTGGTGCTGTAAGTGCTAACATCTGTCCATCAAAAATTTGACCCCCACCAAATTAAATGATTCCACAGTACCTATCTTGATATAGATGGTGACCATCAGTTGCCACACTGTGTAGCTGTCATTCACCTTACTTAATTAAGTGTTTGTGTTGCTACATGTTGCGTGTGTTGCTATTTGGTGCTGTATGTGCTAACATCTGTCCATCAAAAATTTGACCCCCACCAAATTAAATGATTCCACAGTACCTATCTTGATATAGATGGTGACCATCAGTTGCCACACTGTGTAGCTGTCATTCACCTTACTTAATTAAGTGTTTGTGTTGCTACATGTTGCGTGTGTTGCTATTTGGTGCTGTATGTGCTAACATCTGTCCATCAAAAATTTGACCCTCACCATATTAAATGATTCCACGGTACCTATCTTGATATAGATGGTGACCATCAGTTGCCCCACTGTGTAGCTGTCATCCAACTGTAACTTCTGTGTTTCTGTGTGTTGAGAGTTACAGTGTGTTGCTATATGCCGTGTGTTGCTGTATGTTGCTTTAAGTTGCTATATGTTGCTTAGACTTACCCGTGTTGGTACAGATGGTGACAATCAGCTGCCCCACTATCACTTCTTTTTGTGTGTCGCTATGAGTTGCTGTATGTTGCTGTGTGTTACTTTATGTTGCTGTATGTTGCTTAGACTTACCCATCTTGGTACAGATGGTGACCATGTGACAATGTTTTTACTGTAAATGTCTTTCCTGTTCCAGCTTGGCCTGTTATCAAGATATTGTGATCATTTTCCGCAATGTTTACACATTTTTCCTGGTCGCTATCTATTTTCGCGGGTTCTTACGATTTCTCTGGACTTACCGTATGCATTCGAAACATCTCTGACTTTATATGGAGAGCCGCCGCTAGGCGTCGCGTTGCTCTATGCAAACTTCCGTTGCTTTCGATGAAATGGAATGGTATCGAGGAGGTTTCGGGTCACTGGGTGGTTAAAACGGCATGTATACTTATATAAAGTATAAGAAGAAGTCATTAGATCATTTTGTGACCTACTTCTTGCCAGAAACCGGTAGACAAAGGGTATAAATTGTTGAAAATAAACTGTGAATTGAGGCCTCCCCCGATGGCGAGTGTCGTCCCTTTACCTTTTTAGCTCACCGAGACGAAGTCAGGGGGATCTTATGCTAGGTATCAGGAGAAAACGTACCCAAGAGAAAACGTACCCAGGAGAAAACGTACCCAATCTCTAGGGTACGTTTTCTCCACCCGGATACGTTTTCTCCAGGAGAAAACTGTGATGTATATCGGCTATTTATTACTAAAATCCAGACCTCGTGAGAGGGTGAAAAACTGAAAAGTACAATAATAAAAGTCAGATTTTGTCTAATATAACAATTTCCAAAAATATGGCAGTAATTAAGCTGTGACAATACTGAATTTTATATGACAAAACTTTACCCGACGACATATACACAGATAAATGTGTGACTAGAACATGCTAGCTAAACAGGCCTATGCCTATCCTACATTGCGAACACGCGCTTACACAAAACAATGCAGTTGCAGAATTTAAACAAAGTAAGAGATATTGCATGACATCGTTAGATACACAAGATCATAATGGACATAAACTGACATGAATAAAATAAAACTTACTCCTTAGATAGGCCGAATTCCAAAAAAATGATACAAACAAAAACAGCAGGCCAGGGTCATGGCTGCCATTACCGATAAAACAAAAAACCAAACCGGACGGAACATATTATTCCGTTATGAGAGCAGCACAAAAACGTACCCTATGAAAATCATAATTATACTACTTAATAGTTTTAAATACTATTTTGCATAATAAATATACAGAAATGAGTTTTATAGATATATGAATTTAATACTTTATGATTTTAAAGGGGTTGGACATATTAATAATTTTCAAATGCTACTTTAATGCATATTTCAATGCATAGATGTATAGAAATATATTCATTTTATGAATAATATCTTTATAATAATTGTAGCAACTTTTATTTTAGTACGAATTTAATAATGACCTGTCATAAAGTGTTATCTGACTACTTCTTCTAATTATCCATTTATCGGTAGCCTTACCGATTTGAGTTTCTCCATGCGAGATCCCCTGATTTTAATTATAGTGATAATCAATTAAATACCTGAGCAGCATGTCAGTGGCGTCAGAAGCAAATTGACTGTTCAATGTTACATTTCGTTGTAGTTTCCATGTGAACTTGGTTTTATTAAGCAACTTTGTTTTATAGATAAATTTCTAAAAGTGCAAAAAAAAAAAAAAATAACGCGATATCGACTTCTTGAGATACTCATCATTTAGTTCTCCAAATGAGATTGCAATAAAAACTAATTATTTCACGGTCTCGTTTATAGTGTATTAATTGTCGACTAATTAAACTGCTCAGGCCATCTTCGTGTATGTCTATGTTACAAATTATTGTCTGAATAATTTAAGTACGTGACTATGCATTTAAAAACAACAGCAACAAATGCTACAAATGTTCATTGTATATTTTATTTTGTTTCATTTAAGAATATCCATGAAAACCATTATTTATTATTTTCATAGGATACGTTTTCTCTTGGAGAGAACGTACCCGGGTACGTTTTCTCCAGGAGAAAACGTATCCTATAAATTGGGTACGTTTTCTCCTGGGTACGTTTTCTCCTGGGTACGTTTTCTCCAGCATTCTTATGCTATACCATCGGCGTCGGCATCGGCGTCAGGACCTGGTTAAAGTTTTTGTTGCAGGTCCTGTATCTAAGCTATTACTTGTCCTATCTTCACCAAACTTGCATGTGTGATGCATCTGGGCCTACTTATGGACTTGAAAGACTTGGATGCTGAATCCGAGTCCTAAATTCAAGATGCTGGAGGAGGTTAAGGTTGTTGGACCAGGTTTAAGTTTTTGTTGCAGGTGCCCTTTGATAGCAATATCTAAGTTACTGCAGGTCCGTACTTCACCAAACTTGCATTGATGGTGCGTCTTATGATATTGATGCACAAGACAGGCTTGAGTGCTGAATCTCAGCTATAGGTTTCGGATGCTGGAGGAGGTTAAGGTTGTTGGACCAGGTTTAGGTTTTTGTTGCAGGTGCCCTTTGATAGCAATATCTAAGTTACTGCAGGTCTGTACTTCACCAAACTTTCATGGATGGTGTGTATTATGATACTGATGCACCAGACAGGTTTGAATGCTGAATCCGAGCCATAAGTTTCAGATGTTGGATATGGTTAAGTTTTTTGGAACAGGTCACATGTTTAATTATTTTATAGATAATAGTACTTTTTCAAACTTGCATAGTTGATTAAACTGTAGTATGAATTAATCACAGAGGAAGCTTCAGATGCAGAGCTTGATCTCCATTATCAAGGATGCTAAAAAATATATCTTAGTTATTACAGGTCCGAACTTCACCAAACTTGAATGGATGGTGTGTCTTATAATACAGATGCACCTGACAGGCATTGATGTTGAATCTGAGCCATAGGTTGCGGATGCTGGAGCAGGTTAAGGTTTTAATTGCTAGTGCCCTCTAATGATGATATCTTTATTATTTCTGGTCTTAACTTCACCAAACTTGCATGGAGATGCATCTTATGTATACTGATGCACCTGACAGGCTTGAATGCCGAATCTGAGCCATAGGTTTCGGATGCTGGATGAGGTTTAGTTTTTTTTTAACAGGTCACATGTTTTTTAGATGATAGCTTGCATAGTTGATTAAACTATATTATAAATGAAACGCAGAGGTTGCTTCAGATGCAGAGCCTGATCTCCATTATCAAGGATGCTAAAGAAATCTCCTACCTCACTCAAACCTGCTCGATAGATAGATGTGTTTGTTGATAAATTATGTAACATGATTCCTATGATATAGTATTGTATGGTATGAAACAATATTGTTTAATATGATACAATATTATATCATATGTAATATTGTAAAAAGTTGTATGATACGATATGATATTGTATAATTTTTTTTGATATTTTATGTTATGATATTGTATCATGATATCGTTATGTATAGTATTGTATATTATGATACAATATTGTATAATATTATATTGATTATTAATTTATTATTTAATCACATGACACTATCATATAAGATATTGCAAAATATAATATTGTATCCTATGATACCATATTGTATATTCTATAATATTGTATAATACGATTTTGTATAATATGATATTAGTTTCTGTAAATAGAATTATATCACATGAAATTGTATAATATGATACAGTTATATTATATAATATCGTATCATACGATATTGTATAATATGATATTGGTTTATAATATGATATATTATCACATCACATGAAATTGTATTGTATGATATTGTAAAATATATGATTGTATCATATGATACAATATGTATAGTATAATACATTATTATTACTTATTAGGTTAGTTACTGACTCACTACGGAAATATATTGGGTTGATCAATCTCATAGATGGCGAGGCGAAGCCGAGCCGTCTATGAGATTGATCAACCCAATATATTTCCGTAGTGAGTCAGTAACTAACCTAAGAAGTGTTTTGTTTTCCCGAGGACTATCAAGTGACATATTTATTCACAAATAGCGATGATCTACGTTAAGCCATGTATACTGGTATACAAGATGCCTAACATCTCGTCCAATTTAACTCATTTAAACTCTTCAAAATTTTCAATCTCACCTTTCAAATATTCTTTAAAAATCCTTGCTTCACCCATGTTTACTTACAATGTTTTGTTGCTATTCAATTTTAAATGTTTTCTCCCTTTCCTCTGCAGAGATTTGAGCAAATTTCGACGCTGCCATTTTGTTCTGCTCCAGACAAAACAATGTGACGTCAATATTCTAAGGGCAACTACTCTAATTTTAAATAATTTCAAAGGGCAACTACTCCAAATACTTTAAGAACTTACGGCATGCGGTTTATGTATTAAATACTATGAAATGTCGAAATGAGTAAGCGAAGCGTCGACCAATGACGGCCATATTGCCTAATATTATTTCTCACAGAACAAATATAGAGATATATGAGGCAATCACGTGCTACGTTTAAACCAATGAAAATGTGACATTTCAGTCCAAGGGAAAACAATATATAATATTTAACTTTATCACATAATATTGTAACATTTGATATAATACAATGTTGAAGTATCAAATAATATTGTATCATATGATACAATTTGATCATTTTATGTATCAAAAGTGATACAGTATCATACTATATTATACAATATAATATCATATGTTTCAATGTTATGATGTATTATGTAATATGATATTGTAATATAATACTAGTATATTGTTTTATATATTATGATATTGTATTATTTGATCAAACACAATAACGTATAACCCAATACAATGTCATATCATACGTTACAATATCATATCTCATCATTGTTTATTATGGTATTTTATTGTATTATATGACATATGTTGTAAATATGATAGGATACAATATTTAATTTTATATTATTGTATTGATTAACATATGAACCTATGATTATCATACAATTTTTTAACAGATGATATACGATATTGTGTCAAAACAGAATCCATGAATATCCAAGATCATAAAGTATGATTTTCATTTAATATGATAAAGGTGGTCTCATTAAGGTGAAGTCTCATAAGGGTGATGTCTCGTCTCGGTGAGCTTTGTAATCTGTGATTACTTATGTTTTAATGTACACATAATACACATTTTTTAAAACGACGATAAAGGGCGATTTTAACGGCGGATTTTAATTCGATTCCATAGAACATATATTGAATGACCATTTATGTATATTTTTTTATCCGGGAATAAATTGTTATAAAGTTCAGTGTCTGACAACCGAGCCCCTGTGGTCAAAATCCGCGTGTTTACAGTATATGTATATAAATGCGTGGCTGTAGGGTAAAGATACATCTGTAAAGTGCGTGATGGCGGTGTAACGTTATTTGTTTTGCCTCGGACTAGAATGTCGCGACGTCATTGGATGAAACGCGTCACGTGGCTGCCTTACAAATTTCTTTAAAAGGCAAGCATCAAAATTTATAGCGCAACATGGCGGACGTAACGTTATTTGAACTGATTTTCTACACAAACGTTTGTTTACATATCAAACTTTAGGTCCTCGACAAAACAAAACACTTATTAGGTTTGTTACTGACTGTTTAAAGAAATTTGTGGGGTCGGTAAAGTCCATAGAAGGCTCGGCTCCGCCTCGCCTTCTATGGACTTTACCGACCCCACAAATTTCTTTAAACAGTCAGTAACAAACCTAATAAGTAATAATGTGCTGAAGTGCCTGGCTTTTAAAGTTTGTACATGTATTTTTTCTTGTATAGCGAGGTTTATAACAAAATTTATAACACAACCATATGACAACAATTGACTTATTATATGCTTATGAAAACAAGAGGCCTATGGGCCACATCGCTCATCTGAACAACAATTCCTTGTAACATTATATGTCGTAGCATATGCTATTTCTATATCAAACTTTGAACCCTTTTTGGGCCTGGTATTTTTCCGTGAATTTTGGTTAGCTTTACCAAATTAGATTGTACACTATCTTAGAATGCTTGCTTAGTAATCTCACAAACTGTAGATTATTTATTTCTCATAAAGAAAATTTTTAAACATTTTTAAGGCGCATCGCTTTCAGTGATGTAGCCTCATCGTTGTCAGCCCACTTCTCTCGGCTTATATACAAGCGGCGTCATAGAACGCAAGTATCAATGCGCCAAAAAATATATAGTGCCATTCTGATTGTTACGTATTTTCAACCAGGAACATATATTCAGTATTCATTTTAAAAATGTCAACAAATCATTACAACAGATATCTCCTTTACACATTGAAAAAACATCAATGAAAGAACAAAACAAAGATTAATACGCAGATGAGATAGACTTGCAATGCGATGTACGTACGATAGGGACAGAAGACCAGTCAACCGATGAGATAATTTGCATAACAACAGTTTGTACTTCAATTTAAAAGCGGCGACGTTAATTGTTCGAATATCGAAGGTAAAAAAATGAAATAATTTCGTATATAAAATATTTATATTAAAATGAGTAAGTTGCCGTCTTCCTATAGCTAGGGACAGATTTCGTATTTTATCACTTTATAAAACGAATAAGACGATGTCCAACTGAATGAGGAAAAGCGCGCCACCTTCCCCATGTGTAGAATGGCGATATTAAACAACTTGTAGTGATGTTTTTAGCTATCTTCAATGCGATGCGCCGCTCAGGCCTTCAGGCCTTTGATTTATAATATATATTTCTATGTTAAACTTTTAACGTCTTTTTGGGCCCCAGTCTTGGTCCTGTGGTCACGCCTTTATGTATTACATTATTTAAGGATGCCTGCATAGTAATCTCACAAATTGAAGCATTGTGGTTCTTTATCAGAAGTTTTTTATGATATTTTTCTATATTCGTTAAACTTTGAACCTCGCGTCAGACCCCAATTTTTTCACTGTATAAACAAGCTTTTGAGTAGATATTGGCATTTCTGCTGCAGTGGTTCTTGAGAAGATTTTTAAAAATTTCCAACGTATTTCTATGTTAAATTTTTAACCCCGCCTGGAGGCCTAGTTTTGGTCCGATGGTTTCGATTTTTACAATTTAAAATATTCACCATAAAAACAAGCTTTGGTGTAAATATTGGCACTTCTGGTGCAATGGTTCTTCAGAGGACAATTTTTACATTTTTCCTATGTATTTCTAAATCAAAATTTGAACCCCGCCTGTGGCTCCAGTATGGTTCGAGGGTCACGATTTTTATATTTTAGAATCTTTACTATAGAAGCAATCTTTGGTGTAAATTTTGGCATTTCTTCTGTAGTGGTTCTCATGAAGATTTTTAAACATTATCTTTTCTACACGCGACTGAAGCCCCAGTTTAGGTCTGAGGGTCATGATTTTTATAATTTAGAATTTTCACTATATAAGCAAGCTTTTGTGTGAATTTTGGTATTTCTGGTTCAGTTGTTCTTGAGAAGTAGATTTTTAAGGACACACACCCTATACTCACTGTTTCTTAATTATTCCTCTTTGGAAGAGGGCTGCGCGCTTTATTTTCACAATTTAAAATCTCCTTTCCATAAGAATACTTTTTATTAAGTTTGGTTAAATTTGGCCCAGTGGTTTTAGAGAAAAAAATATACTCACTGTTTCTTAATAATCCCTCTTTGGAAGAGGGTTGCGCGCTTTATTTTCATAATTTAAAATCCCCTTTCCATAAGAAGTTTGGTTAAATTTGGCCCAGTGGTGTTAAAGAAAAAGTCAAAAATGTAAAAAGTTTACAGACAGACGGACAGACGCCGGACAACAGGTGATTAGTAAAGCTCCCTCGAACCTTTTGTTCAGGTGAGCTAAAAAACTACAGTATAATAACAGTGTTTTAGCAGTGTATAATACTGCTTAAGGATGAACCAAGCTGCCATAATAAAATATTTGCATATCCATTGTTCTTTCCCACTGTAAGCCTATACAGAGGAACTGCAATTATTTTTCTATAATCGCAATTGCTCTGTCTGTATACTATGACGTCATAAAGGATACATTAAAGTCTGAATGTTTATTTTTGATGTAATACCCAAATGTCTAGGTCTAGGCTAATACAGGGTATTTGCGAGTGGTAAAATGCAAATATAAGTAATAAACAAAGATTATTTAGTGAACACGGCATTAGGATTAGCAATTGCTTTGCTGGCATATTTTCCATGATGCGCTAGTATTGTCTGAAAACGTTGAACTGTTAACAATGGTGAAGTCTGTCTGATTAATCCGTGTCCTCATTTTGTACCATGTATTACAGTACTGCCTGACTATGAAAAAAGACAAACAATATAGACATGTTACTTCAAGTTTATTGACTTTTATCTACAGCTCGCTACATTTCCCCAAACATCATTTGTATACAGGTATGTTTTTCATGGTAAGAGTAAACAGAATAAAAATAAACATAATACTATATATATACGTTATAAATGTATTTCATCAGGTTTATTGTGTGGGTAAACACCAAAAAATCATCTCGCTTAAACTTGCGTACAATATTTCTCCAAATAAATGACATTAACTTGAGTTGTCCTATCTATCTGGTCAACAGAGATACAGAGTGTGAGAAATGTGCTTACACACCATTAACAAACACATAGGATTAACAACATGCTAAATACAAATTGAGGTCATCATGACCTACTTTCAAATTAATATATACATGAGTATATGACTTCTGGTATAATTAATGGTACATCATTTCTAAAACACAAGTTAGTTTATTTTTTCAAATAAATAGATATGTTCTAAAATAGTTTCACTATAAACTACCATAATTCTAATTGGGTCATTGTGACCTACCTTTTGAGCATAACAAGCAATATATGATGCACCAATTGTTACACAGGCACAGCTCAAACTTAATCAATTAAAAACTAACATCAACTATTAATATATTGAAATTAAAACTACATAACATTGTATAAAAAAACCCATCGAAAACTTATCAAATTCTTATCAAAAGCTTATCAGATCAATTCTTTCCAAATGATCAATCCTACCAATAAAACTGTCAGGGATAAACATCATCAAATTCATTTCTCATTTTTAAGTAAAACTTCATCTTATGAAAATTATATAAGGGGAATAACTGTTTTTTTCATCCTGACTGAAAAATACACATTTTGAGTTATTCCCCTTTGAATATAATGTTTATTACAACATACAAGATTTCTTGTGTAAAAATCAAAATTACAAAAAAAAACAATATGTGACACATTGGCTACAATTGTAATGGACATCTCCGTCCTAGCACCGAATGATACCAGAAATTTCAGGAGCTTAGATATGTAAAACATATTATATACTGACAAAATTTACACTTAGATAAAATTGACAAAAAACGTATGATAACAAATTACAGTAGAGTTCACGTACACAAAAGACAGAGTCCATTGATGATGCCTTATTCATAAAGAGTTTAGGTACACAGAGCACAGAGTCTATTGAGGATGCGTTATATATGTTGAGTTCACCTATACAGAAACAGAGTCCATCGATGACGCGTTATATATGTAGAGTTCACGCACACGGATACAGAGTCCATCGATGGTGCGTTATATATGTAGAGTTCACGCACACGGATACAGAGTCCATTGATGGCGCGTTATATATGTAGAGTTCACGCAGACATATACATTATTTGTGTGCAGATTTCATGTACACAGAACGCAGAGACCATTGATGACGCGTTATTTTTGTGCAGAGTTCACATACACAGCAACATTGTCCATTGATGACGCGTTATTTTTGTTCACCTACACAGATACAGAGTCCATTCATGAAACGTTTATGTAGAGTTCACGCACAGAACACAAAGTCCGTTGATGACTGGTAATTATTTGGCTTCTGTAACTCCATTGGAATTATGGATAATCCGGGAAGGTTTTCTACTGTCTTCCCCTGAAGGTGTTTAAAAAGCAGCTTGTCTGCAGGAAATAAAAAAAAATAATTTATAATAGTATTAAATGATTAATACCAAATACTTGGACAAGAAGGAAAGAGTGAGCAAGCTCAAACACCCCATGTTCTCCCATTACTTGACAATGCTACACATCATGAATGGCAGAGTATGCATTAAGATGGCATTCTACACCGCTTTCTGATGATGCAGTACGCAAAAAAGTAAACCTGGAAGCATGTAATTCTGGTACCGGCTGATTGCAACTGAGGGGAATTGTATGGGACCGCTCTTTTGAAAAATTTGTTAAATGAACAGAATAAATCAAAATTTTGATTAAAATTCATTATTTACATGAAAGGTGGTATGGGACACCTTCATGTTGTGTCGTATCATTTATCGAAATAAACAATACCGGTAAATCAAGTGTAATTTTATAAATAGTTTCTTTCCCATCATTGTTACCTTAAAGCGCAGTGCAGTGGGTTAGAGCGCTCACTACGGACCTGTAAGTCACGAGTTCCAGTCGGGTTTGAAAAATTTATTACATTTCCAAAATTTTCTAAGACGTATTTTTTGGTAAAATATTGTGAAAGAAAATTCTAAACCAATGAAAGTATTTCAATAGTAATGTACTTTAATTCACATCATTATTGACAGATGTTCCATACCACCTTAATTAAAGGGATGGGAGGGTGGCTTTGAATTTCTCTCAGGTTGGGATACATAAATCCTAATTATCTCCCCTTGAAAAGGGGCACGTTCCTTAATTTTCAGAACTTTGAATCTTCTTTGCCCAAGGATGCCTTGTGCCAAGTTTGGTTGAAATTGACCCAGTAGTTCTGGGGGAGATGTTGAAAATGTGAAAAGTTGACGGACAGAGGACAGACAAACAAACAGACGGACAGACGACAGACAAAATGTGATCAGAAAGGCTCACTTGAGCTTTCAGCTCAGTTAGCTAAAAATGATAAAGGGCATTACTAGCAAAACATCATCAGATCAAAACTTTCTGCAATTATGCACATATTTAATCATTTGTCTTAAACAGCAACATACTAAATTCTAATGGTTCAAAATTTGAAGACAAAACATTGTAATTAAAATTTCTTAGAAATGTGCAAATCACCACATTGTGTTCTAACTACCTACAAACAAAATCATTGCTAAATTCAACATGTTGACAAAATTCTAAGTTCAATTGGGCTAAAATTCCCAGAAAGATAAATGAATCGGAACTTCCTTAATTAGCACATCTACACGTTGTGTCCTAAATACCTTAAAAGTTTCATATATTTCATATTAAACATGATAAAATTTTCTGCACCTGTTGAATATAAGTTTTGCTTAAAATCCAGGACTGACTGAGATAGGTCGAAGTCATTATTCTCTAACAATTCCATTACATGGGGTATAATAATGGCACAATTAGCAAAACAAGATACATTTTGGAATTGATAATGATCTGACATTTACAATTTATAATTGTTCAGTTTAATATTATAGACTTCATGTGGATATTTGTTTTATAATATTCCACATTCAGAAAATAAAACTTGTATAACTTGATGTTTCTCACTCAGCAACAGACAGCCATGTTTGGATGATCACAAAGTGTGAAATAAACAGGAGTCAGTATTACAGTCCATGTGAATTATACACAGCTCAATTTCAGCTGCAGATGTTGAACAAAGTGACAAACAACATGTGCGGTTTTGAGAGCAGACTAGATTTGTACAGAAACATTTACAACCTGTCAATATCCCAGCTATCTCCATTATACGGCTGGTGTTGAGCTGGATATGGCCTCCTCATCAGGACGGGGTGTGTGTTCATCTACAACAATTAATTTATTAATCCATTCCATACATTATATGTAATGATAGAGCTACATCTACAAATTAAAACTTCAAACGGATTACCATGACACTTGGTCTATCAGATCTTGAAAGCTGGTCATACAATGAACAAAAACTAGAAGTTGTGAATACTTTTAAGTATCTTGGTATGTTATTTAACTTCAATGGAAAATTTTTACAAACACAAACATATGTAGCAGATCAAGGACGGAAAGCATTTTTTGCAATATCAAACACTGTGAAAAATTATTCTTTTAATGTTGAAACTCAATGTTCTGTATTTGATACGTATGTACATTGTATTCTTTCATATGCCTGTGAAATTTGGGGTTTCCACAAAGCACCCGATATAGAAAAGGTACATCTTAATTTTTGTAAGAGAATTCTTGGGGTCAACAAAAAAAATACAAATAATTTAGTGTATTATGAACTGGGTAGATTTCCTTTGTATATTAGAAGAAAACTACGAATTTTCAAATACTGGTTAAAAATTAAAAATACTAATAACATTATCTTGAAGGAGGCATACGAAAGCATGCTTGTCAGTAACGATAACTGGATGGTTTCCATACAAAGCGAGTTATCTAGCATGGGTCTAAAATATTTGTTTGACGAAACTTGTTCAAATCAATGTAAAACCTACAAGATAATTGAGTGTAGAATATTAGATATTTATAAACAAAGTTTGATGTCATCTTTTTCGACATCTCCGAAGAGTAGGTTATATCAACACCTTGTTGATAATTTTTGTTTGCAAACTTATCTTAGGAAACCGATTAAATATACTTCAAAAAGATTTATAAGTATTTTTCGAACTTCATCACACTCTTTAAATATTGAAAGAGGTCGACACAACAAGGTGCCAAGAAATGAAAGATTTTGCAATCATTGTAATAAAAAAGATTTAGAAGATGAGTTCCACTTTATACTCATATGTCCTTTTTACACTGAATTACGAAAGAAATATATAAAGAGTTTTTATTACAAAAAACCAAGTGTTTTTAAGTTAGCTAAACGTTTAAGTGTTAACAATACTAAGGAACTCAATAATTTAGGAAAATATTTATCTAGCGCTTCCAAAATGAGAGCGCAGCATTGTAATAATACTGCAGTTTAAGCTACTTATACATTTATGTTCATTCATATCTTAAGATATGTATATGATTATATTGTCTTAATATGTCCACTCACTTACTGCACATTGCACATTTGTATATAATTTTACATGTATAATAATTTTGTATTCCGATGAGTTGTAAAGCTAAAGGATAATGAATTGAATTGAATTGAATTGTCTATTATTTGTCTAATTAATTAAATTAAGTCAATTAACATGTAACAAAACAACTGATTACAAATACATGCGTCAGTGAGTTTTACTTTCGTTTAGTTGATGCGTTGTTGTGATGAGGTGTCCTGTATCGGGTGTCTCCATCAGTACGGGGTCTGTGTTCATCTACAGCAAGTCATTAATTAGCTGTTAATTAATTACATACAGCATATGTATTGATAGAGCTACATCTACTAATTAAAACTTTAAACTGATTACCATGACACTTTCTTTAATATTTATCTAAATAATTGAATTAAGTCAATTAACATGTCACAAAATAACTGATTACAAATACATGAGTCACTCTATATATTTCATAATTAAATACAGCAACCTGCTATTTCTATTCACTAAATACAATGACATGTAACTGTACATTTAATTAATAAAATAATGTATCTAATTTCTGTTTATTTTAGATAAACACTGAATCCCAATGACTGGTAGATACAGCTAACCCTGTAACAATGAGTTGTTTATATTGACAAACAATCACACAGATAAACATGTCTTACATGTATCTTATTGACTGATAATTAACACGGACTGTGTGTCTTAGTTATCTATATCTAATTAATGTGAAGGATAATGACTCAGACTTACCTGTCAGAGCGTCCTGTCTGGTGATATACCTGTAGACACACACCTTGTTGTTGTACGGTGATCCGACCCAGAGACGGTGAGTGTTGACATCATACCTCAGGCTCCATGGTTTACCCATCTCTTGTGATTTTGTCAGTAGATGTGACAGGAACTGACCGTCCTTATTTATCATCTGTACTGTGTCGGTTTTAATATCACACACCAGGATGTGTGACAGCGCGTCAGTACAGATTCCATATGGCCATAGTCCTGATCCTGATGGATGTCCTGTGTAGGAGAAACGATGTCTTCCTCCACGCTCTGTCACCACTACAGCAGCAGACACAATATATATAGAGTTAGAAACCACGACATTCCCATTGTTGTTCTCTGTTATATAGAGAGGTTTACTATACAGTCCCCGTCCTGTGTTGTCGTACTGTATGGTTTGTGTGAGTTGTCCACTCTGGTTGTACCGGGTTACCTTGCCTGTCTCTGTATAATTGTTATACATGTACATCCCGACCAGTAGATCCCCAGTGGACGGGGACCAGTACACACACTGTGGTTCCCATGTAGAGTCTGTTCTCTCTATAAATGTGGTGGTTGTTTTCATATTCTTTGACAGTTTGTTGATGTTACGTCTCCTATCTAAATAAATCAGTTCACTCTCACTGTTCACTGTGTGTAATCCATATAAACCACTACCTGAATCCTCCACACAATGTAGAGGGACACCTGTTGTGTCTGTCAAGATGAGATTGTCTCCATCACTGACCCAGACCCGGTCTGATGTCACACAGGAAATGTGATCACAATAATCAACACCTGTCAGTGTGAGAGATTGATGGAGCTCAGCACCAGACGTCAGTTTCAGCAGACACTGGTTTCCAACGCGTCGTTTTACTCTCTCTGTGATTTGGATTGCACTCAGTGACTCCATCACATCCTCCTTGTTGAGTGACTCAGTCATGGAGAGCTGGCTGGTGTGGAGTGTAAGATGTATCTGGGGGAGGGCTGTCTTTGTGAAGGAGAGGAATTGTGGCGCACTGAATGTGAATGCTGGCTGTACATATCTGTGTTCATATCTCCTTAGTCTGACAATATGTCTGATCATTTTTATCTTTTGTTTTTTACATCTGTGTTTGAAATCAAAGTAACAAAACACATTGTTCAATAGATCATATACCACTTTGTCAATGAGATTTTTCAGTCTCTGGGCCTTTGTTAACATCTCTGATTGAAGGGGGGAGAATTCTGTGTGACAGGTTTTGACATCAGCTTTGATTCCTGTCAGGAGAACAGGTCTGTAAAAGAGAGCCTCACTTCTGATGGTGTGAATGGTTCCTCTGTGTTGTTGTTGCTTTGTTTTATAGGCTGTTTTAACATCTATCTGAGTGTGTTTTCTATATGTTTGGCAATTATTACAGGCAGGAACTTGACAAGGTTCACAGTACTCTGTATAAACATGGCTAGGATGTCTCACACAGATCTCTTGTGTTGGGATGTAGTTGATTTTATCACGGTATGACACAACACCATGGTCTATTGTTTGGAGATCTTTTACATGGTTCTCTTTACACTGGGGACACAGATCACATGGACACGATACACAATAGTACGCTGTGTCCCCCGGACACTTAGAACACAGATGTACTTTGTATTGGGAGCTTGCTGTGTCCATGATGTGGGCGGTCTGGGTCATAACCTGTTCAATGAAAATAACCAGTTTTAGAATTATTATTGTTTTATAGTTTCAATGTAAAATTACATAAGAAATATTTTAGTTTAAAGCAGATTTTTTTTATTAAAGAAATTGTATATTTCCCCTACTTAGATAATTGAAGGTCCATTTTTCTGGTTCTGATTATAGAGACACTCAACCAGTAGAAAAATACAACGTAAAAATGCTGAGCGAGAAAGAGGTGCTCTCTCTCTCTCTCTCTCTCTCTTTTTATTCCTACATTTCTTTCTCTCTGTTTCTCTCTCTTGGATGTGTACATAATTGAGAAAGTGTACTATATGATTATCTAGCAAAGAAAGTCAGAGAGAGAAAAAAAAATAAGATGTAGAGTACACGTCTCAATTTCGTTCAATTCAATTACCGGGTATATACTGTCTCAATTTACCTAACATGTATTTCTGTTCTTTTTATTTCTTTCTCTCAATCTGTTTTTCATAATTTTAATACTTAACGTGCACTATTGCTCTCTCTCTCTTTCTCTCTTGCTCTCTCTCTCTCTCTCTATCATGTACAATTGTTCTATAGATCTTATTCCTCCTTTCTCTCAGATTTTTTTTCTAACACATGCTTTTTCTCTATCTCCTCGGATTTCTCTTCTAAACGTGTATTTTTGCTCTCTATTTCTGTGTTTCAGACAAACTCCATTAAACATGTACATGTACTAAATATATCTTACTCTCAAAGATGTAATCTCTCTCTTTCACTCACACTCTCTCTCTCTGACCCACTCTTATGAACATGTGAATTATACTATAATTGTAATCTCTTTCTCTCTCATTATTACTATTTCTTTCACTATCTCATAATTTTACTGTTCAGTATGTACTTATCTCTCATTCTTTCTCAAAGTCCCTGTCTCTTATAATGTCCTGATTAATATGTTCTCTTGCTTTCCATCTGTTCTCTCTATCCCTCACACTTTCACTGCCAAACCTCTCTCTCTCTCTCTCTCTCTCTCTCTCTCTCTCTCTCTCTCTCTCTCTCTCTCTCTCTCTCTCTCTCTCTCTCTCTCTCCTTACTCTATTACATGTAAATAGGCCGAAGAAAAAAAAATTGTTTGTTTCTGCTTTCCCGGCTGACCCTAGCTTTTAACCCCCCCCCCCCCCCCCCCCCGACTCAAAACTTTTTTCTTAAGACCAACTTAATAGTCAGGAATGATATCAAAAGTATTTCTCATTTTATACCATTCAGCAGTGTCAGTATCTAACCAGCATGTATGGATACTGCAATATTAAAGGGAAAAAAAATTCCGACCGACCGACCCTACTTTTTTTCAGCATAAAAGTGGAAACAAACTATTTCTTTTGTTATTCTCTCTGAAATGTACTCTCTCTCTCTTCTAACATGTAATCTTGCTTTCTGTCACCCCTCTCTTCTCTCTGTTTCTCTCTCTCTTTCAGATGAACTCAGCTAAACTTGGTTACTTACTCTCTCATTCTTTTGTGTCCCTCATCGTGTCTCTGTCTCTGTTTCTCTCTCTCTCTCTCTCTCTCTTAGATGAACTCAGCTAAACTTGGTTGCTTACTCTCTCATTCTTGTTTGTCCCTCATCTTTCACTCATTATTGCTCTGTATAACATGTTTGTTACATCACAGACTTTCTCTGCTGACAGGTTTACCCTGATTTCTCTTATAAACATGTTATGTACATGTAATATTACTCTTTTAATCTTATTCCCCCTCTTCTCTCTTAAATGTGTTCTGCTTAAAGCAATATGAGCTGTATTTTTTTAGAATTTTATTTTACTGCAAAAAGCTGTTAGTATGATAAGTCTGCTCATAACTTAAACTTTTATGATAAATAAGGTATAAAAAAATCATTAATTTTTGTCAGAGGAAAGATTTCTCTTCTAAGGAATAAATACCAAATGATTTTTTGTGCAGGACGACAATAAATCAATTAATGCTTCATTTACAACTTCTTTCACACAAAAATATGGCTAAAAGATATTAAGCCATAAACCATGATATTTTCGTCATTTTTTGTAGATAAATTCAACATGAAAATTGCAGCTCATATTGCTTTAACAAGTAACCATGCTCTCGCTCTCTCTCTCTCTCTCTCTCTCTCTCTCTCTCTCTCTCTCTCTCTCTCTCTCTCTCTCTAATTTACTCTGCTAAAGATATACAATATTTATCTTACTCCTCTAAGATATTTACTCTCTCTAAAACTCACTTCTAATTTTCTTTCATCCTCTCCTATCTCTCTTTTTTCTCTCTTTCCCTGTTTTTCTCTCTTTCTCTCATTCTTATTCCCTCTCTCTCAGACTTTCCACCCACCACGCATAATTCACAACCTTTCACCTCGCATGTTTTATCATTAAAACACGGCGATAAAGCTCTACCATTCGTTCAACTGTATTTGAAATCATGTGCGTGATGAGTTTTCATGCATACATGAACTCGAATAGGTTGTGAGTCCCGTGATCAGGTAATATAAATAGTAGAACCATGCGGTGACGTGGCGCGCTAGGCTTGCTCGTTAGTTGTATGTGTTTTAAATAAGGTAAACTGGCAGATAGAATGGAATGCAGTGATATAGGACTATCGAACGATGAGAAAGTTTCATTATTTTACTTCCTTACTAAAGAAAGCGATAGAAAAACAGAGTTGTTTAATTATAAAAACATAACGGGGCTTACTCAGAAACTTGCAAAAAAAACCCCACCACGGTGAGCAGTGCTGCGCATGTGGCCGAGACCGGACCAGCATTTGAATTTAAGCACGAGGGTCGAGGTCCCAAAAGTTGGCTAAATTTGAAGAACTGTTTCAGGAGGGAAATTAAGCGAAGGCCGCGCTCGTTATTGACGAGGAGAAAGCCGTTTACAACAAAGAAACAAAGTCCTTAAATTTCCTTACCTGGTAAAAGTCACTCAAACTAACAGTAAAGTATTTAGTAATAAAAGATATTATGATATATAAACTGTGCGTATGTCAAATAAGCGAAAATTGAGGATAAACAAATGAATAAAAATTCAATTCAGTAAGTACATATGTAACATCAAAAACCCCTGCGAGATTCGAACTCGGAAAGTACGGATCACAAGCCCGACACTTCACTCGGCTAGTAAGTTATATGTGTTTTCCATTAAATTATTTTTATAAAACAAAGTGTCCTTTCGATCAGAGGTCAGACATTGTGTAATGATGTGTTACTAGTTTTCCACCTTAAAATTGCTGACTGGGACACACTACACGGATATTTGGACGTCCCGCTGAAAGACGGTACTGAAGATGCTGCTAAGCTTCGTTACGCTGTGGGTCGTGCTGCAAGGAAAAACGCTTACAGAAGTTGACCGGACTACAGGCGCAGGGGCGGTTTTGCACCCAGTGACTTTTTTCGTGGCTTTAGCCAGTTGTATAGCTCTAACGACAAATTCAGCAATGGAACCTCCAAAGTCGGACCCACGGGATTTCGATCACATGGTTAGGGAATGTTCCTATCTTAAAGGACAACCAACCCAACCCTGTCATCACTTAATACTAGTGGAGTCCAAAAACACTGTAAATGGCCAAGTAAAGAATATGTTTGAACTGCATGAAAAAAAATGAATAAAAAGAAAAAATGTTAAAGTTATCAGCGTTAAATAAAAGCTAAACAAAATATCTGTAATGCTAATAGTTTCATTTTGAATGTCATAAAATTTGGGAAGAAAAAATGTTAAAGTTATCAGCGTTAAATTAAAGCTAAAGAAAATATTTGTAATGCTAATAGTTTCATTTTGAATGTCATAACATTTGGGTATACAATTCCTTTAAAAGAGTTTCCAACGAGAATTAATTGAGTATTAATTGAAAATCAAAGTACTGAAGTACTGATGGAGTTGATTTTATCAATTATCATTTATTCAAAATCAACGATATGTGATTTTGCCTGGCAAGTAGTATCAGTAATCGAAATATTTCTGAGAAATTGTATGGATTCAGGCAAGATTGAACTCTTGTCTTGTTCAACCAAACGCTCGCCTGTCTCTGTTTATCTCCGCAAGAGAGACTGTTTTGTCGGATATTACGGGAGACAGCCAAGCCTCTGTTTGAACGAGACTACATTGAACTCAAGCGTAGGAATATATACGACTTTAAAAAATAACACTGTTTGTACAATTTAAAATCTTATAATTTTCATGGTATTAATATATAAGTTTTCTTGAAAAACAATGCTTCAGAATACATAGCATCGAATTTATCGATTATTTTCAAGAACTAAGTGTTGTCAGCGGTATTGATTTGTGCTTAGGTCCAAACACTGTTTCACTTTCGCTTTGCCCCAATAAGTGTATAGGAGAGTTGATTAAAATCAACTCCAAAAAAATGATCATTAAAAATGCAGAATTTGTTGATAACGCTGTTTTAGATCTTCTTGATAATGGGTGTATAAATATATCATAAGGTTTAATAAGCCACCATCAAAAATTCTGTTTTCTGATCTTAGTGATTTTGCAGGCATAGGCTAATCTTTTGAACAAAATGCAAATATTGTACATCATGTGTGGAGTGGCATTAATTTATTGCACGGCGATATCACAGTCGTAAAACGTATTGAGCAATTATATCATTCTAAATTAATAACAAAGGAATTAAAATTGTGATCAAGAAAATGTTGGCACCTTAAACCTCACCTACAGCCCTCATGACAAGCGTGGTTCATTAAGTGAATTGAATTTTAGATCCCCCTTATAGTTTTACATGCCCCTTACAGATATAAAACAGGTGAATGAATAGTATATAACTAACATTCAAAGATATACATGATCTGTACTCAAGGCAGAAGAAGAGAGAGAGGCGCCTTGCAAGCAAGTTGAACGAGGACGGCTGGACGAGGCGGCGCCTAGACAATTCGTACCTCGTACCTAGTGTCACCAGGACCACTATCACCTATCATTTTTAGACACATAAATACGAGTGTTCATTTTGTATTGGGGGTACCATGTTATATATTATACCCTAATTTCTGTACGTAAATATAATATGGTACGTATAGCAAAACACAAATGTATCAATTGCAATAAGTGAGAATGTGGTGCTTTGTTAATAATTAAATAAAGTGCACGTGTAACAGTTCGCTCTTTTCTCGAGGTCAATCTGTGGAGTGACACGACAAAAAGGAAAGGAAAATAGACCCACAATTCAAAGCCGTCGTCACGTGATGTAGTGGTGTTCCCCATATTTTTAAATGGAAGATGATTATGGTATATTTGTAACATATCACTCATTATTCTGAGTAAGCGCCCGTAAACTGATTCATGAGATATCGCATTATACACATGAATTTATAATGGTTTTCTCTTTCGTTTACTAATATACCAACACATTGATACACTTAACCCCCCAACCCCTCCTAAAAATGAGAAAAGCAACAAAAACAAAACGAAACAAAACAGAAACAAATAAACAAATCTTAAGAGAAGATTATTACGACCAAATCAAATCAATTCATGGATACGTGCCTTTTTATGCTGATAGATTGCATTGAGGTGCATAAATATTAACTGTGTTGCTTGGTTGAATCTTTGTGCTTATCCGTTTCTTATGCTATAAATATTGATTATCTTCCGTATTAAATTCGATTCTTTGGTTGTTATGGAAAACACATTATACTATAACAAATACCACAAATACGTTGCTGTGAACAAATGACATTTTGCTCACCATAAATAATTTACAGCAATGTTTTTTCCTATTTATAGTTATTGCATTGATTTATTTTAGTTATTACAATAATTGATGAGAGAGAGAGAGAGAGAGAGAGAGAGAGAGAGAGAGATTCAGTTTCGAAACAAAAGCCTGAAAGAAAGCAAGAATGAAAGAAAAAAGTTTACTGTACATTTATTCAGCAATTCCATAATAACAACTTTCATTTGAATTTGGAACTAAAAAAAGCATGTACTGATGTTTTTAGAGAGCCGCTTATTCAACTAAACCAGACGAGAAAACAACTTAGATCTCTTGTGTGAAGAAGCTCTTTCCTGTTTTATGGGCCGTAATAATGTTTTAGAGACACATTGTGGTAGATACAATGGATGCAGGTCGATGTTCAAATCTGACTCATCCTTCCTCATACTACATGTTACTTCCTTATTTCGCTCAGAGATTATCAAAATATTTGACAGATAAAGACAGACCATTTATACTATATATTTAGTTTCAGTTTCAAGTTTATTTTTTTAACTCACCAGTTGCTTTTAATATGTTATATTTATTATACATGTATATATTTATATTTATATTTTGTATAGCTGCCTGTGTAAATGTGCGTTTCTTTTCTTTTTTTCTTTTTTGCACAGTATTGTCTATATTGTTCTCCAAGTGCAGTGTCATTGCCGCTCTCTCTCTCTCTCTCTCTCTCTCTCTCTCTCTCTCTCTCTCTCTCTCTCTCTCTCTCTCTCTCTCTCTATCAATCAATCAATCAATCAATCAATCAATCAACCCATCCCTTTTTATAAATATCTCTTGTTTTCTTTCTACAACATACATGCAGTACCCCATTACTGATTTTTCGAAAGATAAATGGTGGGATTGGATCTTCATTGTGAGCAAGCTATTCCCTGGCCTATAGCTGCAACTGTTCCTTTATGGCATTATGATAAAATGAATATTTGAAGGAGTTTGCCAGAAGTTAAGAAAAGAAAAGAAAGAGTAACAAGTGTACGGCTTTGAAATTTAATAATATATATCATAACATATAGCACAATAATGCTATCATTGGTGCTATTTTTTTTATATTTTTTTTAAGGGAATTTGTTGTACCAATCTCCTTTTGTAATACTTCAAATATATTGCAAAAGTTAGTGCAAAATTAAATTCAGATGACACGTAAGCGCAATTTTAGCAATTTGCACAATGAAGGCATGAAATCAGACATAAGAGTAAGAAAATAAGAGTATTCATGGTATCATAACACACAAATTGTATTCTTTATCAAACCATAAAATGAATAATTATCTCAACGAGCTGAACTACTTTCTGTTCAGCAGGGGGTTTTTTGGTCGCCATTTTTGATCGAGGAAACTGAGTAATAAGAGAGGGATGAATGGCCATGCACGTACCTACTTTATAAAGTCGTGAAATATATCAACATTTTAGAATTTATTTTAGTCGATAAATACGGTTGGCAATACATGTATTCAATAAAGATTAAGGGCTACTCTAAATAAGAATATACATAAACGTGCAATAACTTATATATAAGATATATAATTTAACTTCCGTATTGATATTATATGCAGATGAAGAGTTGTGTTTCAAAATCATTAAAAAATAAATACTTTTTACTTACCGCTTTAGACTTGTTAAAGACACACTTGTTACTTGTAGAACAGAGGTAGAGGTTATTCGAGATTTTGTAGCGCAGTTAGGTCAGGGTTTTCTTTCCGTACACCAAAGTCTGTTGGTCGGAAGTTTGTATGGTCACGTGACTTTAACAAGTACAGTCTGTATACGGAAACTGCTTGTATAAATAATAAGTTGATGATAAACAGCTAAAGATTAAGTACAGCAGTACTCTCATTTTTTTAAACAAGCTGGATTTGTATATATTTTGATTTCTTTTTTGGCAATTTTTACGGGGGCTTGATTTTACTAGGGGATAGGGTGTTGTTAATATTTTATTTAACGCTTTTAAATTTCCTCGTTTAAGCATAGGTGATCAATTTTCCTCGTTGCTTTTCTTTTTAGGTTTTATCCCTAAATAAGGTCAAAGACGGACTATTACCTTTTTTTGAAATCTTCCAATATAAAAGTTGACGCACACAAACACTCCATTATTATCTACAGTATGTATGTTTGTTTACATGTACTCTCTCTCTCTCTCTCTCTCTCTCTCTCTCTCTCTCTCTCTCTCTCTCTCTCTCTCTCTCTCTCTCTCTCTCTCTCTCTCAGCAGGACATGTTATAATGATGTTCTTATTTGTTTGATATATATTGTGGTTAGGTTAGCAAATAAAACGCATGCTTAATCAGACACATTTATCTCGGACTATTGTTAAGACTGATGTATTTGTCTGATAATTTGTTTTGACTTTTTTTAATTAGAATCAAAACAATCCCCCGGGGGATGGGGTGGGGGTATGATTTTGATTCTCAGTGAATTTTGTTTTACAATGGACGGACAGCTCAATGTAGTCAATAAGATCAAACAACGTGATCTGGATTTGGACGTTAAGTGTGTAGTAGATGAGATTTTGATTAAAAAGTAATAAATGAAAATATAATATAAATGTAAATTAATAAAAGTTTATCAAATTAAAATAAATAAATTCTAATTCTTTCTTTTACTATTAAGTTTGTGCTTTCTACCACTTTAGATCGACACACATACACTCAAACATTTTACATTTGTGACAGTGGGTTGTCCCAAAGATCAACAAGTCCACTTAAGGGTTCGTCATTTATTCAGATACATGTATAGGGATTAAAGGATTAAACCCTGTAATATAACTTATAGATATCAGCATAAAAATGATCAATGTTTACAATAAGTTTCAGCATAAAAATATACAATCATATTCAAATATATATTCATGAAATACATTACTGCTCAGAGCTCACTATGCAAACTATTTGTAAAGAAGGATAACTATGAGTATAATGCATAATTCTTACAGTGTCAAGAAGAGTTACTGCTCTTGAACACAATTTACAAAAATATAGAAATATGTTCTACATCATTATCAATATCAATATTTGATTAAATAAAAATAAGTTTTTAATGTAGCTCCTTTGTAGATTACACTATATCATGATACATATAATAAACATAAAAATATAACTTTGCAACGATCACCTGTTTGTGGAACAATGTTTCACAATTCTGATCACTCTGATAATGGTAGTACTCTCTAACTACAAGTATTCAATATGGTAACAATAACTAACTTTTCACATATATTAGAAATGAGATACTATAGCTTAGATATCAAAACTATGAGTTACTGGGATAATTTATAAAATACATTCTTTCATAAATAAGGTATTGTAACCTCAAAAAGTAGAATTAGCTAATGGGCTAATATCTTGCTTCAATAGCATTAAAACCATGGATTTTGCTCAGATGCTTTCCCACAATAAAGAGCCTTTTTGTTTTGTGTTTGTTGGTTGCTTAATAATTATTTTTTGTTTACTATTGACAGGTTCATAGATTTTTATACAAACCTGGTTGACTTTAAAAGGAGGTTTAACAAATAAAACTAAGTCCATATTTTAATATTACCAGTGCCATCCTCATTCATTCTTTATGTTCCTTATTTACTTTAACAACAATCAATATCAGCAAGCGATCATCTAACTTTCTTAGACTTATAATGGTAACGTTTCTCCAGTAGTATTGTTAAACTATATTTTAATAAAGAAAACAGTTAATTATCAGATCAACTTAAAGGATGGTAAACAAATTCACCCAATATCTACATCAACTACAGATATCCGGACGCCAGATAACCGGACGCTTCAGTTTACGGACGATATTATTTGGGAACAGATTTTTTATACGTTATTTTGTCTCATTTATCCGGAATTTCGTGTTCCGGATCCGGACGGTCTGTTTTTACCACAAAACACTGATTTACTACTAATCTTGCTTCGTTTAACCGGACGGTAATAACTGAGGCTCCACTGTATTCAGATTCAAATTGTTAAGCTATAAAGTATAATTTGGTAAATAAAACATCCATATATTTTACCTTTGGATGGGTTCCTTTATTTTTATATGAAGCTCTTTTTTTAAAGGAGATCAATATAGTCTTAAAATGGTCACAGCCATTGAGCCCTCTTAATACTGGTTGTGACACCTTGTTGGATTCACTGTAGAAATTGTGTTACAGCGATGGGGATTCATAATTGATATCATGCTAGGGTAATTATTCAATGGTGGATCTAAAGATAAATGTAGATAGGGGAGTGTGAACAAACAATACAAAGTTTTATATGTCATTTGTGTTGTTTATTTGTTAATGATGGGTACTCTCTATAACCATGAACATCTAATGTTACAATAACATCATAACAGTAGATACATAACTGTTCTAAAGCTATGTTAATGAATTGTTATTGCATTTAACTCTGATTCACTGGGAATAATGCTTCATGTCACAAGATTGTAAATGATTATTATTGACCTTAACTTCTTTTCACTGGGAACAGTGCATCATGTCCAGATTCAGTGAAGGAGCCAGATCTCAAATACTGCAATGAATACTCCCAGGTCTGCAAACAAGGGGTAAGTTGTTATTACAATGCATTTTCTAGTGCCAGCAAGGGGTAAGTTTGTTATTAAAATGATTTCTGCAAGAGCAAGTTTCAAATACAATTCTACAGAATTTGAGTGTAAAATCACAAGAAGCAATCATCAAGGCTTTTATTTTTCAGAAGTCATTAGCTGTATGCTTTTGCAACCAAATAAGAGGAAGCTACTGACATTAATAATATTATTATTATAACATTAATGGTTTCTTTTCAGTTTTGCACAGGCTCCTTGTGTCTAAAGGTTGGAACACCAGAAAATGGGACATTTCCAGGTGTTTGGGAGGAATGCTTTGTTACACTGCCTGGTGACCTGACAGTACAACAAAAGGAGCAGCTGTGTTACTTAGCCTGTAGTAAGTATTGTTGTCTAATCTATAGTATTATAGACAAATTGTCTAATGTGTAGTATTATAGACAAATTGTCTGACAGTACATCAGAAGGAACAGCTGTGTTACTTAGCCTGTAGTAAGTATTATAAACAAGTTGTCTAATCTGTAAAATTTTAGACAAGTTGTCTAATGTGTAGTATTATAGACAAATTGTCTGACAGTACATCAGAAGGAACAGCTGTGTTACTTAGCCTGTAGTAAGTATTGTAGACAAGTTGTCTAATCTGTAGTAAGAATTGTAGACAAGTTGTCTAATCTGTAGTGTTATAGACACGTTGTCTAATGTGTAGTATTATAGACAAGTTGTCTAATGTGTAGTATTATAGACAAGTTGTCCGACAGTACAACAAAAGGAGCAGCTGTGTTCCTTAGCCTGTAGTAAGTATTGTAGTCAAGTTGTCTAATCTGTAGTATTATAGACAAGTTGTCTAATGTGTAGTATTATAGACAAATTGTCTGACAGTACTTCAGAAGGAACAGCTGTGTTACTTAGCCTGTAGTAAGTATTGTTGTCTAATCTATAGTAGTATAGACAAACTGTCTAATCTGTAGTATTATAGACAAGTGGTCTAATCTGTAGTAAGTATTATAGACAAGTTGTCTAATCTGTAGTATTATAGACAAGTTGTCTAATGTGTAGTAAGTGTTATTGTCTAATCTAAAGTATTATAGACAAATTGTCTGACAGTACATCAGAAGGAACAGCTGTGTCACTTAGCCTGTAGTTAGTATTATTGTCTAATATATAGTATTATAGACAAATTGTCTGACAGAACATCAAAAGGAACAGCTGTGTTACTTAGCCTGTAGTAAGTATTATTGTCTAATATATAGTATTATAGACAAATTGTCTGACAGAACATCAAAAAGAACAGCTGGGTTACTTAGCCTGTAGTAAGTATTGTTGTCTAATCTAAAGTATTATAGACAAGTTGTCTAATCTGTAGTATTATAGACAAGTTGTCAAGTCTGTAGTAGATACATTGTCTAATGTGTAGTTAGTATTATAGACAAATTGTCTTATCTGTAGTAAGTATTGTAGACAAGTTGTCTAATCTGTAGTAAGTATTATAGACAAGTTGTCTAATGTGTAGTTAGTATTATAGACAAATTGTCTGACAGTACAACAGAAGGAACAGCTGTGTTACTTAGCCTGTAGTAAGTATTATAGACATGTCTAATCTATAGTATTATAGACAAGTTGTCTGACAGTACATCAGAAGGACCAGCTGGGTTACCTAGCCTGTAGTAAGTATTGTTGTCTAATCTAAAGTATTATAGACAAATTGTCTAATCTGTAGTATTATAGACAAGTTGTCTAATCTGTAGTAAGTATTATAGACAAGTTGTCTTATATGTAGTAAGTATTATAGACAAGTTGTCTAATCTGTAGTAAGTATTATAGACAAGTTGTCTAAATTGTAGTAAGTATTATAGACAAATTGTCTATCAGTACAACAAAAGGAACAGCTGTGTTACTTAGTATGTAGAAGGTATTATAGACAAATTGTCTAATATGTAGTATAATAGACAAGTTGTCAAGTCTGTATATACATTATCTAATCTGTAGTAAGAATTGTGGACAAGTTGTCTAATCTGTAGTAAGTATTATAGACAAGTTGTCTAATGTGTAGTAAGTGTTATAGACAAGTTGTCTAATGTGTAGTAAGTATTATAGACAAGTTGTCTAATGTGTAGTAAGTATTATAGACACGTTGTCTAATGTGTAGTAAGTATTGTAGACAAGTTGTCTTATATGTAGTAAGTATTGTAGACAAGTTGTCTAATCTGTAGTATTATAGACAAGTTGTCTAATGTGTAGTTAGTATAATTGTCTAATCTAAAGTATTATAGACAAATTGTCTGACAGTACAACAAAAGGAACAGCTGTGTTACTTAGCCTGTAGTAAGTATTGTTGTCTAATCTATAGTATTATAGACAAATTGTCTGACAGTACAACAGAAGGAACAGCTGTGTTACCTAGCCTGTAGTAAGTATTGTTGTCTAATCTATAGTATTATAGACAAATTGTCTGACAGTACAACAGAAGGAGCAGCTGTGTTACCTAGCCTGTAGTAAGTATTGTTATTTAATCTAAAGTAAACCCTATAGACAGCTGTTAGCTCATGGTTAATATTATAAACAAGTTGTCTAATGTGTAGTATTGTAGACAAGTTGTCAAGTCTGTAGGAAATAAGTTGTCTTATTTGTAGAAAGTATTATAGACAAGTTGTCTAAGCTGTAGTATTGTAGACAAGTTGTCTTATATGTAGTAAGCATTATAAACAAGTTGTTTAATTTGTAGTAAGCATTATAAACAAGTTGTCTAATTTGTAGTTAGCATTATAAACAAGTTGTCTAATTTGTAGTGAGCATTATAAACAAGTTGTCTAATTTTTAGTGAGCATTATAAACAAGTTGTCTCAAATTTGTAGTGGGCAGTATCGACAAGTAACAAAAAAATAGTTTGTTTCTGCTTTCATGCTAAAAAAAAGTAGGGTCGGTCGGAAATTTTTTTTATTTTTTCAAATATTTGTTTTCCTTTTATATTGCAGTATCCATACATGCCGATTAGATACTGACACTGCTGAATGGTATAATATGAGAAATACTTTTAATATCATTCCTGACTATTAAGCTGGTCTTAAGAAAACACAAAAATGATATTATATATCAGATACTTCATCTGCCAACGATGAGAGCATTATTAAAATCTACAACACATAGAAACATACAGCCATTTTGAAACAAAACGTTTGAGTTACACTGATTTGAGAAGAGTAACTGCTTCAAGCATTTTTGTGACCAAAATTTTGAGTAATTTTTTTTCCAAATCGGATAAAAACGAAAATAAACGATTTTCCATCAAAAATCCTTAAAAAAAGTTTTGAGTTGGGGGGTAAAATCTAGGGTCGGTCGGGAAAGCGGAAACAAACAATTTTTTTTCTTATGCCTAATTTTTGTCTGTTTTGCCAAAGTGTGATTTATATGTTTGAATCTTTCAACAGAGAAGAATGACATTGATGCTGTATGCTATGCCACAAACGAGAACCTGGACAGTTCTAATGCCCTGTATGTTCTCCTACAAGATGTCAACCAGCGGAAACAGTCCAGCGGCGGAATCAAACTAACAGCCGGTAAGAAATTTGTCTGAAACCCCAGGTGAAATATATATTGTCTCCCTGTAAGAAATACTGTGGAATCATTAGACTTCCGTGTGGTTCAGTTTTTGTGTTATTCGTTAATAGCTGTCACCCACGAATCAGAATTTACATCCTCGACGAAAACTTATTATAAAAGATTTAGTTTTCCTACTGAAACTAAAAACTGACGCATCCACAATACTACATCCCCACAAATAAAACAAACCCACAGTCCCTGAAAATTGACCCTCACACATTTAAATGATTCAATAGTATGACACATGTATGCAGAAATAAGTTTCCTGTCTGGTTGTTACTTTTAACACAAGTCAAAACATTACCAAAACATCTCTTTAGAAGGAGAGAATCAAGTAAATGATTAGACCTGTCAACACTTTTATATTGTGCTGCTCTCGGGAAAGTAAACAAACCATACCTACATGTACCCAATCAAAATCCTAGCCTTAATCTTCGGTCCTGCATTAAAAAAACTCCTGTAGGATTCATCCATAGTTGGAAAATATTTGATAGACAAATTAAGATTTGAAAATGAAATTAAATACTATTAAATTTATGATACAGGTTCACCCTGTTATAATTTTAAGCTCACCTAAATCGTGGGTTCGGGTGAGCTCTTCTTATCACAGCCATCCATCTGTATGTCAGTCTGTCCGTTTGTCTCATTTTTGACTTCTTCTTAAGAACCATTAGGCCAAATTATACCAAACTTAGTACAAAGCATCCTTATGGAAAGAGAATTTCAAATTGTTTAAAGAAAGAGCAAATAAGTTTTTTTCAAAAAGGAGATGGATGTAATTGCTTTAAAAAGCTTCTGCTTAAGAACCAGTGCAACAGAAATGCCAATATTTACAAAGAAACTTGTACATATAGTGAAGACTCTACATTGTAAAATCCTGACCCCCGAACAAATAATGGGGCCTAAGAGGGGTTCAAAGTTTGACATAGAAATATAAAAGGAAATTGTTTTAAAATCTTCTTCTCAAGAACTATGATGCTACAATTTAAGAGATTACTATGCAAGCATCCTGATATGATAAAGGTTCTAAATTGTTCAAATCGTGGGGTCCCAATAAAAATTTAAGGTGTAACTTAGAAATATATAGGGAAATTGTTGAAAAACTGATATAGAATGATACATCCTCAAATAATGTAGATTCTTAATTGTTCAAATCGAGACCCTAAACCAATACTGGAGTCCCAATAAGGGTTTAAAATTTAACTTAGAAATGTATAGGCTTAGGGAAGATGTCGAAGAACAGATATAGAACTATACAAAAACTGTTGGTCTGTTGAGATATGTAGCCCATGGGCCTCTTTATCCCACAGTTTTACAACTTATATGTTGATTTTCTATGATCTAGGTTCCCCCTGTAACAATTACCAAGGTTACTGTGATGTGTTTTCTCGTTGCCGTGGCGTTGATAATGAAGGACCACTACAGCGACTGAAGAACTTGATATTTAACGAAAAAACGCTGGCCAATATAAAGAACTGGATTATTGTAAGTCATGCTGGATTATTGTAAGTCATGCTGAATTATTGTAAGTCATGCTGAATTATTGTAAGTCATGCTGAATTATTGTAAGTCATGCTGGGTTATTGTAAGTCATGCAGTATTATTGTAAGTCATGCTGGATTACTGTAAATCATGCTGGATTATTGTAAGTCATGCTGGATTATTGTAAAGCATACTGGGTTATTGTAAGTCATACTTGATTATTGTAAGTCATGCTGGATAAATGTAAGTCATGATTGATTATTGTAAGTTATGCTGGGTTATTGTAAGTCATACTGGGTTATTGTAAGTCATACTGGGTTATTGTAAGTCATAATTGATTATTGTAAGTCATGCTGGATAAATGTAAGTCATGCTGGATAAATGTAAGTCATGCTGGATAAATGTAAGTCATGATGGATTATTGTAAGTCATGCTGGGTTATTGTAAGTCATACTGAGTTAATGTAGGGTAACAATAAATATAATTGCTTTTTCTTTGGTCTGAAATATCACACTTTCATTGGTTTAAACATAGCACTCGATTGCCTCATATATCTCTATGTTTGTTCAGTGAAAAGTAATATTCGGCAATATGGCTGTCATTGGCTGACACTTCGCCTTGTTATTTGGTTGATCTATTGATGGCATGATGTATAAATATATAGATGTACTGTTATAGGAATATTGGTGGGCCGTCTTACTGATGGCTATAGGCCTTATCCTGTTTATGGGATTCTGTGCTGTATCTAACATGTTATACTGTAAATAACTTGTGTTATATATATAAAATGTAATGTTGTAGGAATATTGGTGGGCTGTGTTACTGATGGCTATAGGCCTTATCCTGTTTATGGGATTGTTAATCAAGTTATGTGCTGTATTTAACATGTTAT
The DNA here is from genome assembly GCF_025612915.1 of Magallana angulata. Lineage (NCBI taxonomy): Eukaryota > Metazoa > Mollusca > Bivalvia > Ostreida > Ostreidae > Magallana > Magallana angulata. Next base: position 2,245,457 of record NC_069112.1, on the reverse strand, counting down.
ACTGTAAATAACTTGTGTTATATATATAATGTAATGTTGTAGGAATATTTGTGGGCCGTCTTACTGATGGGTATAGGCCTTATCCTGTTTATGGGATTGTTAATCAAGTTATGTGCTGTATCTAACATGTTATACTGTAAATAACTTGTGTTATATATATAATGTAATGTTGTAGGAATATTGGTGGGCCGTCTTATTGATGGCTATAGGACTTATCCTGTTTATGGGATTGTTCATCTTGTTCTGTACTGTATCTAACATGTTATACTGTAAATAACTTGTGTTATATATATAATGTAATGTTGTAGGAATATTGGTGGGCCGTCTTACTGATGGCTATAGGCCTTATCCTGTTTATGGGATTGTTCATCAAGTTCTGTACTGTATCTAACATGTTATACTGTAAATAACTTGTGTTATATATATAATGTAATGTTGTAGGAATATTGGTGTGCCGTCTTACTGATGGCTATAGGCCTTATCCTGTTTATGGGATTGTTCATCTTGTTCTGTACTGTATCTAACATGTTATACTGTAAATAACTTGTGTTATATATATAGTGTACTGTTGTAGGAATATTGGTGGGCCGTCTTATTGATGGCTATAGGACTTATCCTGTTTATGGGATTGTTCATCAAGTTCTGTGCTGTGCACACACCCAGCTCAAACCCTAACGCCAAACCAGCCTTGAAATTGACGGACACATTGAGGCGACGACGCCGTCACCCAGAGCAACAGTATCGAGCCCAGGTAGGATGGTCAATGACCTTGACATAGTTATTTGAGGACAGATAATGTCAAGGTCGTACTTAAATTACAGATAAAGAAATTATAACATCATAAAATATAGATCACCTGGGCTAAAGAAACTTTGTGATGTAATACAAATGGTTACACAATAGTTGAATGTCATACAAAATGCGATCAACCACTGATTAGATTGACAGAGTAATGATGATAGACTGATAATGTCGGACTTTATAGGGTTAATGGAGTGAGTGACTACATCATTGGTAGAGTCACAACTACACACAACAAGTTTTTCCGCTGGTGTCTTACAATGTCTTGTCTAGAAGTAGTCTGGATTTCCTGGATACATGGAAATAGTCTGGATTTCCTAAACCAATAATGGTTTTGATATAAAAAAAAAATCATAGTCCTAGTGCAGGATGCTTAAGACCATAGTCCTAGTGTAGGATGTTAAGGACCATAGTCCTATTGTAGGATGTTTAGTACAATAGTCCTAGTGTAAGGTGTTAAGAACTTTAGTCCTTGTGTAGGATGTTTAGGACTATAGTCCTAGTGTAGGATATTAAGGACCTTATTCCTACTATAGGATGATCTGTAGAAAATAGGGGTGATATGTGATATATTAACAGATGTATGAATAAGATTGGACATATTTATATATTGGATTATTTATTTATCAACATCTTAATTGTCACTAATGGTCAATGTGGTTACTTTGCCTTCAAGTCTTACGTTTAGAGATTTCTATTTAATCATATGCTTTACTAACTGTGATATGCACTAAAACAAACAATGATGTTCTTCACTTACACACTGTTATGGATCATACTGCTACTCAACAACTGACATTTAATAGGACTGGACGGTAATGGCCATTTTTAGACTGTATTGATCTCCGTTCAAAGAAGAGCTGTAGATAAAGTAAAGGAAAATATTCAAATTTTATAACGAAAGTATAAAATTTTGTAATTTGTCTTTACCAATTAAAGTTTATAGCCTTTAGAACTTATCTGAAAATTTAAGATAACTGCATTAACTTCAAACTATAACCTTTCTCTTCAATCAGACATTTGTTTAATTATTTCATTGAAACTCAAGTTATTGTTCTAGAGAGATTTTTAAAAACTCTTAAATAATTGATGAAGATAAATGAAAGTTATGTAAACACTAAGTGCTCTAAGAATTACTTGTATCTGTAACTGATGCACTAATAGCATAATAATCTAAAGAACGAGTGTACTTATGGGCCCCGGTAAAAAGTGAAAAAATGAGGATTCTAATTATGTTTTAACTTTTTCGTTTCACATCATCTCTTGATATAAAATTTAGTTTTGGTTGTAACACGCTTTCTGATTGACTAAAAATTAGTTTATATTGTAAAAAGAACGTTGCTTACGTCATAGTAAGGCTAACGTCAAAAACGTATTAATCCGCCTGACGTTACATTTGAATGTTTTACAATTTAATGTAATTTTAAAGGTCAAATGACCGTTTTTATCTACGATTTATAACAAACAATTAAATCATGAACAATGAATTCAAATATTAACTAATTTCATACGATATAAATTGGTAAGGGTCAACCGACATTCCTGAATGTATATACTAAATCAAGGACGGGCATTCATTTCAAAGCCTTTGTTTACTGTCAGCCTAACCGAGTACAAATGTGTGTAAAAGACAAATAACGCAGTTTACATTTAAAACATTCCTGTGAAAATGTTTGTACAACATCAGGTCAGTCTTTAAAAAATGAAAAAAAGTATAAAAAAATTAAAGGTATTTCCTTTGAAATATAATCAGCGTGGCCCATGTTAAACCAACGCATGGATTAAATTCTTCCAAATAGACACTTGGGTCCTAACCTGGTAGACGTTTGTCAAATGTGCTCATTGTAAAATACTGTTACGTTTAAATCTTTTTGTTCTGGCTTTGTAAGATTAGGAATGTTTGTTTGATCACTATGGCATTTAAAAATCAACAATTGTTTAAAATGTATATTAATTTCCGTGAAGTTAAGGTGGTATGGGACATCTGTCGTCGATATTAATGTGGAGTAAAATATTTGGAAAGGTAAAAGTTATTAAAAGCCCAGCGGGATTCGAACCTATGGCCTATAGATTTGTAGTAAACCATCTAATCCACTGCACTACGCTGTTAGATGACAACATTGGGAAAGAAACTACTAACATAATACAGTTTATTTAATTGTTTATTCTGATAAACAATACACCACAATATGAAAGTGTCCCATGCCAACTTAAGCGTGCATTTGAAACAGAAGTTTCCATCAGTGCTTGAATATTACGGAAAAAAGAAACTTGTTTATATTTTCTACATGTAAACGGCACTGAAAAGGGCCAATTCTCTATAATTTAAGTGCACTCGTTCTTTTCAAAATAATTATGCATGCAAATATACTTTGCCTGTTTAAGTTTCTAATGAGAGGTTACAGCTTAAGCTTTCCATAGTTTAATGAGCTTTTATAAGCTTCTTAACCTTTTTTTTATTAACTATTGCTACTTTCGTTGGCAGCACTATTTTTTAACATTTAACTTTTTAACATTAAGAAATTTGAAACAGAATATTTATTCAGAGATTAAATGTTTAAGGGGTCTGGGTGGCAATCCACCATTAAATATAATTTTTTTTTTGAAATTATAGACCAATCCACACTTTACAAAAGTTATGTCCCTTGGCCGCCATCTTTGGGGAAAAACCCATAGGTTTCTCACTGTAACTTTTGTAGTTTAAAGGTTTGTAACTTTGTCATTTGGCAATAAAATTCCGTTGCCGTTGTGTAGTTTGATTGCCCAAGAATGGGGCAATCCACACATCGAAGGAATAAACTAAATTCAAATAGATTTAATCACAGGACGCCCAAAATTTTGTTTGGTAGCATAACGAAGAAAAATGTTTGGTCTTTCCCTTTTGACCTTGGATTGACCCTGCAAAGGGAAACAATCTTTGCAAAGTGTGGATTTGACAAGAATACTGACTGACCTTTTCACACTTATTATATCAATTGCCGATTTGTGTACGAAATTGTGCCATTTATGCAATTACGACAAAGAGCTCACGGCAGGTGTGACCGGTCAGCAGAGGATGCTCGCTCCTCCATGGCACCTGATCCTACCTCTAATTATTATAGAGGTCCATGTTTGATCTGCTCCAGAATAGTAATTTTCAATTGGACTTTTGATTGTGTACACTGTTCGTTATCACCACATGTCATCCATATAATTGAAGCTTATTATTAACATACATTCGTTTATACCCCCAATAAATGTTTTACATGACATGTAGTTTGACACAATATAGTAGATTATCAAACAATATTGTATTGTTTATTACATACCTTTTAATATACCTTCATCACCTGAACACTGTTGTTAATACCACATGTCATTTTTAATAAATCTATAAACGATTATGCAATAAGAAACAATTATAAATTTTAGCCTTGACATTATGATTTGTTTGTGTGTCTAAACCTTAAAACAGTGTACTTGCTCTAATATAGATTTAATAGATATAAACTTTTGTCAAAAGTAGCCACTGCCATCCGACCGTCTCCAAGTATAGACCAAGTGCTGTATATTTTATTATATCCCTGCAAACGAAGTTTTTTCTGCGAAAACATTACAAAAGCAAAACTCTTCATTTAAACCGTATGTAATTTACTATAGTTTTAAACTATTTGCGAATTTAAAAAAACAAAAAACTTACCAATTGCTTCTTTTAAAGGGATCACCTCAGAATAAAAGTTTATTTTCTCTGAAAATTGCCAGCAGATTAAGAAAATACTATAATGGTGTAAATTTTAACATGTTGTTAGTAATATCATCATTTTCTACCATACTGTAAAAAAATACTAAATCATTCCATCTGCTTATAGTTTTGGGCATCTCAAAATATCGAAATGCATCAAGTTTTGCTGTACCTATAGATTTGAAATATTACAACTGTAGATTAAATGACCCCCCCCCCACCCTTCCAGAAAAAAATGACAATGGACAATCAGCCAAACCATGATTCATACAGTATAATGGTTCCCCTCATAGTGTAACATACTGTATACAGGGTTATATTCGCCCATGATTTTACTTTAGGTTTTTTGCTCCACGTTTCACACCTTAATAAATCGTCCAATCACATTAATGTGATAGATAATGCTTATTTAACACAGTTATTGAATTTGTCCAGTCTTAAATTCACCTACTGACAAAGAGGGACGAAAAAAAACTAGGCTGATAATTTCCATGTATATTAATCCTTGAGTTAATAGCAATAAAACACTAAATATGACACTGTCTGGGTTTTGTAGAACCACGACACTCAATACCCTTTGATAGTTGTAAGTATATATATCCTGTCTAAGGCAAATCTACATGTGTGAATTAACCTGCATATATCCTAGCACTGCACATCAGCGAAATCTCACAGCCAGTCTCAAAACAACACCCCTGACAGGAACCAACTTCCTCTTCTTTCTTTTACATGCACTTATATAGTGAGAAAATATCTGCAAGAAAAAAATGTCCAAATTCCTTCTGTTCTCACATTCATATAGCATTATACGTAAGCAATGTTTTATAAAGTGAAATTAGGCGACTAGCCGTGAGATTTGGTTGATGTCGGCCATTATCTATACAGAAACCTTACCAAATTTGTGTGCTTAAAACTGCTGTCGTAGTTTGCACTAGTTAGATAACTTTTTAATGTCTAGTCTAATTGTACTTACTTTTTATCCTTTGTAATGAAGAAGTCAGACCTGGTATTAATAGAAAAACAACTGATTAGGTACACAACAAGAATACACGTGCAAGAAACAAAATAAAAACAGATATTTATGATAAATGTATTGTTGAAAAGTTATATTATTAACACAAATTTGATAGAAGAGGAACATAATCTTTACGATGAATACAGCATGAGTTGCACCTCTGAGATATTCTAAGGTATACACCAAGAATAAACAAGGGGGGGTGGGGGTAATAAAATCAATTGAAGGCAAAACGAGTCCACCGTACTGCTATATCGTTGTGAATGATCAATTTAACATACAGATACGTGTTAATCAGGAATCGTTTATTCATGTTACATATATGTCCTTTCCAAGCAATACGTGCTAGCAGCTGGCTAACAGCTCCATCTGTTTGAACAGACTTGCCTGCTTGATTCATTGTAGCACATTCTGATACTTTCATAAAGAATCACACATCAAAGTCATGTTTTCTTTAACTTTGTTTTCATCGATCATTTGATATAGATGATAAAGTTGATGCCTCTGAAGATGTTGTGAAAGTGAATGATAGATGGCATCATTCCGTGATAAAATATCACTCGGTTCTCTTTACATTAGATGGATCTCTAACTTCATTGGTAGTATCGCCTGATCAGTCGGTTCTCTTTACATTAGATGGATCTCTAACTTCATTGGTAGTACCGCCTGATCAGTCGGTTCTCTTTACTTTAGTGGATCTCTAACTTCATTGGTAGTATCGCCTGATCAGTCGGTTCTCTTTACATTAGTGGATCTCTAACTTCATTGGTAGTACCGCCTGATCAGTCGGTTCTCTTTACATTAGTGGATCTCTAACTTCATTGGTAGTATCGCCTGATCAGTCGGTTCTCTTTACATTAGATGGATCTCTAACTTCATTGGTAGTATCGCCTGATCAGTCGGTTCTCTTTACATTAGATGGATCTCTAACTTCATTGGTAGTATCGCCTGATCAGTCGGTTCTCTTTACATTAGTGGATCTCTAACTTCATTGGTAGTATCGCCTGATGGGTTTGTGGCAAATTGTACGTGTTCAGATTTCGATATGGTTATTCCAGATGAGATGGGTTTATATTCAAAGTTTGTAGAGTTCTTTCGGGTTTTGACCAATCAATAAGTGATAGAAAGAAAATCAGCTTAGAGAAACTGTATTCCACATGCTACCATGGAATTAAATAGACATATCATTGAATAGAAGGTTGTTTTTAGTTGGGATATGACTTAAAAGGGAACATTCACAGAATGTGTGTGAGTTCCTGTCATTTGGTTGCATGTTGGACATGAGCTGTTTACGTACAACGTAATACACTTACATGTATTTCAGTGGACCCAATGACCAAGTTTCATAAAATTGTATATATTGAAAACAACCCTAAACGTTACCCTAATAGTATAACCAGTGTTTGTACTTAATGCATTACTTGATTATAAGATTTGTACACGTCTTCTGTAATTTTGTAATGAACTTCTGTATCAGACGAATTTTACGCTTAGATTTAGACGTAAACTTCAAAACTAAAGCTTCTACAGTTACGTATAGTAAAAACACTTATTGTTAAAAACTGAATCAGATGCAGAGCCTTTTTTTTATAAGGTGAATTTTGCGACATAGTAATGTGTATGTCCTTTATTTACAAGCAACCAAGAGCAACATCAAAGATTTAGGGTAAACGTTTAGCCAATTTAGCCACACGCACGCTGCCGCTTCCATACTTTCTCCTTTACCCTTTTCGCCTCTTACACTACGGCATTTATAGTAATGGTGGTGGGTGCCAGATGCATTATGGGTATAACTAGATAACATCACGTGTTGTACTGGGTTTTGTTTTCCACCAAGTATTTAAGAATAAAGAATATAGGGGACTATTGAATTAAATATGAACAATCTGGGTTTTTTTTTAATTTTTTTTTTTGAAAAGTATGTGCGAAAATATGTTCGATTAATTTTTAATTTATAATTAAAAAGATAAATGTCAGTGATTATTTGAATCTTATATTTTGAATAAATATTAAAGAATTTGTTCGTAATGTAATTTATATTCTGATAAGTGTGTGCGAGAGGGAAATTAGAAGTTGTAATTTATAGCATAACTAATCTACTCTTTCCTTGAAAAAAAAAAAAACGAACATTGAGATGCAGTTAGTTTAGTGTATTATACCATTTCTAAAGATACGATTCTAAGTTCTGTTTTATTGTATAAAGATAAGATTTTAAATTGTGTTTTATTCTATAGTATGGTCAATAAATCTGCTATAAAGCTGATAGATAATTAATAATAATCTTTTTTTGGTTAAACAATGTTATAAATTAATGTTGGTCAACAAATGGTACATGTAAACGGGCACAGTTTGTCTTTTTAACAGATGTTTTACATCTTGTGGTAATTACAATTCAAAATGAGAACTTGCGTTGCACAAAAAGATCAATGTCATATGCCGAAAAATATTTCTAGAAGTGACGCTTTTGAAATTCGAATGATAATATTATGTGTTTGTACAATTGAAACAGTAGATTATTTGGAGATGTGTAATCATAACTAAGCAATTTAATTGCATGCACTTACTAATATTTTTTCTTCATTTTATAAAGACTAGTACAATTTGTTACGTTATGTGTTTTGACGAATTGTATCAATACTGAGCCTTGTTAGGGTCTTCCGTTTCCAACGGAAGACCCTCTTGTTATTCTACGGTTTCTTTTTCTTTATTAGGGTCTTCCGTTTCCGACGGAAGACCCTCTTGTTATTCTATTGTTTCTTTTCCTTATTATTATTTTATTTTTTATTTTTTTTCTGACTTTTTTCGAACGCTATTTCTCGTGAACTACTAGACCGATTTGCATGAAATTTTCAGGACGTATTGAACATCAAAAGCACTTGATTTTATAAAAATTATATCTGATGACGTCACTTCCGGTTCGAGATTTTGAGGATTTAGTGAAATTTTAAGGCCCATTTTGTCCACGTAACTTCTCAAAAACTAATTGAGATAGAAATAAGAAACTTTCAGGGATAGTAGATGAATGTCTGTAGATGATCCTATTTATTTGATTTTTTGAAAAATGCGCAAGGCGGCGAAGCTCGCCTGAGCTAAAAAATTGGCACCAATTTTTTTCAAGAAATTTTCGCACATTTTCGGCCCTAGCTTTTAATGTGTAAATATTTTGCTAAGACATGTAATGCAAAAGTTGTTCAGATTAACTAGATCTTTCGTTTGCTTTCAAAAAAAGGGGCCGGCCCCTCAAATTAGGGGCTAAGAGTGCTCTAAAGTATTTTTGCAATAACTCTTTACTGCAAAATAATTTGTTATCAATCATAGAACCAAAAATGTTCATAGTACATCTGTTTATCTTAACAGTACCATGTCGAAGTCATATGTTACGTAATTAGGGGCTAAAAGGGGCCAAAAGTCCGAAATTTTGATCTTAAATATCTAGAAAAGAAGAAATATTTTGATAAGCATTATAGAACAAAAAATGCTTAAAATAATGTTTTTAACAATATGCTTTCTAAAAAAATTTTGTTGGTGTCCCAGTAAGGATTTTAAGGGTCGGCCCCTAAAACACAATTGTTCAGATATATTTAAAACGGTCAACAATTTCTAAACACTTGTTGAACAAAATGTGTTTATATTTACAAGACCTTTTATTTGATATTAAGAAAAAGGGACTGGCCCCTCAAATAAGGGGCCAAGAGGGCTGTAAATTCTTTTTATAATAACTCTTAACTGAAAAATAATTTATTATCAATTATAGAACAAAAAAATGTTCATTGTACATCTGTTTATCTATACGGTACCATACATATGTCATATGATACGTAATTAGGGGTTTTAAGGGGCCAAAAGTTCGAAATTTTGATCTTAAATATCTAGAAAAGGAGAAATATTTTGATAAGAATTATAGAACAAAAAATGCTTAAAATAATGTTCTTAACGATATGGTATCTAAAACATATATGTTGGTGGCCCTGGTAAGGAGTTTAAGGGTCGGCCCCTAAAACACAATTGTTCGGATATCTCTAGATCGGTCAACAATTCGTGAATACATGTTGAACAAAATATGTTTATATTTACAAGACCTTTCAGTTGGTATCAAGAAAAAAGGAGTGACCCCTCAAATAAGGGGCCAAAGGGGCTATGAAGACTTTTCATAATAACTTATTTTTTGCGATAATTTGTAATTAATCATAATAACAGAAAATAAGAGCTTTTTATTCATAATTCAAAACTGAAATCCGTTCTTAAATCGGACGATGTAATACAGAGATATAGGGGTTTTAAAATTGATTTTTCCGGACATTTTGATTCCACATTCTTGGTTAAGAAAATAGTTTTATGTTCAGAGTTAAATGAACTCGTACCTAAAATTATTCGATAATTGTTGAATCGTACTTTTACACATTTGGATTTGTATTTGCTAAGTCGTTCTTGAAATCGATAAGCTTTGTTAATTCGAACTTGGAATCATTCGGATTTTGTTAATTCGTACCAAGAATAATTCGATTTTTTTTTCGTCTTAGTTTCTTATGTTGGTTTAAGAACCCTGCTTTTTACAGGAACTTCTAGCTTTACTTTCGACATTACCGGAAGACCCACTCGTTGCTTTGCAACGAGCTTTGCTCTAGTTATTCTTTTTTTTCTTTTTCTGACTTTTTTGGAGCGCTATTTCTCAAAAAACTTCCAACCGATTCGCACAAAATTTTCAGGACGGATAAAACATGATCGGCGCTACATTTAATAAAATTTTTAAATGATGATGTCACTTCCGGTTTCAGATATTGACGATTTTGTAAATTTTTAAGGGTCATTTTGTCCACGCATCTCCTCCGTAACTAATCAAGATAGAAGCTTGAAATTTTCAGGGATTGTTGATGAATGTATGTAGATGTACCCCCATGCTTCCAATGATGTAAATTGTTAAAGGCCTCAAAGCTCGCCTGAACCTGAAAATTGGCACCAAATTTTTTCACGAAATTTTTGCACATTTTCTGTGATATCTTTTAATGTATAAATATTTTGTTAAAACATGTAATACAAAAGCTGTTTTAAATTACACGGGCTTTCGTTTAATATCAAGAAAAAGGGGCTGGTCCCTCAAATTAGGGGCCAAGAGGGCTCTAAAGTCTTCTTACAATAACTCTTTACTGAATAATAATTTGTTATTAATTATAGAAGCAAAAATGTTCATTGTTGGGCTGTTTATCTATACAGTACCATGCTTAAGTAATATATTACGTAATTAGGGGTTTTTAGGGGGCCAGAATTCAAAACTTTGATCATTAATATATGAAAAAGGAAAAATATTTTGCAAAGCATTTTAGAACAAAAGTTGCTTAAAATAATGTTCTGTACAATATGCCACCTTAAATTTTTTTGTTCATGACCCCATTTAGGAGATAAAGGGCCGGCCCCTAAAACACATTTGTAAAGATATCCTAAGAACGGTTAACATTTCGTGAACACTTGTTGAACAAAATATGTTTATATTTGCAAGACCTTTCATCTGAAATCAAGAAAAAGGGGCTGGCCCCTCCAATTAGGGGCCAAGAGGGATCTTAAATTTTCTTACAAGAACTCTTTACTGAACAATAATTTGTTATTAATTAATGAAGCAAAAATGTTCATTGTACAGCTGATTATCTATACAGTATCATACTTAAGTCATATATTACGTAATTAAGGGTTTCAAGGGGCCAGAATTCAAAATTATGATCATAAATATCTGAAAAAGGAGAAATATTTTTAAAAGCAATGTATAACAAAAGTTGTTCAAATAAATGTTCTTAACAATATGACACCTAACATTTTGTTGTTAGTGGCCCCGGTAAGGGGTAAAAAGGTCGGCCCCTTAAACACAGTTGTTTAGATATCTCGAGAACGGTTTACAATTCATGAACATGTAGAACAAAATATGTATATATTAGCGGGACCTTTTATTTGATATCAAGAAAAAGGGGCTGACCCCTCAAATAAGAGGCCAGAAGGGCTACTAAGTGTTTTTATAATATCTTTTTTCTGACAAATAATTTGATATTAATTATAAAGCAACAAAGGAGCTTTTATTAAGCTTAATTCAAAACTGAAATCCGTTTTAAATTTGGACGATGCATTACAGAGATATCGGGGTTTAAAAATTGATTTTTCCGGAAATTTTGATTCCGCGTCCTTGGTTTAAAAAATAGCTTAATGTTCAAAGTAAAATTAACTCGTACCAAAAATAATTGTTAAGTCGTACTTAAACACATTCGGATTTTTTTGTTAAGTCGTTCTTGAAATCAGGAAGGTTGTTGTTAAGTCGTACTTAAAATAATTCGGATTTTATTAAGTCATACCAGGAATAATTCGATTTCTTTCATCTTTTTATTTTAGTTACTCTTGTTATTGGTTTAAGAGCTCTGCTTCTTACAGGAACTTCCAGCTTTACTTCCGACATTAAAGGAAGACCCACTCGTTGCTTTGCAACGAGCTTTGCTCTAGTTTTTATTTCTTATTGTAGGGCCCATCGGGACCCCCGCCGCCATACTCAGCACACGGAGGCCCACCACAGGGGCACAGGAAGGGAGCAGGGGCTAAAGGCGGGAGATACAATAATTTAGAAATGCGCAAAGTTTGAACCATATATCATCTAAATTGAATTCATCGTATTTAATGATTTTTTTAACGAATGTACACTAGAAGAACAACATTTCCATATGTGTTTTGAATGATGTAGTCCTTTGGTATTTTTGATAATATTACATTTGTGTTAAAGATACAGATCTGTGTTCATTTCTTTGTAAATCAATATGCAAACATAATTCCTATTATGAAAAACAATATGACGGGGTATTGGGGTTTCAATTGTTCATTATTTTTTAATAAATTATTTCCTTCTGTATTTTGGTAGAATGATATTACATTGAGGCATTTTTGATTGTTAAGGTCAGGCGACACGTTCCTCAATTTTATATAACTTTTTCCAGGAATTTGTTGATGGTTTACAACTATTTTGACAAGCTTTCTTGCAAAAAATTAGGGTTCCTTACAAGGCATTTCTACAAAATACTAGAGTATGCAATTTCCTATATAATCTTCTTGGAAATACACTCGAATTGCTGATGTAAAAATAAATACATATACAGCACAGCAAAATTCACTATAGAGGAACTCTATCTCGGCCGGAGCAGGGATTTGAACTCACGACCTCCAGAACATGTACGCTTCTGGCAGTGAGCGGCCACGGTTCTAACCACTCGGCCATCTAGACACATAACCACATGTAATTAAATTTTAATCATTTTTAAAATAATTATAAAATTAATAATTTTATTGGAACTCTCTATAACGAGGAGATACAAAAAAGATTCTTGAAGAACGTGTCGTCTGACCTTAATTTTTTGTGCTCATGCATACAGTGTTAGTTATTGTTTACTTCAGTTTGAATCATGTTATAAAATAAAAGGCTATACTAATCATTGTAATGTAAGCAAATATACTTTAAAAATGTGATCCATTGTTTCAATCAAGTCAAATACCTTCGTTATTAATTGCACTAATAGTATAACTATGTTTAGATGATGGCCTATCGAGTAAATGTAAATCATTTATGCCCTTTTCTTATGGATTAAAAATATCAGGTTTTTCCATTGTGTGCTATTGAACTGACTGGAGCAGAATTACCGCATCTTGGAATGTGACGTAACAATGGTATATGTATTCTATTGGTCGTTCTATTTCCTAGCATAATTTGTGTGAAAAATTTCCAGCTTTCCGTGGACTCTATCTAACCATCATTTTTCTTTATGTATACATATCTTTGAAAGTGGGTTTTTGCCACTTAATTTGTAAACGTTTGTTCATTACTTTAACTCTGTCTATAAACCATTTTAAGTTGTTAACAGTTCTTTAAATATGTCTTACGTCTGTTTGTGTCTTTACTGAGTACAGTATACGTACATTTAAGGTACGTGACAAGTCCATTACACAATGGTAGTCACGTTATCATATCCTTGTCAACTTTCAGGATAGCAGCACTGTAGGAGCACCATGAACTGACACAAGTAGAAACTGCAATATATCCTCTATTTTAATTGTATGCTATTCAGAAATGCATTTAACCAATGTTGATGATGTACAGGCGATATGTAACTACATTTTTTAACAATTGTTTTCACTTTATTTCCCCCTTTCTATTTATTTTATTTCATCGCAACTGTAGCCTAAAGAAAAGGACTGGAATGTTTTGTTGGGGGGGGGGGTTTCCCGGGTCTTCAAATGATTCTCCAATCACCGTAAAAATACATGTTTGACCTCCTCTTCCAGAGTTTTAACTGTTTCATATTTCCCTATGCTGAAAGTCCCAGGACATCTATTTAGTGACTTAATGGTTTAACACATGTTGTCATCTAGCCACCTACAATACCAAGCACCTGCTAATGATGCTAGTTATTTATTTTGCTTAGTGCCATTCACAGGACGACTTACCAATATATAAATAGTTATTGTTACATGGGAAGTTGTCTATGTTAAAACAAGAAATTATCTATGTATATTGTCAATGAGATCAGTTATTTTGGATATAAATATGGGTCGGCTTAATTATTTAACAGAGTGGAAACAAAAGGAGAGATTGTAACTTTATTATTCTTAGAAATTTAGTTTAGATCCCAGATTGGGAGTCAATAGATCGCTTTGATATAATTAGCTATTTTCATCAGTTTAGGTTCCCCTCCTGTTAGTTTTTTTGCATTGTGAGAATCTCGTGCATTGTTTAAATCGCTTTATTCAATCTTCTATAGATTTTGATTGATCATGGAATGTTACGATTCTTCATTTTAAGGTGGTATGAGACACCTCCATATTGTGACGTACTATAGAAAGAAATGTAAAGGTTCATACTTTTATCAACAGTAATATCGACAGGTCTTCCATACCACCTTAACATGTTTGTTCTTTTATTTTCTCTTTGGTTGGTGCTGATGATGTTTTGTTCATTTACAATGTAATTAACGTTACAAATGTGTATCACCTCCTCCATTTATTAAATCCTGTGAATTGACCCAGTGTTCTGTAAAGAAAAGGTTGAGATGCATTCTGTTTTAAATGTAACGCATAATTGTAAACATTGTTATGAAACTTTCCTTGAGAGCTGTTGAACATAGAAAAAAAACAATACTAAAATGACACTCATTTGCTGTAAAACATTGTGTTATTTATTTAACTTAAAGTTTGTTTCGTCATGTTTATTCTTCGCTGTGAGACATTTATTTTACTGGAAACAATAAAACAAAATCCTATGAAAAGGGTATCTTTTTCTTGATTGTCTAAAAAAAGGGTATTGAAATATTACCAAAAAATAGTTATATTGTAACGTAACATAGGTAACACAGAGTAAAGAATTAATAAACGCGGGAAAATTCGAACAGAATAAATGCAAATGGCAAATATTTGAAAACATCTTTGATTTTTATGATTCATTACTGGTGTTTATTATATTTGCACATCAATGAAATATTTGATATATCTATTGGTATATTTTTTTATTTTTTACAATATTACGTAAATAGTTAAGGACGAAATGGTTTATATATATGTATTAATGTTTTTTTCTTAATACTGTATTACGTACATAGTTTGGCTGGTCTTGATCTGGACAATGGATTTACGTCAGACCGTGGAAGATGGTCATCTAAAAAAGTCGTTCACCTACTTTTACTTTTACAATTACTTTTAATGTAGGGTTATAATTATGGTTTGTTATTTTTCATTTATGAATTGTGTATTTGTTAGAAATCGATTGATTCAAAAAATTTTAAATAAACAATAAAGATACATTCCTGGGATTCTTTGGTTAATATATTACTTGATTCGTTTAATAACTTGAGTTCTGTTTTTTGTTTGAGAATGACGAGTTATAATCTAAGTATAACATTGTGGGTCTTTTCAAATCAGAAATTAACTCTTTTAATAATTACGTATTACAAATTATTAATGTCCTTATTGCTAGACAATAATTTTTTTTAGACAAACTAAATCATAGCTCAATAAACAAAGAAAACAATGCAATAAAGACAAGTGCATGCTCGAGGCATGGATTTTAAATGGGTAGAGCCTATTCCAATCTGATCTTGAAGTATTAAAATAATAAAGACAAGTTGAGAGTTAGCTAGATAAGTTTGAATGAAATTACCACCATTTATTAACATTTCACCCAGTGACGAAAATCGGGGTTACATGGGACACTCAACATATAACTATCACCGGGGAAAATAAGGTGTTTCTATGATGTTTATATTTCCAAGATATTATAAAAATGTATTCTCCTGGAAATATTGTAAAAATTTTAAAATTCAAAGGGATGAATAAATGTACCACCCATATATCAATATTTCCAGGTGTCTATATTAAAGCATTGAATGATTTATTTGTGACGTCGTCGTGTCAATAACTGCCGTCAGGTGAGCAGTCAAATTGAATAACCCACGACGACCTCAAAAATAAATCATTTAATGCTTATATTTACATTCCCTTACTGACGAAATCAATTGTTTACTTAAATAAATCGATATAAAGTGCAGATCACGGAGGGAGTGAATAAGTAACAGCAAGAACAGCTGTTATATAAAACCGGTTTAAACTGGTTATTACATAGACTGTTGAGTTGAGATCGACGAGCATGAAAATATAATCCATGAAAAATAACTCTTGAAATTTTGCTTTCAACTATAAAGTCAACTTTTTTGTTGAATAATTATAAAAAAAACATGATGTTTTGACAACATTCATGAAATACATTTTTAACCGATAACATAAAAATCACTGTTTGAGAACTACTTATGTAAATTACTCGTAAATTCATACGCAGTGAATAGGTGTTGCATTTAGAGGCATTTAAACATCACGGAATTTAATGGAAAGAAACACAGTAGAATGTAAATATAATGTTATGTGCGAACAAACATTCCCACACCTTCCTGCAGTAATGATGGTAGACTTCTTATAGTCTGCATTATTTTTTCACCTCACCACATCAGTTTAAGCGCTTCAAGTCCTGCAAACAAGTTCATTTAAATTTCATATTAGCCTTGACACCGAAAGGAAGTCCAGTGTCAAACGCATTTAATGTACAGATGGTATACAAAATTTATGCTGATTTATATTCAGTTTGTTCTAATGCTAATTTTATCAGCTTTAACCATAATTTATGAAATTAGTGAAGAAAAATCCGAGTTGTTTAAAAATTGCTGGAGGTGTTGGAGGTGCACCATGTAAATAAATAAATACATGTACCCGCATTTCATATCTTTTCGTACAGAGTATTCTCATCCTGAGACAATGTGCGACAAACAATTTGAACACGCCATCTGATATTAAATTGAAGAAAAAATGATACAGAGCTTCTAAGCAGATTTGCTCAAGGCATATTAATTAGTCATGGAAAGGTTTACATAGAGCGAATGCTTTCCAATTCCAGTTTTAATATTGCCTCATGTATGGCCGGGTTTAAAATAATCTAACATTACATTTTGAAGAAACTTTTTTTTTTATTTTTAAATATAAAAATTTTATAACATGATATAATTTATTAACTTCCAGGGGGTTCTGTCTAAATCGGTACAAAAAAGAAACAAAAAAACAAAACAAAAACAAACAACCCCCCCACCCCCACCCCCCCCCCCAAAAAAAAACAACAAACAAAAAAAACCAAAAAACTAAATCGACCAAAAAATCAAATCAATTCAATATGTATATCCTTCATGCATAACCTAGTAGGCTTCCTCCATTTTATATAATCACTTAAATTTAATTTACTAACTTATGGATTTTTCAGAATCTGATATTACTCATGTTCAATTTAATATAATGTACCAACTTCCAGGATGTTCTGTCTACATCAGCACACGTACGTTTTATTTGTGTACAGACATTGTACCTGTACAGGTATAACCATGTTATCTGTAAGACAAATATGTATGAAATATGGCAAAAATGTACACTATCCATGCTAACAAAATCCAACAAAATACCGGATATATATATCCATAGCAAGGCAAACGCGGACATCTAAAACATCAGATGGTGGATCAAGTACAAATGACCAGTAAGCATTCACTGATAACCGGTCGCACTTGTTGTTTAAGTTGCTCATTGTCATGATCGGCATAATGGTAAAATACGTATACAATTCGTTATTTGTCATTAATGAGTGACTTGCGTGTGAAAAGCTAAAGCGCGGGTGATTCAAAAGTAGTTAGAAAATTAAAACAAATTAGTGTGCCATGGTTTTTTTCACTGTGGCACTTAAAGGAATATATTCCGTTTTTTATGAAAATTTTTAAAGAAAGAAATGTTTTCATTTTTCTATTAAGGTACATAAGTTATTAACTTTCTTCAAATTATACAGTTTAAGTGAAACGCAGTTAAAAGTATTTAATATAAATTCGAATTTATTTATTTTTTGACCGGCCCGATCAATAAACGCCAACCTTTGAAATATTCATTAGCACGTGATGTGACAAGGTAATTTTAGGCGTCGGAACCGGGGGGGGGGGGGGCTAACTTTTTTTTGAAAAGTTAGACCTAACCAGTAGGGACATAGTATCATATAGGGTTTAGCCCCCCCCCCCCCCAACTTTCTTGCAACAAAGATAATTGTTCCTAAATTTACCTTGAAAGATTGAGAAGTTGGAGTCATAGGCATACTAGCCCCCCCCCCCCCTCCCATGATTTGGGGGAAAACAATTTTTTAGGTAAGATTTTTTTTTGGAAGTATAGGTATACCCCCCCCCCCCCCCAACACAAGGATTAGGATTTCCCTGATTTTGGGAATTAATTTTTTTTCCCCAATATTCTGAGGATTAGTCTAGCCCCCCCCCCCCCCCCACTTTCAATTTGCTTCCGACGCCAGTGGAACGTACACATAGGTCGACGCGGAAACGTGGTCGGTCCGTTGGTAGTGGAATAACGCGTTCGAAGAGAAAAGAAAGACAGAAACAGTTTGACAGAAACCGTTGTAAAATGAGATTCTATATAAAAGATGTGTTAGAAACGTCAAGCTTAACTATGGGCTTGCCGGTTTCTTGCTATAGACAGGTGGGTCACACAGCAGTGTGTTTTCTTTGTTTAATAATACATTTACTCATAAAGGAAAAGAAGCGTATGTGAATGGCACGATTCATTGTCTGAATATGATAAAACTTGTAAAGCTATCACTCGAATACTTAAAATTTATAAACTGTATATGTTTTGAGTCGAGGGGCACAAGACGGGATAGTTTTGACGTTCTATTATGTCATACATGTTGTCAATGTATGAAAATAATGCACCCCTGCGAAAGTGTTCGGAATGTGGTTTTTTTTATCGTTGCTAAGTATGTAATCAATCCAGAGGTGTTCGAATGAAAATTCACGAGACTTCCCCGATATTTGTTCAGTTCCTTTGAAATTTCGAGCGAAAGTATAAGTGTCCTGGTCGTTTTTTATATCATATCCTACTTTTATTTATGTTAAAACATGAAAATCTATTAAGTTATTTGTCTTATTGCATCGTCTAGCAGTTATTTAAACTAAACGATGATATTCAGAAAAGAGTTATCGTTCGTGTTCAACCACTCTACACGTGGTTGAAAATGTAAACATTGGGTTGCTTTAAAAATTCATAGCCATGTTTTATGCTTTTGGTGTGTAAAACTATGCTCTTTAGATAAAGAATGAGTGTCAGCTTTGTATAAACACTTAGTCTATCGAGTCATTTTCAAGTAACATTCTGCATAAAATAGTATAGTCTGTTTCACTATTGATGCTATGTCTATGTCAGGCGCTGATCGAAAATTAATCCTTAGAAGAGGGGGGAATTGCTCCTTAGCATGTTAATGAATTCAAACAAATGTAAACACACCTGTGGTATTACCTAGGTCTGCTTTCTGCTTTTCTAAATTACTATTTTCGCGCACATGCGCAAATCCACCTCAAAAGTACACAAAGCAGTGTAGTCAGTTACGTGTAAATTTTAAGGTGTAGTCAATTGACGGTGTTCACAAACCTTTGTTTGTGATGTGTGTTATGGTATATGTGTTAAAACGCGTGATTTTGCGTAATGGTATATGTGATAAAGTGTGTGGTTGTGTGTAATGGTATATGTGTTAAAGTGCAGGAGTGTGTGTAATAATATATGTGTTAGAATGTGTGATTGTGTGTAACGGTATATGTGTTAAAGTGTCTGACTGCATGTGACGATATAAATGCGCTAAACTGTGTGATTGTGTGTTACGGTATATGCGTCAACGTGTGTGATTGTGTGTAACCACAGGCACCTGAATTTTTATTAATCAGTCGCTTAATAATTCATATATCGAAAAATTCTACCCCTACTATATAGAAGTATTTACATATAGTAGGGGTAGAATTTTCCGATATATGACTTAGCGACTGATTAATAAAATTTCAGGTACTTGTGGTGTGACGGTATATGTGTTAAAGTGTTTGATTTTGTGTAACGGTATATGTGTTAAAGTGTGATTTTGTGTACCGGTACATGTGTTAAAGTGTTTGATTGCGTGTAACGGTATATGTGTTAAAGTGTTTGATTTTGTGTAACGGTACATGTGTTAAAGTGTTTGATTTTGTGTAACACTATACGTGTTAAAATGTTTGATTTTGTGTAACGGTATATGTGTTAAAGTGTATGATTTTGTGTAACGGTATATGTGGTAAAGTGTTTGATTGCGTGTAAATGTATATGTGTTAAAGTGTGTGATTGTGTGTAAGGGTATAACTATGCGTTAAAGTGTGCGATTATGTGTAGCGTTATATGCGGTTAAATTGCGCAATTGCAGGGTAACAGTATAAACATAATAGTTCCTCATTCCGTTTAACATTATATGTGTTAATGAGCATGACTGCGAGGTAACATTATTCACGTAAAGTAAATAGAATTGCGGTAACAGTTCATCTATCAAAGTGTGTGATTGCCGGAAGAAGATATTAAGGTTTATATTTTTTATAGTGAGGTTTATATAACAGATTTTATTGCACGCTCATGTAACACCTATCAACCAATCATGAGCTTAGGACAGATACGATATCAAAATTAGACAACATTGAGATGGTGACCATATAAAAAGAGCCCCGCTTAAATAATGGACAATAGGGTGGAAATAATTTCAGAGAATTTTGCTTTGACCTTGACCTATAACTTAACAAATTTCCACCTGTCATTGAACTTCTGTGTGTGTGCTCTTAAAAAGGGAGTTTTGTGTCATCTGATATGAATTTGACATTTGACCTACAAACATCATTCAAGGTCGCTGCAATTTCTTTGATCAAAGGCACTATGTATGTGATGTATTAGCAAGATTGGAATAAAGGGAGAGAAGATATGCTCTGGACAAGGATTTTACATATAATCCTGCTATGACCTTCACATTTGACCTTGAAAATTGGTTCAAGGTTACAATATACCCTTTACTCAAAGCTCTGTTTATAAGAAGTATCAGCCAAATAGGACTAAGTGGAAAATATATCTTCTCTGAAAAAAGAAATATTTGATGGCCTTATATGACCTTGACCCTTGACCTACAAACTTTATTCAAGGTCACTGCACACCCTTTGACCATAGACACTCTGTAAGTGAAGTATGAGACAGAATGGACCAAGGGGAGAGACAAGAATTTTATATATAATTCTGCTATGACCTTAACCTTAGACCTAGAAACATGGTTCAAGGTCAATACACACTCTTTACCCAAAGGAATTCTGTAGGTGAAGTATGACCCACATTGGACCAAGGGGAGATATGCTCCGTACCAGAGATCTTGGACAGACAGACTGATCACTATAGGGCGCTCGCAGGGGCCCTAATAAGTGTTTCTAATAATACTCAGATTTAAACCTATCAGTCATAATGAAATTCTTGACACAACTTTAAGTACTTGGATGGGATATTCATTTTGTAATTCATTGTTGACTATTCTCTATTAACATCTAACTATAGTGAATACAAATGAAGATTGGTTTGTCAGTTAGGTTTTGTTCACCCCAATAAATAATTGCCTTGTTCTTGTATATAAAGTAACAGCATCATATTCTACTTTTTTGTACCAAGTATTACAGTAATGTCCTACTAAGAAGAAATTCAAAACTATAAAGAAATATCACATTTATTGAGTTCTCAGCTTGCTACAACTCACAAAAAATCATTTGTATATAAGTAGTATGTATTTCATGGTAAGCATAAATACAAAAAAAAAATCAGTACATTTAAACTTGGTCACACTATTCCTCTAAAACTATTTACAAAAACATGAATTTTCTATCTACCTGATCAATATAACTCCGTTTTTATGAGGTAGAAATGTGCTTAATCCACCATTAGTGTACATATAGGTATATTTTTACAAAATTCATCATAAACCCCATACAAAGAGTTGCATCAGAGGATTAACAACATGGCCTACATATAAGCCTTACACCACTATTCCATGAAGTAATCTGTCATAACATTGTAAGTATTCAAGTCTTAGAGGATTTAAGACATGATTCAGCTGTACATTCTCAATATATTGACATACAAAATAAATCAACTACTTTAAAAAATGTTCATTGTTGCCATTCAAACAATAAAAAACAGCATTTAGGTCAAATTTCAATGCAGGATCCCCCTCCTCCCTTATCACAAATTACACTTATCATGGCATTTTGTAATAATATATTAAATGATACTCAATAAACTCTCCTACAAAAAATGTCAGGGATCAACAACATAAAATACAGATATCTCTAGGAAACTTTAGTAGAAGGGAGATAACTTTCTTTGATTTAAAACAGAAGAATACAATTTGGAGTTATCCCCCTTTGAATGTGTTGTTCAATCAATTCCTTGTGTGCAAATACAAACTGAACAAAAAAATCTTCACACATTCGTCACATTTCTAAGGGATATCTCTGTCCCAGCACCAAAGTACAGCAGAGATTTATAAGAGATCTCAGGAGCTTATTATGTAAAACACACATATAGTACAACTGTCAAATAGCAACTAATACTAAACAGAATTAATAAATGGCAAACTAATGCTAAATATAATTAATAAAAAGAATGAATAACAAATTAATGTTGATTTTATGACGCGTTATTTATGTTGAGACCACGTACACAGAAACAGATTCCATTGATTAACACGTTATTTATGTTGAGTCCATGTACGGTACACAGAAACGGAGTCCATTGATGACGCGGTATTTATGTTGAGTCCAGGTACACAGAACACAAAGTCCATTGATGTTGGGTAATTATTTGACTTCCGTACCTCTGTTGGAATTATGGGTAATCCGGGCAGGTTTTTCTACAGTCTCCCCTTGAACTGGCCTGAAGGCATTTTAAAAAAGCAGCTTGTCTGTAAAAAACAAAAATAATTAATTTTTAATTGTATTAAATGATTAATACCAAATACTTAAAGGAGAGAAAAAGTGAGCAAGCTCAAATACCCCACATTCTCCCATTACTTCACAATGATACACATCATGAATGGCAGAATATGCATTAAATACAAAATCAAAGGCCTGAAGGGGCATAATGGCTTAGGGTTTTGATATGACTATATTTACATGGATCGAGTATGATTCCCTCTATTTCTTACGGAAACTTTAGTCTATTTATAGCTCTATAGAAAGTAACTAGCTACATGTAATTCATAGATCTATAGAAACTACCAGGACCCATATCAACATGTCCCATTTGTTGATTGGTCAAACCTTAGTGACCGAAACAGACAGGATTGAAATCTAGACGCCTCTTTTATCAATTGGTTGAAACCACCATTGCTTTTAGGAAAATCATAGACTGCATAAAATAATAATGATGATGTCAGACTCAAACTCCAATATGAGACAATTTGTTTCTTTCTTTTATCCAACGACTGAAGTACATTAACTGTAAATTCATTCAACTATATAGGACACAAAAACACTTAAGCTTAAAACCAACATGCTCTCAAATATCAGTATACCTTGTATTCCTACGCACTATGAACTTGCGCGAGAGTTGGTGCACGGTGCGCCGTAACAGCGCCACAGCCAGCGCGAAATCATTGCGCGTAAAAATAATATAACCAAATGATGAAATGTACTGCATGATATGTACTATAATTAATGAATTCTCTTGAAATCTACACCAACAAGTATTATTCCATTTTATTTGTATTTCATAAATGTATTAATATTTATTCATATTTTTCTGGGTTTTATCTACTTTTTTAAGAGGCTGACCTTCACAAGCTTTTATAGGAAATATAGATTCACAAGGCAGTTCATAAACACCTTATATTTTATTGTTCCCTTTGTACAGAGATCAAATAAACTCTTTGGAGGGTGAGGGGGGGGGGCAAGAAAAAGGCAGAACTATGCAATTACAGCAAACTTGTTTTGACACCAAATTTAATTAAAATTAATTACTGCACTATAACTTAGCAGTCAGTCTCTCTTCACAAGACATGTGTACACAGTCATTTTCAGAGGCATACTATACGATGTCTCTATGTTATAGTAATGTGACATCGCTTCCGTATATGACTTGCAATCAAGCTTAACTGTATACTGTTTTCTTATTTGAGTACATTTGGTCTCAAGTTTCCAATATTTTTACGACAAATAAACGGTTCAATCATAGCACAACCACGGTAACTCCATCGAGGGAACATTGTGCTATTTTTAGATCTTGGAAAATCCCCAACATTCGATAATGAAGAAGGCACATTATATTAAAACAAGTAGTAATTGCCCCTCTATTTATGCATTTATTACCTATTTATAATCCCAGTTTCAATATATCTCAATCATAAGTTCAGTTCTTTAACCGTTAAACACTTTCCCCCTTGCTGAGATCGATGTCGATCGAAGTTAGCGACGCTCTCTGCTGCGGGTGCAAACGTTTTTATGAAGATTGAACGAAATAACGACAACTTTACATTTACTTATCACTGTTAGGATCTGAAATAATTGGGAAAAGATTTTTTGCTTATAATACATGTATGTATCCATAGCGGAAAGCATGACGGCACTGTGTGATGCATGGTGGGGGCCTATACCTCTATGCAAAAACGGTCTAGGGAAAACACAGCAGTTAATATTCATTCGCGTTAGATTTCGAGTTTATTTAAATAAAGTCAATTCATATTGGTTACAATAACATAAGTGATAATAACATATGGAAAATATAATCTTGCTTAAAGATATTTATTATGAACAACAAACAGTTAACTTTGCAACATTCGCATAGAACTATTTTTTGTCGCGCATGTTCAGATAACTGAACTCTTTGCCGTAAAGATTATCCGGCAACTAGATGGTCGTAAGCCATAAAAAGAGGCCCAATGGCCACATCACTCATCTGAAGAACATTAGATATGATAAAATCAGTTAATGAAGTTATAATACAAACTATCTGGACAATATTGTATAATACATGTAGAACCTGTACACATTAAAATCCACCCCCCCCCCCTTCTAGGCAAATGATTTTTAGAAGATTTTTAAAGATTTTTTCTCTTTATATTCTTATGTAAAAAATTGTCTCCTCCCACCCACATTGTGACCCCATCCTACCACAAGGGATCTTGATTTAAACAACCTTGAATCTACTCTACCTGAGGATGCTTTTACACAAGTTTCGGTTTTCCTGGCTGATGAGTTTCAGAGAAGATTTTTAAAGATCTACTCTCTATAAATATATTCCTATGTAAAACGTTGACCCCTACTGCGGCTCCACCCTACCCCTGGGGTTATGACTTTCACAACTTTCAATCTACACTACCTGAGGATGATTCCATACAAGTTTCAGGTTTCCTGGCTGATTACTTTCTGAGAAGAAGATTTTAAAAGATCTATTCTATATAAATTATATATTCCTATGTAGAAATTTGACCCTCCCTCCCATTGTGGCCTCACCCTACCCCCAAGGTCATGATTAGGACAACTTTGAATCAGAATGGGGTGTGTGTTCATCTACAACAAGTCATTAATTAGCTGTTAATTAATACATACAGAATATGTAACGATAGAGCTACATAGATCTACAAATTAAAACTTTAACCTGATTACTATGACACTTGCTTTGATTTTTGTCTAATTAATCAAATTAGGTCAATTCATATGTAACAAAACAACTGATTACAAATACATGCGTCAGTGAGTTTTACTTTCGTTTAGTTGATGACTTTTGTTTTGACGAGGTGTCGTGTATCGGGTGTCTCCATCAGGAAGGGGTCTGTGTTCATCTACAACAACGCATTAATTATCTGTTAATTAATTAATAACATACAGTATATGTAATGATAGAGCTACATCTACAAATTAAAACTTTAACCTGATTACCATGACACTTGCTTTATCATTTGTCTAATTAATTAAATTAAGTCAATTAACATGTCACAAAATAACTGATTACAAATACATGTGTCACTCTATATATTTCATAATTAAATACAGCAACCTGCTATTTCTATTCACTAAATACAATGACATGTAACTGTACATTTAATTAATAAAATATTGTAACAAAGTTCTGTTTATTTTAGATAAACACTGAATCCCAATGACTGGTAGATACAGCTAACACTGTAACAATTAGTTGTTTATATTGACAAACAATCACACAGATAAACATGTCTTACATGTATCTTATTGACTGATAATTAACACGGACTGTGTGTCTTAGTTATCTATATCCAATTAATGTGAATGATAATGACTCAGACTTACCTGTCAGAGCGTCCTGTCTGGTGATATACCTGTAGACACACACCTTGTTGTCCCGTGATCCTGATCCGACCCAGAGACGGTGAGTGTTGACATCATACCTCAGGCTCCATGATTCACCCATCTCTTGTGATTTTGTCAGTAGATGTGACAGGAACTGACCGTCCTTATTTATCATCTGTACCGTGTGGGTTATAACATCACACACCAGGATGTGTGACAGCGCGTCAGTACAGATTCCTAATGGCACTAGTCGTGATCCTGATGGATGTCCTGTGTAGGAGAAACGATGTCTTCCTCCACGCTCTGTCACCACTACAGCACCAGACCTAGAGATATAGTCCCAGTCAGACACCACGACATCTTCATTGTTGTTCTCTGTTATATAGTTAGGTTCACTATACAGTTCCCGTCCTGTGTTGTCATGCTGTATGGTTTGTGTGAGTTGTCCACTCTGGTTGTACCGGGTTACCTTGCCTGTCTTTGTATCATTGTTATACATCCCGACCAGTAGATCCCCAGTGGACGGGGACCAGTACACATACCGTGGTCTTTATGTAGAGTCTGTTCTCTCTATAGATGTGGTGGTTGTTTTCATATCCTTTGACAGTTTGTTGATGTTATAATTCCTATCTATATAAATCAGTTCACTCTCACTGTTCACTGTGTGTAATCCAAAACCACCACATGAATCCTCCACACGATGTAGAGGGACACCTGTTGTGTCTGTCAACATGAGATTGTTTCTATCACTGACCCAGACCCGGTCTGATGTCACACAGGAACTGTGTTGACAACCATAAAAACCTGTCAGTGCGAGAGATTGATGGAGCTCAGCACCAGACGTCAGTTTCAGCAGACACTGGTTTCCTACGCGTTGGTTTCCTCTCTCTGTGATTTGGATTGCACTCAGTAACTCCATCACATCCTCCTTGTTGAGTGACTCAGTCATGGAGAGCTGGCTGGTGTGGAGTGTAAGATGTATCTGGGGGAGGGCTGTCTTTGTGAATGAGAGGAATTGTAGCACACTGAATGTGAATGCTGGCTGTACATATCTGTGTTCATATCTCCTTAGTCTGACAATATGTCTGCTCATTTTTATCTTTTGTTTTTTTTACATCTGTGTTTGAAATCAAAGTAACACAACACATTGTTCAATAGATCATATACCACACAGTCAATGAGATCCGTCAGTCCCTGGGCCTTTGTTAACATCTCTGATTGATAGAGGGAGAATTCTGTGTGACAGGTTTTGACATCAGCTTTGATTCCTGTCAGGAGAACAGGTCTGTAAAAGAGAGCCTCACTTCTGATGGTGTGAATGGTTCCTCTGTGTTGTTGTCGCTTTGTTTTATAGGCTGTTTTAACATCTATCTGAGTGTGTCTCCTATGTTTTCTGCAATGGTAACAGACAGGGAGTTCACAAGGTTCACAGTACTTTGTATAAACATGGCTAGGGTGTCTCACACAGATCTCTTGTGTTTGGATGTAGTTGATTTTATCACGGTGTGACACAACATCATGGTCTATTGTTTGGAGATCTTTTACATGGTTCTCTTTACACTGGGGACACAGATCACATGGACACAATACACAATAGTACGCTGTGTCCCCCGGACACTTAGAACACTGATTTACTCAGTATGGGGAGCTTGCTGTGATGTATTGGGAGCTTGCTGTGATGTATTGGGAGCTTGCTGTGATGTATTGGGAGCTTGCTGTGTCCATGATGTTGGCGGTCTGGGTCACAACCTGTTGAATGAAAATGAGGAGTTTTAGAATTATTATTGCTTTATAGTGTCAGTGTCAAATTATATAAGAAATATTTTAGTTTAAAGCAGATGGGTTTTTTTTAAGAGATACTATATTTTCCCAACTTAGATAACTGATGGTCCATCATTCTGGTTCTGATTATAGAGACACTCAACCAGTAGATAAAATACAACAAAAGATTGCTGAGTGAGAAAGAGGTGCTCTCTCTCTCTGTTTTTTTTATCCCTACATTACATTTCTTTCTCTCTGTTTCTCTCTCTCTCTCTCTCTCTCTCTCTCTCTCTTTATCCCTACATTACATTTATTTCTCTCTGTTTCTCTCTCTTGGATGTGTACATAATTGAGAAAGAGTACTATATGATTATCTAGCAAAGAAAGTCAGAGAGATAACAATAAAATAAGATGTAGAGTACACGTCTCAATTTAGTTCAATTCAATTACTGGGTACTTACTGTCTCAATTTAACTTACATCTACCGGGGGGTACTTCTGCTATTTCTATTTCTCTCTTTCTCTCAATCTCTGTTTCTCATAATTTTACTGCTAAACATGCACTCTCTCTCTCTCTTTCTTTCTCTCTATCTCTCATGTACAATTGCTCTCTAGATCTTATTCCTCCTTTCCCTCAGATTTTTTTTTCTAACAAATCCTTTTTCTCTATCTCCTTGGATTTCTCTTCTAAACATGTATTTTTGCTCTCTCTCTCTCTCTCTCTCTCTCTCTATTTATCTCTTTCAGACAAACTCCATTAAACATGTACATGTACTAAATATATCTTACTCTCAAAGATGTAATCTCTCTCTCTCACTCACTCTACCTTGGTGATTGATTTGGTGAGGTAAAGATTGTACCTACCTTGGTGATTGATTTGGTGAGATAAAGATTGTACCTACCTTGGTGATTGATTTGGTGAGATAAAGATTGTACCTACCTTGGTGATTGATTTGGTGAGGTAAAGATTGTACCTACCTTGGTGATTGATTTGGTGAGGTAAAGATTGTATCTACCTTAGTGATTGATTTGGTGAGTTTCTCTATCATACTGTTGACTACGCCGGCCTGTGAGGCGGCCTCCTCCAGAGACTGTAACAGGTCCTGTACGACGTCCATTGTGTTGTCAGCTGCTGTGTCAATGTTATCATGGGTGTGCTTCGGGGCCTACAACATAAAACAAGATATTGTAGTCTACAGAAGGTCCGTGCACACACTTGTCTATTGTAAGGATTTGCTATGAAGTCCAGACTTAAACATGCCTCCTCTTTTTATCTTACGATACTCTAACCTCTCTATCTTATCTTTGGGTTGCCTCCCCCTCCTATCTTAAGGTACACTCTCCTTCTATAAGGTACACACTCCCCCTTTTTTCTGTAAGCTCATTCCTCTTCTCTCTTACTGTACACCTACCTAGGGTTGCCTACCCCTTCTATCTTTGGTTCACTACCCCTTCTACCTTAAGGTACACTCCCCCTTCTAAAGGTACACCCCTCCCTTCCATCTTAAGGTACACCCCTCCCTTCCATCTTAAGGTACATTCCCCCTTCTATCTTATGGTACACCTACCTTAGGGTTGCCTCACCCTTCCTTACAGGAGTACATGAACTGAAGTGCCGACTCGGCCACGGTCTTAGTCAGGTCCAGGATGTGGGTCTGTTGTTTGGAATTCTGGATCAGCAAGGCGGCACCTACAGCACCGTCCGAGAGTGGGCCGAAGTAGCTGGCCATCATTGTCACCTGTAGATACAGGTGGTCTCAAAATTTATTACCTACCTATGTGTACATTGTGCTAACAAAAGGCATGTAAAAAATGGCCATTATTATTTTGGATTATCATTCAAATTTCACAGAGAAGAAAATGAGCCATGTCATCTCACATAATAAGTATTAAATATCACAACCGATGCTCTGTATACTGACCCTGTGACCCAGATTCTCCGGCTCTGCTTTAGCTGAGTCCTTGACCTTGGAACAAAGGTCATGGATTTCTCTTGCACTCCCAATCATCTGTTCTTGGAATCCCTATAATACCATTCAACAATAATAATTAATGATTATTTATGAATATTGAAAATTGAGCATATTTTGATTACTTTAAAATCTTAATGAAGGGGGGGGAAGGTGAACTATCAAATAAATCTGTTAAACTGTTGAAACAAGGGAGGGGGTGATACTTTAAAAATCTAGACATGAAAGGGAAGATTTGAAAACTTAAATATCTAGATATTGGGAATGAGGGGTTGATTATTTACAAATCTGGACACATGGAGACATATTGGTGGATGGGGAAAAGGTGGTTTTGGGTGGAATAAGTACTGACCCTGAGGGATTTCTCGGTCCGTTGCTGTAGACTCTGACTGATGGCAGCCAGTGAGGCGTGGTCCAGGTCGCGGATGGAGCGGTTCAGTTTGTCGATCGACTCGTCACACTCACGCTGACCCGGCGCACAGTCCCTGAAATATACAGATCAAACAGGTCCTGATGTTTTACAGGATATATGTTCAGTTCAAGATTTTTACATTCCTTGAAAGTATACACTTAAATACTATAATATGTGTCAAGAAATAATGGATGTAAAGTGGAATGGACCTCAAACAAATTAAAATCCAGGTACACAGAAATACAGTAAAATACAATAATATACATGTCCGAAAATTTAAAATCACTTTTAGGAATGAACCAGGCTATTGAAGAGCTAACACTTTTGTAAATCTAGAAATGCTGACCAACGTTAGGAGCTGGCATTATAATAAAGACTTGCACTATACACTTACTTGATGAAGGAAAGACTTACTGATGGTGGACAAACTTACTTGATGGAGGACACGAGTCGTTTGATGGCCTCGGACACACTCTTGGAGTGGTTGGAGTACAGTTGGTAAATGGGCGGGTCCTTGGGATTGACAGCCAGCTGTTTGGCGGCCGTCACCATGTGACACGCTCCATCGATCATCGCCTTACCTGCCGACACAATGGGCTCTTGGGCCTTCCTTGCCTACATATATATACAGATAAGTCATCTGTGTGTCTTGTCCCAGAAAATTAGGAATAACTGCATAAAACTTTCTTGAATTATGAAACCCCACCATGAACATATTCAAGTACATTTCTAATATGGGGTTTTACAGGACAACAGAATCCTGTTAGTTGGGTGCTTTAACTTGCTTACTGTCTGCTTTATGTAGCTAACTTAGTAGCTATCTGCTATATATCACTAGCTGTCTTACTACCTGTATTTATCGATAGCTTTTCATTTACTGTAATTACCTCTGGGCTGATCTTGGCTGGCATGCTGGCAAACTCGGGAGAGGAGGCAAATGTGGTGAGTTCATCCACTGCATCTGTCAGTGGTTTGGCGGCCTCCGCACATCGCTGGCGGTTCTCCTCTGTGAAATCTTGGTCCAGCGCCTGAATAATGATGTCAGTAATATCATTTAAATCTTTGGGAAGCTTAAGGTACAAAACCCATAAGAAATTTCATACAATCTAAACAGACACAAATTATAACAAATAGAAATATACACTTAAAATTTTGACATTTGACCTTGACACTCACCTTGATGGCCTTGACCAGGTTGGCTGTACTGTTGGCAACGTCCTTGGCACTCTGTACAAAGTGTCGCTTAGCGACATGATTGGAGGTCTTGCTGGAGGCCAGGTGACAGGCGTACGTTACACAGGGCCGACGTGTGCTTAGCAACCACTGTTGCTGTTGACAACACCTACAAGGGGAGAAAACTCTAAATCATCTCTAAACAAAACACATCCTGGTGACAAGGTTAGAAATAATTACAAGTTAATCAAAGCAAAGTCATTACAAGTTCACTCTGTGTATGAAGTAAAATTGTTAGTTAAAATATTTTAATTCTTAATACAAAACTGATTTTAGATCTTGGCAAAGGTATGAAAAGTAGATAATCTCCTCCATTCATCAAAGTATTTTTTCACGTAGAACACAAGATGTTGCTTGTATATATATATGATACATAGCCTGATACCTCACAAACTTCTAACATTGAGATATACACACATATATCTGTTTTTCCTGATACACTGCTGTAGATGTTATTTCTCTGATATTTTTTGATACACGATACAATTCTGTTAACTTCGATATTTCTTGATACATGATACAATTCTGTTAACTCAGATACGCTTTCTCCAGCAATACATGTTAGTAAAGTAAATAGCAACCCCCACTTAGCGCTGTTCCCGATTCTATGATATATATGATATATGATACACAGTAACATGTAAGATACAGGTGATACGGAGTGAATTTCAACCTTAACGATACACAGTGTGAACTATTTAACAATCTTGTCTAAACTTCTATCACGATACGTAATGTCGTTTTAATCATATCGTCTGTGATGTATCTAGATTCTGTGTGATCATGAACAGAGACTACTGAATTGTTGCTCTACACTATATAACAGAGACGGTGAACAGAGACTATTGATTGTTGCTCTACACTATATAACAGAGACCATGAACAGACACTATTGAATTGTTGCCCTACACTATATAACAGTGACAATGAACGTAATAAACTTTGCTGCTCTATGGTTTCCGTGGAAACAATAAGACAGTGTTTCTACAGGACAGTATGTAGGCAAGAAGGCCTGTAACACTGCAGAAAACAAAGAGAGACACAAGACTCTATCTAACCTATATCACTAGATAACAGATGTCGAACCAGA
The DNA here is from genome assembly GCF_025612915.1 of Magallana angulata. NCBI lineage: Eukaryota > Metazoa > Mollusca > Bivalvia > Ostreida > Ostreidae > Magallana > Magallana angulata. The sequence continues at coordinate 2,212,726 of NC_069112.1, read as the reverse complement.
CTATCTACGTCCTTTAGAACACTACTGAGGTGAAGACTGAGGACTATATACACTAACATTTATCACTAGAAAAGAAATCCCTACTAACTATAGTTAATATGGTCAATATCCCCGAGTCCTGGCAAGTCTAACCTTTTGAGGTTGAGAAAACTGCCAGCTACAAAGAAAATCTAATTCAGTCTGTATAAAAGTAAAATAGAAATTGCCTGCAGTTGAGACACGTTTAACCTACTGATGTACCCTAATTGCAGAGGTTGAGATAATCAAGTTCTAGCGAGTTCAATCTCGCCGAGTCTATACAATCACTACAGATATACAAAGTTCATATGATAGATACACAGTTCCTACGGGGATACACACAGTACCATGGTAACTGTTACTAGGCAACAGTATAACATTTTAATCGATCCCCTTGTCAAGATGTCTGATGAAAAATGTAACAGAAAATGATTTAATTTTCACAATGAAGCTCCTCTTTAACAACAAGAAATGTGTTACCATGGCTACCAGTCATACAGACGAACTCTCTACAGAGAAGCTTACACAACAGTATAATGATTCTACGTGTTATATGGACAGGAAGTTTACAGAATTCTGGGAAGTATACAATTACGTCGTGATATCTTACATCATGCAGAGACCGCCTCTGAAAAGCGTGTGATACAAAAGAGAAAATATACATAAATATGCATGTACCTAATATAATGAATATTTAAATCTCTGTGTATGAAAGAAAAATACAACTCATGAATATGAATGAACCAAAGTATCTCTAAAGCACAAACATAAAAGTGAGTAAGATTTTTCTAAGATCATAGAAAATTGTGTTCTTGTATGTTGAATATTTTAAATACAATGGTAATTTGAAATATAAATATGTTTAATTAAAGAGAATGAAGTTGATCATAAAAAATCTGACAACATGAATAATTATGGAGATATTTAAAGTCGCATACGAGTTGGAATGACCCAGACATTGTTACCCGCTGTACCTTCTTTCTATCAAACAATAGAAGCTGTTTAAACAAAAAATGTTGCAAATACAATATTAGCCATGTAATAAATTAATGCTACAACAAATCTTTCTTAACTTTCTTAAAAATGTACTCAATCAATAAAGCATGAAATAGAAGACTTAAAAAATTGACAAAATGTAACTAATCATTAAGCACAAAAAAAAAACAACGACCTTGAGCCAAAATTTTTCATGACCTTAACCCAGATTTTGTTTTGTCTTTAAACAACAATATGGCTGTAAATAGCTCTGTGTACGCAATTTAACCAAAAAAAATATTTTGAAAAAGATAATAAACATTCCACACACAGATCTACACGGTAACTAAGGGACACAATGCACAGGGTTATGTGACCCCAAGGTCATGACCCAAGGGGTGAAAGGTCACCTACCATTGACCTACAGCTTTCCGCCATGTAATACTAAACAAAGGACAAAAAGGAAATCAATTTACTTTGATTATTGAAATAAATCAAAATAACCAACAAATGAGGACAGAACAATGTGCTATGATTTGATTTCACCAATTCTAAAAGGGGGCTTTCCAATTGTATATTAATAAATCAATGCACATACAAATCATATAGTTTCTTTGTTGTTATAAAGCAAATGATTTATTTACAGCAATAAATTTTGGAGAGGAGGAGAAGGGGTAAATTATGCTGTATGGATTCTGAGTGAGTTGGTCTTGATAGAAGTACACTGCTTTAAATCCTGTTATATATCAAGGAGCATCATTGATCTGCTAGAAGCCAGGTTACTTTAGCCACAGAATACAGAGTTATGGCTCTAAGGCAGATAGTCTGTAATCAAACAGCTCCTATAGCAGGATATATAAGGAGATACTTCCTTGAGATATATGTAACTCAGACAGGTTCTGCTACAAGCAGTCAGTTTGTCTAAAAACTTAATTCTTTTTGCAAAAAATGATGTCTTATTATAACCTCAATTGTTAAGAATAAAATGAAATTATCTTTGAAAATTACCTCCCATTTCACTGAAAATTTAAATCTTAAACATTCACGTAAAAAAAGTTTGCTTATATTATGTCCTGAACTTTGTGGTTATTGGGAATTATGAAATAAATTCTAATACAACATAAGCTCATTCAAAGAGGGGCAATAATGATGTTGTCACCAGTCAGCTCAATAAGCTCATTCAAAGAGGGGCAATAATGATGTTATCACCAGTCGGCTCAATAAGCTCATTCAAAGAGGGGCAATAATGATGTTATCACCAGTTGGCTCAATAAGCTCATTCAGGGGGCAATATAGAGGTTTGAGAATTGATGCCATGTATCGCAATCTGACTGGTCCAACATTGGATCTGTATAAACTCCTACAGGGATTGATTGACCAGGCTCTATACAGGTCCATTAGTAAGTCATTAGTCCTCCACTAATGAACCACTGATTAACGACGTACCTGTTGCTGGGAGCTGGCCGGGTTAACCAGGTTCTGACACGCCATCTGTATGGCTTGGTTAGCCCGGGCAAACTGGGACTGGTCCACCAGCCCGGGTCCACAAACAGATGTTGAGAAGTTCCCCACGGAGTCACAGAAGTTCTCCAGGTCGCCCTTCTTGGCGTGGTTCGTGATCCCAGTCATAGAGTCTCCCAACAGCTGCAGGACAGAAAGAGGGGCCAGTTAGTTAATCCAGTAATTAACTAATTAACTGATCCAGATATTAACTTACCATTCAAAATATTATTAAATCTGAAGTGGTATGACAGGTATAATGTCAGTATGATTTATGAGTGATACAGTTGGCTTAATGATTCATCAAACACATCATCAATACATATACTGGTGAACTTATAGGAGATCAATATCATCAATACATATACTGGTGAACTTATAGGAGATCAATATCATCAATACATATACTGGTGAACTTATAGGAGATCAATATCATCAATACATATACTGGTCAACTTATAGGAGACCAATAACATCAATACATATACTGGTCAACTTATAGGAGATCAATATCATCAATACATATACTGGTCAACTTATAGGAGATCAATATCATCAACACATATACTGGTCAACTAATAGGAGATCAATATCATCAACACATATACTGGTCAACTTATAGGAGATCAATATCATCAACACATATACTGGTCAACTTATAGGAGATCAATATCATCAATACATATACTGGTCAACTTATAGGAGATCAATATCATCAATACATATACTGGTCAACTTATAGGAGATCAATATCATCAATACATATACTGGTCAACTTATAGGAGATCAATATCATCAGAATAAAGCAAATATTACATGCATCCAAAAATGTAATTCACATTTAAAGCCTCAAATTGTCTGAGTTTTTTCATATTAAAAACAATACCAAGGAGAGAGGAGTTGTAAACATTTACATGTAGTACGCACAGACAGGCGAAGGAACCAAGCTCAGGGCCAGAAAATCTCAACTTGCTCATTCTCTGATTGACAGTTAGGCTTATTAGGGGGCCATCATATAGTATTTGAGTACAGACAGGTGGAGGGACCAAACTCAGGGCCAGAGACTCGCCACAGACATGGGAAGGGACCAAGCTCAGGGCCAGAGACTCGCTCACTTCTGATCTCAGATTGACATCAAGGCCAATTCTCTGATTGACAGTTAGGCTTATTAGGGGACCATCATATAGTATTTGAGAAGACACTGTTGCAATGAGTGTTCAGGCTTAAACATGCAACAAACAACAAAACAACACACAACATAATGTTGACAGACAACAGACAGGGGGGGGGGTTAATGTTAACACACGTACATGCTTTCTCTATATTGGGTTCTGGGATTGTACATTGGGGAAGAAATCTGTTCTTTATAAATGCTTATTTTAGCAAAATTACCGAAACTGAATTTTAAAAAATACATATGATCATATTAGTATCTGATTATCACAAAGGCAACCCATACTATAAAATGAAATTTGTCATGAATTTACAAAGCCTTGAAACCTCAGATCCTATGAAATGAAGTTTCTAAAGATATTTTAAAATTAAACCAACAACATATTTCATTTAATTTTTCCAGAGGAAGAACAAACAATCTAGAGCTTGTAAGATGATAGCTGCACTGTTAATTCTCTCTGTATATCACATGTATGCTGTCCAGCTATGTACTTAGTACAGATAAACAAGAGAAATATACAATAAGCTTAATACAAAGTATTTCCAGGTACATGTACAGTAACTAGCTTGGTCATTTTCTACTTATCTAATTAATGAATAAATACAATATAATTTTTCCATTTTCACATATGTGTATGCATAAAGCACTAGCTATATTTTTTTTTATCAAAACATGACATAGAAGTCATTTCCACAATTTTTTTTTTTTTTGGGGGGGGGGGGGGGATTATAATCAATTATCAAAACAACAAAGGCTGACACAAAAAAAAATGACAACAAACATGCACAACTGATGATGAAATTGACAGAGACAAAGTGGAAAAAAACACCCACAACCCCAGAAATAGTTCATAGAAAAACAGGTCTAAATCAAGATAACATTGAAAAAGCACCAGTTCCCCCCCCCCTCCCCCCTTCACATGGCTGAACCCTGACCCTGAAAAACCCTGTAGTTTGTGGGAACACAGAACAAGGTCAATATTGTCAATATAACGACCTTACACTAATTACTGGCCCATCAACTGTGACATGTACATTGTCAATATAACGACCTTAAACTAATTACTGGCCCATCAACTATCACATGTACATTGTCAATATAATGACCTTACACTAATTACTGGCCCATCAACTGTGACATGTACATTGTCAATATAACGACCTTACACTAATTACTGACCCATCAACTGTGACATGTACATTGTCAATATAACGACCTTACACTAATTACTGGCCCATCAACTGTGACATGTACATTGTCAATATAACGACCTTACACTAATTACTGGCCCATCAACTGTGACATGTACATTGTCAATATAACGACCTTACACTAATTACTGGCCAATCAACTGTGACATGTACATTGTCAATATAACGACTTTACACTAATTACTGGCCCATCAACTGTGACATGTACATTGCCAATATAACGACCTTACACTAATTACTGGCCCATAAACTGTGACATGTACATTGCCAATATAACGACTTTTAACTAATTACTGGCCCATAAACTGTGACATGTACATTGTCAATATAACGACCTTACACTAATTACTGGCCCATTAACTGTGACATGTACATTCAAAATGACTGTTTTTTCATTCACTCGAAGTTTCATTAAGTTCATTTGAGAAGGTTGGGTGTTTCATTTGAAATACAAGTGAAGTTCAGAGGTTAGGATAGTGTGTGATTATGTGTTCTGTGAGCAAATATAAAACGATGTGATCAACCCAAGATTTTTTGTGAGGGTGGGGGGTGTGAGTGAGCGTGGAGGTGGGGTGTTGAGCATGTCTGTTATAAGCTTTCTGGGTACAACAAAAATAGAAGAGATACAAGAAGAAGGTGAGATTTACCCAGACTTGGTCCTGTGATAAAATCCTCACAAAATCAGCCAATCAGTCGATAGCATTCAAAACAGTATTATACAAACAGCCAATCAGTTTACAGAATTCAAAACAGTTAATTTACAATCAGCCAATCAGTCAATAGCATTCAAAAAAGTTTAGAAATGATTAGCCAATCAGATATTGGCATTCATAAATAATTCATAATATAGATGGCTGTAAATGTTAAAAGGTTTAAATAAAAAAAAAACAAAATTAAATATTAATCTAGTAGGATTTGGGGAAATTCTAGTTATACATTATTCAGCCATTAACAAAGATATGAATTTTTATTGCAAAGGTTTGTAAGTAACATGAAGACGAATGAAAACAAACCTTAACTTCATTCTATATACAAGACAAAGAGATTTTCACAGATTCATTCTCTACACAAAAAAGTCAAAAACTGATAAAGCATCACTTTCTACTCTACTCCGACAGTCAGCCATCATGCGACTTAGTTCTTGGATACATTCTGAGAGTTCACTCTCCGCGCCACAGACATTGTGATACAGGCGAGGAATGAGTTACCTACCTTAGATTTCTCCATGACGGAGTCCAGACATTCGAAATACGACAGGTCCGTCACTGGCTCATTGGCACTCTCCAGCATAGATTTCATCATCTACAATAACACAGCATTACAGCATTAAAAAAAAAAAGGCATACTGAGCATAGAGAAGCATTGTACAGCATAGATTCTTACACGGCTCAAATCTTTATAATAAAATACATATCTTTAACATTTTCATTTTCAGTTTGGAGGGAAAGGGCTTAAGAGGAAAGGAGTATAAATCTGAGGAATTCACTACAAATAATGATTTTGCTATGAGGATGAAGGAGTAATTCATCTGTAAAATCAGAAGGATGAAGAGATGTCTTTTAAGGATAAGTTATGTGATTTCTGAATCTTACTTACAACAGTGTCATAAAGCCATACTCTACAACTTCTTTCTCACTCTTATGGTCACATACCACTATTTTACCCCGTGCTCATTGATCAGTCAAGTAGTTCTATTCTAAAAATGTATGTTTTTTTTCAAAAATTCCCAGGGGTGCTAAATGGGCGAATTTGGCGCCTTTTAGGGCATGGATGGAAAGAAGAAGGTTTGAAAAAAAATACTAGCTAAAAATAATTGGAAAAATCGATCTTTAAAGGCGCAATAGGAAGGGTGTAAAGAGGCCAATGTTTACAAATATTCCGAAGTGAAAGTGGATATTGCAGGGTAGGGGTTATTGTAGGGGCCATATCTCAGCTCCCTCTCGATTGATTTTCCTGTCCTTTGGAAATGTTGTTGGACTAATGTTTGTCTGTCATTATGCCAAATTTGAATAGATTTGAGCCGGTGGAATTTTTTATATGAATTTTTGTTTTATAAAGGAATAAGAGGGAAAAATAATTGTGGTCTGTGTCCTATCAGGTCACATACCACTATTTTTACCCCGTGCTCATTGATCAGTCAAGTAGTTCTATTCTAAAAATGTATGTTTTTTTTCAAAAATTCCCAGGGGTGCTAAATGGGCGAATTTGGCGCCTTTTAGGGCATGGATGGAAAGAAGAAGGTTTGAAAAAAAATAATTGGGAAAATCGATCTTTAAAGGCGCAATAGGAAGGGTGTAAAGAGGCCAATGTTTACAAATATTCCGAAGTGAAAGTGGATATTGCAGGGTAGGGGTTATTGTAGGGGCCATATCTCAGCTCCCTCTCGATTGATTTTCCTGTCCTTTGGAAATGTTGTTGGACTAATGTTTGTCTGTCATTATGCCAAATTTAAATAGATTTGAGCCGGTGGAATTTTTTATATGAATTTTTGTTTTATAAAGGAATAAGAGGAAAAAATAATTGTGGTCTGTGTCCTTATCGTAATAATATTCTGAGGGCATTATCACACTCCTTCTGCCCTTGGTTATATAAACTACATACACATTGGAGGGTGTTACTGACCTGTATCTGTCTGAGGGCATTATCACACTCCTTCTGCCCTTGGTTATATATAAACTACATGCACATTGGAGGGTGTTACTGACCTGTATCTGTCTGAGGGCGTTATCACACTCCTTCTGCCCTTGAGCCGACACAGTACAGACGTTGATCAGCTGATTAATGCTCTCTGTCACCACTCTATCAGACAAAATGTAGTAAAAGTTTAAAATATCAAACAATGAAATTGAAACAAAACCCTTAAAATCCTTACTCAATTTAATTATTTCATGCTTTACAAAACTACACATAATTAATGACTCCGGGGCTATAAACTTAACAAAAGTTAAAGATAAAACTCAAACACATTTAGGGTTAGACTATGTAGAGTAACTCAATGTAATATTGGATTGTATAAACTTAAGGTAATATTTGAGTGCCTACCTGGCGGCCTGCGAGAGCAGATTCTTGGTGTTGGGAGCGTTTGGATCGGCTGACACAGACTTGGCGGCCAGCAGCAGTTTACTGGAAACCATGGAGACGTTCTTCAGTCCGCCCACAATCTGGTTCTGTGTGTCTCCATCCTTGGACAGACCTGGAAACTGACCAATCAAAATCAATCACAGGTACCTACATTCTACAGTAATGTCACACCTTAAGCCTCGCGTCTGTTTTGATCAAACCTTAAATTTTTAGTATCTGATTTTGTTGGAATCTCGCTCTCACTGACCTGCCATGGTGAGTCCAGATTTGATGATCTCTGAGTAAGACGAGCTGTACTCGCGAGATGACTCGGCAAGTTGTTTGGGTGTGCCACGAGATGCGGTGACGATGTCACTGGCGGCCTGGTTGAGATTGACAGCGGCGTTGTTGTTCTCGATCTGGATCTCCTGGAACGTGCGGTCTGTGCTCGGGTACTACAATGTACAGGAACGAAAAATTAAATCAATTCCTAATAATGATGCATAGATGAAGTAATTTTGTTAAGATTACTTTTTATGAGATAAGGATTTCTATGCATATGTGAAGTAATTTAATTCTGAAAGAATGAGAACTATTTCTGTGAAAAAGGTGATTTTTTATGAGTCAAGTTAAAATTTGAGATGAAGCTTGTGTATTGCTGACATAAGGTTGCCTATTCGTCTATTTCTAAGATAGATGTAACTATCTCGGTGGATGCCATTTGACTCTTAATCCACTTATTCTGAGATCAAATCTGCTTCCGACTTAAATTTTGTCTATTTCTGAGATAGACTGTCTGCTGAACAGACAGATCTGCGTACCTTGGTGGACGCCAGCTCCTGGCTTGAGTCTGTGATCTGTCTGATGGCGTTATCCACGTCTCTCTGTCCGGGAAGGGCGTTCACACAGCTGTTGAGCGCACTCGACACAGCCTTGGCCACCTGGTTAAGTCTAGCCTGGTTCTCAGGGTTTTCTGGGTCGTTCATGGCTCGCTTCGTCTCCTCCAGTAGATGCGTCGACTTGTCGATGACGTCACGGGCGCTGTCGATCACTTGCCGTCTGACCTTGATGTCTTCTGAGGTTGAGGCGACACTGCGCGTGGCTTCTGTCAGCACGCGGAGGGCGTTCGCAGTGTCCCTGGCTGCTACACCCACGTAATTCTCATTGCCCTGAAAAATCACCATATAGTGGAAATATATCATATAGATAAATATATAGATAAATAAAATCCAATTCCCTGAGAAATGACCACAGCGAAGAATGTGTGAAGAAAAGTCACAACAGAATGAAATCATGTCATATATATATATTATACTGTTCACTCCGTTTTTTCTTATATCACAAAAATTACAAAAATGGGGGTAAATACGTTACTTTTTCATTTGCATCAGTCATCTTGTTTCATTTTTTGCATATCATATTTTTTGTGATGTCTTATTTTTTTACAGTGATCATCTATTACCAGAATATATGAAATGCTCTATATATTCTACAAAATGTCTGTCTCCATTATACATTTATCTGTGTTTACCTGTGAGGCAGCCGTCAGTAGCTGAGCCATCGCTGATTTCATGTTCTTAGAAGTGGAGCCAAGTTTCATGGCCGACGCCTCCACCTGAAATACGTAACATAATATGTATCGACTTCATTCCACCAAACAACAATTAAGAGCCAAGTTTATTTTGTGCAATATCAAATCTCCTATTTATATAATTATCCAAAAATATCTGATACTTTACACCCTTTACTTTCAATTTTAGTGATGATCTTTTTCACTATACAGATGCTACGATCACTAAATATTCATGACCTTTAACCCCTGGCCTGAATGTAATACGTATGATCCACTTCACTTTACATATAATCCAATTAACAAATGCACTATGTATACACATGCTACTATCATTGAGGATTCAAGACCTTTAACCCTTGACCTGACAATATCATCACCATGACCTTTTCCTCTTGGCCTTACCGTTTCACCAGGTAGTGGCACAAGGTTACCGCTGTCAGCAGCTCTGCGGTACTCCTCCAGCTCGCGGTCGAGTTTGGTCAGCTGATCAAGTGCGGCGTCAACCTCCAGTGAGATACACATCTCCTCTGCCTTCCCTGAGGCGGTTCTCAGCTCAGTGAGCGCGGTTGTCATCGTCTTCACTGCCTGGTTCATGTTCATGCTCCCTGCTTGGTCTCCAACCGTTGGGGCTGCGGCGTTTGCGGCGGATACCAGCTGACTGGCAGGCTGTCAGAAGAAATGTGGTCAGTGAACCGAGATTTGAAACTAGTGTCTATTATAATAGCTATCGCAGTACATTTAAGGCGGTCAATAAAAATATGGGCAAATTTTTGTGATGAAAACACGTATACTTTAGTTAAACTGGCATGTCCTTTTTAAAATCAATAACAGTCACTCAAATGCAATATATTTCTAAAATATATATATAACAGTACAATATTTTATGCTCATAGTGGTCACGTGATATGGCAGTCGCATGGTACAAGCAGATGTATTTGTGGTTTTGAGGTCATTTAAAAAATTCAATATTGCAAGGGCATAATCATGTCAAAATTCACAACTGAATTATGAAATAACTTGATGTTATATCGTAGATTTTGAAAAACGGTGCGAACTTTTTAAGATAAGAATATTTGTTAGTAGAAACCGTAATTTATGATGCATATGTTGAATAATTTTGAAGGTCACAGGGTTAATTTCATTAAAAAATAATTAATTTGTAAGATTTTACAAGGATCGTAGACGTTTTTAAGTTACATAGCATATTTCAAATTCACATGTAAAAGTTTGTCGGGATCAGGTAAGTGTATGCCCTTGCAATTAAGTGATTTATTTAGGTATTCAGATTTTAGATATACGATATTTTATACAAAACCGAGGTGGCTTCTTTATACGATGCATACTTTTAACAAAATGAAAATAAGACTATATAGGTAGCATTCTACTTATAATAATTTTAAACAAAATATTCCTTTATACTTTTCCGTTAATGTATGACATTTATTTTTCTTCGCTATAAAACTGCACGATAGCCTTCAATGATTTAACTTAGTGCGTCATTTTGAAGCATATGACGTCATATTTTGTAGTACAGCGAGAACGACATCTCGCTTATTTTTCAGTGTGTACGATATAACGGACATCAAAATTGTAAGTAATAGCATTTGTTGTTTTTAATTAAAAGATTAGTTTAAGTTAATTTTACTAATAAATAGATTAATAAATACTTTCGAGGTTTGTAATATACTGTGATGTCATAATGCACATTTCCCGTACTTTTTGTCTGAACGGAGTTTATTGACAGCCTTAACTGTGCTGCGATGCACATCATATTATTTTGATAAAATAAATAAAATAAGTTAAATATAGCACAGAAAACTTAGTTTTAAGACATTTTCCTTTCTCCCCATAACACTGCAGCGAGATTTTACAGACATTGTACTATCAATGTTTGATTTTTTTCTTGCCAAATGGTCTCTCTTACAATTTGTACTTTATACCTGTATAAATTCCTTGCTGGCATTGATCAGTTGTAGCTGGGCTGTAGCGCTGTCCTGGTTTGTCTCAGATCTCCGGAATCCTTGGATCAACAGAGGCAGCTGTTCATTCATGATCTGTAGAAGGAGAACAACATGTGATAGTCTCAGCCAATAAAATACAACAATACAAGGAGGACACGCTATTATTTTCTTAGCCAATCATATATGGTTTTACAAAAACTACAGTCCCAATCAGCCAATCATCGGCTGTATTTGGAAAACACAATACAATATTCTTAGACATTACTTTAATCCTCTAGAGAAACAGAAGGAATGCATATACAACGCTTAGTCATAGAACACAACAGGAAGATTTGACCCCTCGACCTTTTGCCAATCAATTATAACCCAGCATTTATCAGTGTTTCAACATTCAGTGTGTCTTGTTTGTCATTTGACTGGCGTCATGAGAAAAGGGCCCTTAAGGTCAAATTTTCACATTTTTTGTTTTTTCGTAAAATTAATTCGTTGTCATTTTTTATTTATAAAAATACTAAACTTTTGCTTATAGCACATAATTTAACGATTTTATGGGTATTTTTGTGATGCAATGTTTAAAATATCTGTAACGTCGACGAGGACATGTTGACGTCAAATGACATTAAACATTTGCGGAGTTAAAACGCTGGTCCGTTTAGTAATATTTGTCAAACATTTACTTGATTTCGTGCCGTAAAATCTTAATATCATATGAAAGGTATCAATAATTATCAGGGATAACTTGGTAATCGGTAAACTTTAAGTCCCGTTTCGTATATCTTACTGGTATATCGTATAATTCTTTAAACACTCCAAATTAACGTACATGATAATCATTAATATTTTTCAAACACTTTTAATTTGATCATTAGAATTTGTAATACATTGTATGTTAAACTGAAAGAAATTTATGATACAAGTTGTTCGTAATTTAAGTAAAAATAAATAGATAAAAATAAAGTGTCAGCTAATACGTTACGATATTTTGATTTTAACTATTTCAAAATTAAATTCGAGAAAAAAATCTAATCAAACTCACCAATTTTTAATGCCGGAAACTGTCGTTCCAACAGACTAATCGGTTAACAATTGCCATCTAAAATGATTATGCATTTCGTTTCAAATTTTATTGTCGCTTTACTTAAAATGATCGTAGGGAGATTCAACAATTTGAATGATAACTTCATAATTCATCAAAAAAGATCCAAAAGCTTATTTTCAATAAAAACAATTAAGCAAAAATGAACATAACATCCGTCGATATATGAATGAATTGAATGAATAACAATTCTAGTGAAGATCAATGTTAATGAATGAATGAATGAATAAAAATAACAGTTCAACAAAGATATGAATGGATGTGGTAGCAGTCAGTTTATTCCTCAGTAGGAGCGGGGCACGTCAGATCCCTCGCATGTTCTCTCACAAACGGTCTCAGACTTTTATATAAATATCTTTGCCTCTCAGAAGAAAGGCCGCCTGGAAACAAACACATCTTTTAAATATTAAGTTCCATGAACGCGTTCCAAAATCAAAACAGAAAATCTTTTTGTCTGTTTTGAACGTTTTACCTCATAAAAGCACAAATATAAGCCAATCAAGACAATTTAAGCTTTATTTTCCGCATAACACTTAGAGGACACACGTAACAATAAACTCTTTAGAGAAATTTACCCCCAAAAACTAACCAAGCATCTCTCTACTTTGGATTTAAAATTTAAACAGGGTGTTAGTAGAATATACAAGTAAAAGACAATTTCTGTAGCAATTATTGGAGAAAATAAAGCTGTGTGGCATATCCTAAAAATGTACAGTATATTTTTTAAATGCTAGATACAATAAAATTGTTATTTTTCTACAGAGTAAATTTACCCCCAAATACAATGCAGTTTTTGTACATGTAAGTCTTAGTAAAATTCGACAATGGAATATCTGCTACTCTGTTCGGGCAAATTTACCCCCAAGATGAAAAAGTCTTTACAAACTTGCAGTCTGAAAATCTATACAGGTATAACTGTTGCAAGTATTTGGGGGTATATTACCCAAAATACTAAATGACATTTTTAGAAAGTCGAACCCTAACAAATAAACAGAAAATGACTGTGGTACAATTCTTTGGGGGTTAATTTCCTCCAACACAAGATGACATCTTTACAAAGTCGAAGCCATGAAAATATACAAAACTATACAGAAAAAGCTGTGATGCTATTCTTTGGGGTAAATTTCCTCCAACGCAAGATGACATCTTTACAGAGTCAAAGCCATATAATTAAACATAATATGACTGCGTGTGTTGCAATATTTGGGGGTAAATTTCCTCCAAAACAAAATGACATCTTTACAAAGTCAAAGACCTAATAAGAAACAAAAAAAGTCGAACCCTAACAAATAAACAGAAAATTACTGTGTTACAATTCTTTGAGGGTAAATTTCCCCCAACACAAGACAACATTTTGACAATCTCGAAGCCTTACCCCAAAAAAATGACTCTGTTACAATTCTTTGGGAGTAAATTTCTCCCCAACAGAAGAAAATATCTAAACAATCTCAAAGCCATACAAATAAACAAAAAATGACGTTGTTGCAATTTTCGGGGGTACATTTCCTCCAACTCAAGATGACATCTATACAAAGTCGAAACCATATAAATATACAAAACTATTCAGAAAAAGCTGTGTTGCTATTCTTTGGGATAAATTTCCTCCAACACAAGATGACATCTTTACAGAGTCGAAGCCATAAAAATATACAGAGATAAGCTGTGCTGCTATTCTTTAGGGTAAATTTCCTCCAACGCAAGATGACATCTTTACAGAGTCAAAGCCATATAATTAAACATAATATGACTGCGTGTGTTGCAATATTTGGGGGTAAATTTCCTCCAAAACAAAATGACATCTTTACAAAGACAAAGACCTAATAAGAAACAAAAAATGTCTGTGTTTCAATTCTTTGGGGGAAAATTTCCTCCAAACACAAAATGACATCTTTACAAAGTCAAAGCCATAGAAATAAAGAAAAAAATTACTCTGCTGCAATTCATTGGGGGGTAAATTTTCCCCCAACACAAGATGCCATCTTTACAGAGTCGAAGCCCCCCCCCCCCCCCAAAAAAAAATACAGAAAATGACTGTGTTGCAATTCTTTTTTCTTTTTTGTGGGGGGGGGGGGGGGGGTGGTTGAAAATCCCTCCAACACAAGACGACGTTTTTACAAATCGAAGTCTTAGAAATAAACAAAAAATAACTGTGTTGCATTGTTGGGGGATTAATTTACCCCCCAACACAAGACGTCATTTTTACAAAGTTAAAACCTTATAAACTATAAACTATAAACTTATAAACTATATACAGATCATGATTGTTTTGCAGTTTTATGGGGTAAATTTACCCCAACACAAGACATCGTAATTTTTAACTTTAATGAATACAATACGTATCCATGTACATCTTTTAGAATTTTTGGGTATATTCACTCTCAACTCTCGACACATAGTTTAAACAATACAAGATATGTATTATTGACTAAATAAAATGATATTCATAACATCAGTTAAACTACATGTACGTTGACGATGTTATGTAACAATTCACAATCAAGATCAAAATATTATTTAGTAAATGAAGATAAAGTTGCAAACAAATGAGACCTGATTAAAAAAAATCCACTGGAAAACTAAAACAATTCAATAAAACTATTTTAATAAAGAAATCATTCTAGAGGGATAAACATATATGTTTTATTATTAATTGAAGTAGTTATGCTTATCATGAACTTGAGTATCATTTTCTGTCCGCTTTCTCAGTGTATTAGGTTTTGGACTTTAGTCTTCAGTTTCTAGAAAAGGAAAGACAAACATGAAATTAGTCACCTTAAGTTGCTTTTGACAACTAAGTGGGGTAATGTCATATAATCGTTTCAAATTGTGTAACGTTCATTAGTAGGGAGGCGTATCGGGGCCTACACTTTCAACTTATAAATTGTCTTTCTTTTTATTGTATTGTCAACACATAAAGTATTGTGACCTCCTATTTATAAATGCAAATGAATTGAATTGTATCATGTGACTTCTATATAATTTAAATCACCTTATTGAATTTTACCAGTTTTATTGCTACCTGCTTTTTCAACTTTAAAAGACATTAAGATAGAAAATTAGACAAAGAACAATAAAATAAATGCTTTATAGCCATGTTGATATCAATATGCTTTCATTTTTAGGGAACGCATTGCGAAAATATTATCGAATGAACTTTGCAGGCGCAGGAGTTCTGAAAGTGACGTCACTGAATTCTGAATATAGCTGTAACGACACATGTAGAATGACATTGACACTTTGCTATAAATCAGAAACAAAGTGCAGAAATTACATTATAATGATTGAAATTAGTATAAGTATTTGTAATCGTAGTTAGAGGACTGCTGCATAAACTTTATTTAAGCAGTTCTTTATGATCTTCTATGCATGTTTGGGTTATTCTGCAATAAACACGTGATATGAGTTTTGAGACAGATACCTGTGATTGAACATTAAAACTACATGGGCCTCTTTACTTACACGTATTATATTAACCACCTCATCGATGGGAAACGGTTGTAACAACTTGATTATTCAATCATGGTCATAATTTGGGGGTAGGACTGTTCATGTCTATCACCCCTATCTACGATTACAAATGCAGATATTTGGATGTTTGACATTAAAAGAAATGTCTGAATTTTAGAATTTAAAGGGGCATAGTCACGATTTTGGTCAAATTTTTTTTTTCGATTTTAACGTTTACAATGCTTCAGCGAGGCATTTGTAATAGGCAACCAAAATTTGAGCGTCATTTGTTGAGTTATAAGCGAGTTACAGAGTTTATAATTCTTCGCTATGTAAACAAAGCGTTTGTTTACATTTTGAATGTTGAAGTGAAAATTCCAGTTTTAGACCTCAACTGAAAGTGTTAATCGCTAGGAACTGTTTATATATGCTTAAGAGGAATAAGCTTAAAAAATGCCCCTCAGCTTAAAAAAGATTTTTTACTGGTATATTTAACCTATGTAAACAAAAAAAAGGACACGAGCCTTGTTTACATGACGAAGAATTGTTTGCTCTGTATCTTGCTTAAAACACATCGACTGGCACCCAAATTTAATTTGATAAGAAGAAATACGTCTTTAAAGCATTGTAAATAATAAAAACAGAAAAAATAAAATTTGACCAAAATCGTGACCATGCCCCTTTAAATTCCTTCATTGTGGATTGAATTTCATGGAGCCAATATTTGTAATTTGCTATTTTTTAAAAATAGGTTAATGGTAACATTTCGTGGAATTAATTATATTATAAATAATGAATATAATAATACTATTATTCATAAATGGTTGTGGATTTAAATTCATGGTTGACGAAAATTAGCATTAGCGAATCCATGAAAATTGAGCATACACGAATTCCAATGATTCCACAAATGTCAGTCTACAGCTAGATTCAGAGGTGACGCACCATCAGCACTCCCGCCCCCGCGAAATTTTATTCGATAACATCATTTTTTACCATATGTTTCCAAGAAATGAAAACACATTTATGTTAATATGCTTAATATAATACACATACATTTACATTGTTCTATGCCAACATTTCTTTCTCGATATATCTAAAACTCATTATTTTTAACTCCTTATTTTGTTAAATCGATATAGCAAAAATACAGATCAATTACAATAAGATGATTTAAATTATGTTAGCTCATCTCAATACAATGGAAAATATTTGCATAATTAAAACGACATAATAGTTTATATGTTGATAAGACGATAAAAAGTATGACAATGTATATAAGTTATAACACAACAAGTCTAGGCCCCGATACGCTTCCGTACATAAGCTGCAATGACATACATGTACATGTAAAATATTCCCGTCAAATGACAAATGACCTCTTTTTTTGCGGGTTGGGGGGGGGGGGGGTCACTGTAAATATAAATCGTGTACTGCCTATAAGAATATCGTTATTTCAAAATATATGTATAAAGGCACGGATTTGTGGATTTGAATTTGCAATACTCCTGTCAATAGAAAGTGCAATTCTAATAAATCATGCGCGACCCGCCATGACTGCTTTAAACTTGCTCGTGTATTTTTATATTGATTTATGAAGGGTTAATTTGAGTATGAACATCATCCCGATAGGTGCATCATATCTAAAGGATTTTAACTTAGCTTTCAAATCCCTCAATAAAAAAATGCATCAGTATGAATCCAAATACATTCTATTCTTTAGTTTTCCTAGAAACGTACACATTCTCATATATATCATCTGGTGATGCACGAACCGCGAGGGTTTAATATTAGTTATCGGACAGCGTACATCTGTAATAATTTTGTTACCAATGACAGATATTACAACACTTAATAAACTCATATGTGTTTCTGAGTGTGTGTACTACATGTATAAGATTCCCCGATTTTTCAATACTAAATAAAAAAAGTATGTTGTATACGTTGAAAAAGTATACAATCTAGAGATTTACTTACAGAGGCCTTCGATTAAAGTTATGTGTTTGACAATTTTTTTTTCTATTGTTTTGTTTTATCTATTTCATCTACGGTTTTTAGAAAAATCAACATGTAGGTTGGATTTCAATAATGTTCAAATGACTTATCTTTGTTATAGCCTTATTTGCCCGTACGGCATGATTGACACAATAATACCAAAACGTCCTCGTTATCCACTACATAGGCCTATATGATCAACGAGGTGTTCCGAAAACATGCATAGATATAGGATAAGTCTTGAGAAACAATAAAATCCGCGAAAACATTTCTCAAGTTCGAATTTCTTCTATAATCAAAATGAGCTTGTGCCATTAGCACGTTCACAGGACGCACAGTTCTTAACCGTGGTATGTTCATGAGTTTGAGAAGACGGGGCTATAATTTTGTCATTTTCGCAAGCAAATTTTAGCACCTATTTAATTTTTGTAGAATTCTGTCTGAAGAATGAGTAGAACAATTAGTCTTTTTCATATTTTGATTAAATTTTAGGTACAGTGCATCTCTTGCGCGGATCTGGAAGCCCCACCCCCTCCACCCGTTCCGGGACCAGCACTGAAAAAAGAATTTAACTTTTTAACATGACCCCCCCCCCCCCCCCACCCGTCATTGGTTATTTATAAGTGCGTTATTTATGGTAGAGTAATACAAATATTTAAGATTATACTCCTTAATTAAGCGTTTTCGATATCCGCCTCTATATTCACCATTTTAGAGTACGTGAAGAGTATACAATGTCTTTTCGATTATGAGTTCATTGAAGAACAATGCACAAAATGAACTATTTATTATATACTTACCATTTATGTGTACAAACATGCCATGATCTTGTTATAAAGATTATCCCATGCGAATCGGCTGACCGCATTTTGAGGCATTAAGATATACCGCATTTGTGCGGCTAGGGTTTCCTAAAGTTGAACCAAAGAAAGTCCGAGCGTATACCCCGAATATTCCAGCAAAGTTCGTCATTCTTAAATAAAAATAAAGATTTTATCAAATACGTAATGGTATTATGTAAAATGGCATACAGTATGACTGTTGTTGATTAGTATCATGTTAGACTTACTTGTACTATTCTGGATATGGCGCAATTGTATATTGATAAAAAGATGAATCGACATTACAGTTGATGCTCTTGATCATGGGGGACCGATATCAATTCCGCCAGAAATAAAGCTGACAAAACAATGCAAAAGGAGTCTTCATAAATTTGCCGTCGCGTTTTATCTCTTTGTCTCATTGTCGGGGATTTCAAAGTGACGTGTAGGAATTAAACACAATTTATGGCCAGCAATGTCGGTGCTGGCACTGACCGCTATGTTCAGATATCCCCTGGGTGTCATAGCAATTTATCGGTCAGATGAATGCCTGTCTGTGGTTTTTCCGTTAATCGTGTTTTCAAACGTGCTGTTCAATTTGAAAAGAAGAATTCCACAGATGAAAGCGGCGCTCGATCAGCAAGTAACACCTGAAGTATCGGACTTTGCACAGAGAATCGAAGTTTAAACACGCTTATAGTCTGATGATATGACTAATTTGTTATAAACATATATCTCTATCTCAATAAGCCAGAACATGATGGATACGTGAAACATAGCAGTTATTATACAATCTCGATTATTAATTTAATAAATGTTTATAATACATGTACGAAAAAACATGTTTAATAATGTCTGACACAATTGTCAATAGCATTCCCTAAACTTGTACTTGAGCAGTAAATGAATTAAACAGAAATATGTGAAATAGGAAGACGGTTGCATATATACGGGTTTTTTCATTCATCCAGCACAGTTGTTCATAGATATCGTTTGATATGTCCTAGGTGTATTTTAAAATTTGACATAGCAATCACAGTGATAGCTGCATGTTTGAATAAACTTCTAAAATATGAAGTTCATTTTGATATTATTGCAAAATAGAAAAAAAGTAGACTGCAACATTGACAATTATAATTATTAGTCATTATTTAAATCAGTTGTAACCGGTAGATAATATCGATTTACAGATATGATTTAATCGTAACTTGTCTGTTCTAGCCTAAATAAAAACAGTCTCCAGCAGTAACAACATAGAACGTGCGTCTATGCTTAATAGAAAAGGTCACATAAGAAACAAGAAATAACTCAGACTAAATGCGAGAAGCTATATTATAATAATGGAATGTTTTGCTATTTTTTGTCTCGTTGAAGCTTTATTTCGATTCGAAGTAGTTTAAAATTTTGATATTCTATCGATTGTTTGTTAAATAAAGGTCTCAATAGTTAGATATGACAAAAAGTGGTAAAAGTGTATCTGCTTAAAAGATGGAACAAGCAATCGTCGTCCCATTGAACTTGATGTGACTTGTTGAATGTGTGCGCTACATCATCCGCCACTAGAACAGGTGCGATCCTATTCGGATAAATTTTGAAAAAGGTTTACCTTTTTACTATGGTTTACATGTAAACCCTGTTAACGGTATTATGTCACATAGCTTTCGATTCTCAGAAACATTAAACCCCCCAACCCCCCCCCCCCCCCCCAAAAAAAAGGTGGCTCAACATATTCGATAAGACGTGGTCAAAACACGGATACTGTCACAGGCATAAAGTGTTATGTAAATATTTAGACGCATATACACAGGGATAACTGATTTTTAATATACCTCTCTGAATTTTGTGTGTGTGTGTGTGTGTGTGTGTGTGTGTGTGTGTGTGTGTGTGTGTGTGTGTGTGTGTGTGTGTGTGTGTGTGTGTGTGTGTGTGTGAGAGAGAGAGAGAGAGAGAGAGAGAGAGAGAGAGAGAGAGAGAGAAGTTTACAGATCTGTATCATGTTGGAGATTTTCCTTGGGAACTTTACAATTTTCTGGCACACTTGCATTTCAAAAGTAAATAATGTTTTAAAGTATGTCATTCATAGTACTACTCTTTTACCTCAATAGTTAATATAGTCTCGGGATATTCAAGAAAATTGACAGTATTGCCAGAATTTCATTCATACCGAGGAAAAAAAAATTGCTGTCACATTCCAGTAGAATATGGGATGCATATATCTCTAGAAAAACTTTTTGGTGATGTCCAAAATCATATTCATATTCATAGTTCTATTCACAAAGTTTGTGTTTCTTTCGGACTAATTACCGAGTTTATTTCCAATGTATGATATGGCACCGGAACGTTCAGTATTCTCTTATTCTCAAATTTCAAATTTCCTACAACCATATGTTTATCTTAGATTTATTAGTTTTATGAAAACGCTATCATGAGATCTTATGACATATTTTGTTTCAGGCTGATACATGTATATTCATTGTCGTAATACTCTGTACACACTGCACATGCAGGCCAAAATTACACAAAATCAACAACACTTTCTATCAGGGTATATGTTTCTCATATTGTTCCCCTGACATATCTTGATTTATAGTAACTACATTTTGTCATATTGCAAGCGTTTATTCATAAACATGTTAAAAGGATAATCTGCACAAATATGTTATAGCACCATCAAAAATAACAGCCAGTCTCGCATTAGCTTTAATACTGACAGTGTGTCACCTATCTAGATTTGATTCGTTAACATAGCTCGAGTATTCGTACTGTGTAACGATTGCTCTTTTACACATTCGTGAAATATAATTTTTTTAGTTTTTGGTGTATATGTGAATAAACGTTGATGCATTAAGTTTTAAAATCATTTGAAAACAGATTTGTGTGAAGTCAGTGTTATTTGATGTGCCCATCAGACTTTGAAGTCTTCAATTGTCATTTATAAGAAGAGCCAGGATGAAAAACCATTATCTGCATTGCAAATAAATTACGGCGGAGATGTAATATATTATTAGTCTCCTACCGGTTTCACCGGAGGGGACTATAGCTTTCGTCT
The DNA here is from genome assembly GCF_025612915.1 of Magallana angulata. Lineage (NCBI taxonomy): Eukaryota > Metazoa > Mollusca > Bivalvia > Ostreida > Ostreidae > Magallana > Magallana angulata. The sequence goes on along the minus strand of NC_069112.1, from coordinate 2,190,846 downwards.
AGCGTCCGTCAGTCCGTCTGTCTGTCTGTCCGTCCGTTCGTCTATCCCACTTCAGTTTTCCACTTTTTTTCTTTATGCGTTTGAGGAATAATATGAAATTTGCTGAACACCTTCAAATGTCAAACTACAGTTTACACTTTTGTAGCGTCTGGTTGACATATTTTCGAGAAAATTAATTTTTTATATTCCAAGTTTTTAATGTTCGGGTTCGTTATCAGGTTAGGTGTGTATTGAATAAACGAGGAAAGTATGAAGTCAGTAATAATATCGTGCATGCATTACTTGTACAATTCCTTTTATTGTTTCTAACAAACAAATGACTTCTGTTAAATAATGTCAAGCATTTTGTTATAAATTTAATCGACAGGGTTTTTTGTATTATTACGATCGGGTTCGTTATCGGGTTGTTCTGTTGATTCGGGGTACAGAAGACGGTAAGAAATGATATTCTGCATAACAGTGCATTGTTTTCACAAATTTCTACCAGCAAATTCTTAAAGGACTTGGCGAAATTACATGAGATAAATAAAGAGTATACTGTATTATTTTACCCATTTTTTATTTAATTTCCATATCAACTATGTAGTTTGAATGTCCCTTGTTCTTTTATCTCTGATTAAAGCATAACATCTCGTTTATAATAGTTTTGAAAAAGATGTATGCTTCGAAGTTCGAAGCTTTCATAGAATAATTACAAACCGGTAGGGGACGTGTATTGCCTCTGCAATGCTCTCAGAATGCTGGATTATTATATTACATTATTTAGGGGGGGGCATCTGTAGTGGAACAGATGCTGGACAAAATGGAGAGAGACAGACAGGCCGAAGCCAGACGGACCGACATTTAATTGCAGCTGCTATGAAATCATATCTCAGTTGACGCTAAGCAAATAAACATGTACATGTATCGTAAATTGCACCTGTAACGCTGGCTATTAAAATTGGGAGAAATACTCGTACAAAATTATGTTGCTTGTGCAAAGTTTACAAACGAGGATTGCCTCTAATGACATTATATTAATTGGAGCAATAAGATTCATAACAAATCTCTGTTACAGTTATTCAAACTGATTATGATATTTCAATCAGTGTACTACATATATATATATATATAATATTGTATTCCATCGTTCTAAATCTGATTTCTGCATGAGCTCTCTTCGTCGCAGTAATGTCCAATCATATTGTGACTTACTGATATTCATGTGTTTTCTCTAATTCGCTGTTGATACACATCACGCTGATACAGTTTTGCGCTACAATAACGCACGACTTCAAAAGTAGAACTTATTCTGAGTTCATCGTAGATTGAGTCGTATCTACTACTTTACCTCAATGCAGAAAATCGCCAAAAGCTGCGAGTTTCTGAGCAATCGTTGCTACAGTATGGCTTTTACATGTAATCATTCGTAGACAATCGCACTCAACTTGCATTGCACTCCTTCACATATATGTATTCGCAATACATCTTCTACATTCGCATCCGCACAATCTGATTAAAATCCGTTTCAATCAAATTGACATCGCAAGACTTCGTAGTACTAGAGTTTACATATATTACACCGAGTATCCTACAAGTTGCTAAGAGTGTTCATTGGGTATCTGTAATACATAGAGATGAAGCGAGATTTGATTCGATTACGATGGTGTGACCGAGTAATTGATAAATACAAGGTTTTTTGTTGGTGGAAAAAAAGAATCGGATGGCAAGTGATTTGCTGCGTTTTTTTTCTATTGAATTTAATGTACAACACCAGTCATTGCAAATCTTCTAATATCATACACACACATAGTATTTTTACTTCCCTGTGTTCTGAAATGTATTCTTTATTAATTATCTTTTTTCATTAATTGAATTAAATATTACAGTTACATTTATTTCATGATGGTGATAATTATATTATTCAACAATAAAGATTATAACAATAGGACCCCCCCCCCCCTCCAAGAAAAAATTGTATTTCCCAAAGGGCATCGATGGAAAGAAATGAGATTTCTCAAGGAGAATTGTTCTTTTTTAAAACTTTGGAATGGAATGTCCAGAGGTTTTCAAAGCGGTGAAACATGTTACTAGTATTTATTCCGCGGGATATACGACGTTCTGCTGGTCACCTGTCGGATGACTTTCTAAGTTACCCAGATGACGCATTATATAGAAATATCACACGGGGTATAGTGATAATGCTTGTTTCATGACAACAATAAAACACATTATTCTGATCTGCCTGCTCGTTATGAGAACAAAAGAGTACCACGCGGCAGTTAAATTATTAGAGCACTATGAGTCAAAATCCCCTGAGTAACATTTTTTGGGGAAAAAATGATTATGATTACGGTTTGAGGAGGGCGAGTTGTTATTCATGGATAACACAGGACACCTTAATCCACAAATCAAATCTGCAAATTATTTGCATCCCTTAAAACGTCTTTAAATTTATATTAATATCTTTTTTTCGATTATTTTATAAATATTATACCGATCACATTTTTAATCTGGTGTCGTTTAATTTGCTATTTCCGGGTCAGTAATTATAAGTACAAATTTGCAATTACCACTAAATCAACTGTCATACTACATGTATTAATATAATCGTTGCCCTGTTTGAATAATGTGTACTTTTCGTACAAAAATTCAATTAGAGAGAGAGAGAGAGAGAGAGAGAGAGAGAGAGATTGAGATTTAAAACACTTGCAATATTACCGCATACTCCTAGTTCATTAACTATTTGTACATGTAAGAGAGAGAGAGAGAGGGAGAGAGAGAGAGAGAGAGAGAGAGAGAGAGAGAGGCAGACAGTTTTAGAGAGACAGAGAGAGAGACATTTAAAACACTTCCAATATTACCGCATACTTCTAGTTGTAAACGCGCATCATTAACTATTTGTACATGTAAGAGAGAGAGAGAGAGAGAGAGAGAGAGAGAGAGAGAGAGAGAGAGAGAGAGAGAGAGAGAGCTTTTTTTCGAAATAAGAAATATATAATAATTTTCAACACTGGCCATATTACTGCATGCTCGTAGTTCTCAACGCGCATAAAGTATTTGTACATTGGAGAGTAAGAATCTCTAACATGCTCGGAAAAGGGGGTAGGGGACTCCATATTAGAAACCCCCTTTTAAATATGTAAATTTTGGAAAAAATGTTTTCAGCGAGAATATAGTGCTTGTGTGTAAGAGGGGGGGGGGGGTCAGCCCCTCCCCCCCCCCTTCCGGCTGATGCTGCTATGTGCCTATGATGTGCATGTTTTAGTCTGTACATGTAAATGAAAGAATAATATAAATGTGTACATGTAGTCTTTGTTAATGATTCAGATTGAAAGAACAAATCGAAAACTTTAGTTGCTAGTATTAAGCAGTGTTTTTGAATTTTCCTTTCAATAGATTGTCTCTTACATTGCAGTGCACAAAATTTAAACGTCTTTCTTAGACTGAAATTGACACATACACAATGCTGCAATAAGTAGTTATTTCGTCTGTAAAATTCAGTTTGGTTTCCTGTATTGTGATATACACAAGGCTTGTTCTTTAGTTACTTGTCAAACCAAAGGAGGGTATCTTAAAACCATTGATCTATAATTTTGTTTTTTTTTTTCAATTGGTATACCTCTGTCAATTAAAAGAACTCTCCAATTGACATTCCACATCTTAATTTCAAAACAGAGATACTAATATAAAAAAATATCCAATACAAAGTCACCTAATCGCTAATCTACTTTTTGAAGCTAGATAATCGTAATCTAACAAAACATTGTAGCGAATTTACTTCGTTAAATTTGTGTTTTTATTGCATGTAACTAAATGCATGAAATTTTTTTTATCAACATGTCACGTTGTGAAATTCAATCTTTTGGAGTATTTTCAATTATTTTGTAAATTAATTTTTCGGACTTTGTGTTAACTGCTACTAAAACTTTTCATCTATTTCGACAACTGTTTTAAAGACGTTATTAATTCAGCGCAGCATTAATCCAACCTGAGGCACACTCAGTGAGGGACAGCTAATCTTTTAATTGACTTCTGTTTATGTTTATCGAAACTTCTTTCATCTTATTATCCTTTTATGTACATGCTGCTAAAATGTCACGAATCACTCAATAGCTGTTCTTTAATTGATTTTCTTACTTCTGTACATATTATGTTAATCCTTCAAAGTGTTATTACATTGTTCATTTGATTATAATAATTCTGAATTGTAAATTAAAGGCAGTTGGAACCAGACCTTCAGTGCTGATGCATACCAAACTCACATAAAAGTATATTTCATGTAAAGTCTATATAAAAGTCTGAAAACTAAAGCGTGTTGGCTTGTTGGAGGTTTCATGAGGCTGGTTCCAACAACAAGAGAATAAGCTCAAGGTTGGCCCAGAATTAGTCATGTACGGGAAAGAGCGCCCCGTAATAAACATCTTATTTCAAAATTGTAAAATACTTCAAACATTGCTTCGGGTACCTGTCTCACTACATGTAACAACATGTTGTGTTAAAAGTTTTGATATTGTTTGTTACTTTCTACAATAAATTTTTACTTATTGATTTATATAACGAACGTTTTCAGTTGAAGCAATTCGTGACAATTTCAGAACTCTAATATATTTTCAATATTGCCTCGGGCACCTGCTCATGGCATGCATTAAACTCATGTGTGTATATCTTGTATATTCTGTGTTAGTTCCAGTGTTTTTCTGATCGTTAGCAAATAAAATTGTCTTTTATCTACCTACTCATATATAGCAAGATATCTGTGCGTAGAACGTAAATCGCCACGACTTCTCCTGTTATAAATATAGATCTTTCTTTCAAGATTTGAAAAAAACAAAACAGTGTCTCAGATTTATCGCAAGTTGGCCTGGCGAAAATTTCGACTTTAAAATTTTGTAATTGTAATTTGTAAGAAATTGTACTGTAAATCGGAACAATGTGACAGGGCCTAAGAATGGTTTTCGTAAAGGCAACAATTTATTCAAAGCATCGTAGGAATCTTTGTAAAAATACACGTTTATAATTCTTTAAATGCGTGATTAGCGACCAATGAAGAAAGACAGATTTAGAATGTTATAATGTATATACATCTTAAAGAAGTTATACATTGTATTTGCCTTTAAGATTTCGAGTTAATGTGATTATACCTGACATGCGGTAAACGGCACATCTTAATTATGCGCTTACAAGTTTAAAAACTGTCATGATATTTTAATTTCTTTCAAGTCACAAAGTTCTAATGGGTCAAAACCCATGGTCAGTCATGGTGTGTAACAGTAAATTTCAGTTTCATTCAAAACTTTTTACCCTCTGCATGCTTCTTTTTATAGGTATGTCTCTTTTGAATATAATTTAAGATGAAACACCTTTGACGAATACAAATGCATCCATGCCAAATATATAATATCCACATGTACACAATGACATGCAGTTAAACACCCAAAAGTATATAGTTAATTGGGGTTTTCACAACTTGGTTGCAAAACATGTAACATAACAGCCATGTTTGGTATCAGATACCAGATTTAGTTGCAAAATATGTTTATAATATGGTTTATATGATAGGTTGTTGGTACATATATCATAGAAAGATTATGTAGCTCGAAAAACAAACTGTATCACAAAATATTTCTATCTTTAGAATAGATATTGATAGAGGTTGTCACAACCACTTTCAGTACCTAATTTACATACTAGTATAGCAAAAAACATGTAGGACCCCCCTCCCGAAAAAAAAATGATATTCTCAACGAATTAGCTCCTATTATTTTTCTACAGGGAGTATATAGGAGGCCGGTTACATTAATCAAATCACAAATTAGCTATTACTGTACATGATATATCGTCTTTAAATTTTGAATAAAGTTGATATATATTGCTGATGATGATTGTAGGGTCATTTCATATCCTGATGTTTTATACATTGCATAGCGATACATCAGAAGTGCGAAGACAATGACCGTGAATGAATCCCAAAATCAGTGTATGTCGTTGCAAATTTTAGGAAAAGTTAATCTGTATTTTATCAATGCCGTGAAGCATATAATTCAGACCCACCGCTGTGGGAATTATCTCTCATGAGAATAGTGATAAAATGCGATCTGCAAGCTTACAGAAAAGTCGGCCAAATTGTTTTGGAGGAAGTATACAGTGAAGTGGAACAGCGATAAAGGTATCTGTTTAAAACTTTATGTTGTTCTTTCAGAATACCTCGCATAATAGAAATCATTTAAAACTTGAAATAAGGGAATCCACCCCATTCATACATGTATATTTTTATTTTATATTAAACTGTCATTATGCAATGTACATGAACTCGAGGGCTTGATTTTGTTTCAACAAAAACATGGCCCATTATTCCAAGTTTGAGAATTCAAATCCGTGTTTTTATTAATAAATTATTATAAATTAAATTTATTTAAAATATACTTATAATTTTTGAGATATACCAGTCCTTGTTAATCTAAACAGTGACATTCAAAAACTACTTTTAAATTTATATATGCACCGTGGTTATCCCACCAAAAGCACCCCATCACCTCGGATAAGAATTTTGAGGATAAGCGAAAATGGGTTTTCAATTAATTCTAGCACTTGCACACATTCAACGTGAAAGTTGTAGATGTATTGATAAGCACCGTGGGGAGGGGGAGGGGGGGGGGGTGCGTAGTATTCCTTTTACGTTCAGTTTCATTTTTTATATGTTAATTTTTTTTTAAAAATGTCTGCTGGGTGCCCATCCCCCTCCCCCACAGTGCCTTATTGAAACAAAAACACCGATGTAGCCTGATATTTGTGTACAAAAAGCGTAACTGAATATTATCTAAAATACTTCTCACCCTTGTTCCCGCTTTAAGGTTATTACTATACATGTACATGTATGTGCGCACTTGTTAAAACAGCGGATGTTAAATTCGAAGGAACTTTAAATTGAAACTCGAACTAGAACAAAACCGTTGTCAGTTTGATTAAAAGCTTGCAGGTAAATTATTTTAAAGCGCTCGTTAGAAAATATAATAAATCTTACATCATAACAAATAAATATTTCTAAGCGTTGTTTACGCTTTCGGAATAAAGCTTTATAAGATCTAAACGGCTGCAAAAATGTAACCGCTCCCCCACTTATTTTGTAAATGACGAACGGTATCTATTTATATATGTCTACCCTCTGTACTATTGATTTTATAGTATAGAGGGTAAAGATACATAAATAGATATCACTCTTCATTTACAAAATTAGCTGGGGAGCGCCTATGCAGCCGTTCAGTTTTCAAAGCTGTAAAAATACTTCGATATGGCAGCTATTTTCTTCAGCTTTCAATACACAAAGAATGAAGGATATTATTCTAGAAAAAAACCTGTTAATATATTTATTATTTGAGATATGAGGAAAAAGCTGGAGATAGTGTGTATACCCTTATATAATAAACGAAAAAAATACAAGTCCACCATGATATGAATAATTTTGAATAATTTTAAAGTAAGATAATAAACAACCGGCCGCGGAAATTCAAATCATCATACATTTGAATACAATTTGATACATCGATCCATCATACACAACGCACATTAATTTGTTGCAGTTTCAAAAAAATAATTATGCTTAGAATTTCGAATAGTTTTAATCAAATGATTCTTCGTATGTTTGTCAACTTGTATAGAGCCCCATCCAACCCCCCCCCCCCCCATCCCCATATCGATTTGCCACAAATCTTTGAAAATAAGTGTTTTTAACAGAACAAAGTTAATAAGCAATTAAAAAATCAAGTCATGTGAAATTATTAAATCTTATATTCTGATTGTGTTCTAAAAGTAACTAAATCTAAAACAAAATATACAATATTTCTTTTCCTCAGATACAAATACAAACTATCCACTATTATAGTCAATTTTTATCTTAATTATTCATCAGGTACATGTAGCTGAATAAACAATGGATTGGTTTGAAGTGGGGAACACATGTTACTTCGGATAAAATGAGACCCAGCCTTTGTGTATCAGGACCAGTTATAAAGACTATATGTTGAACACCTACATGTTTATCAGACGCGGAATATTCATGAGATACTGACTGTTACTTCGGATAAAATGAGACCCAACCTTTGTGTATCAGGACTAATATGTTGAACACCTACATGTTTATCAGACACGGAATATTCATGAGATACTGACTGGATGTGTTGGAAGGATTTATTGGCAACAACTTTCGTGAAAACATATCAGCGCGTCAGGGTGGATATTTTTCGAGGAATTTGAATAGGAAGACAATATAAGTTTATATAGGCATCTAACGTTACTCTCGAGAGATCTTATTCTATACGCTATATATTTTCCCGAGTGTCGCAAAAAAGTACGATTGTGAAAGCTTGGTGTGTAGGTCTTTAAATCCTCACAGGAACCAATGTACCCGAAATGCCAGAAATTACATAAAGGCTTCCTAGCTAAATTTTGATTAATAATGCGATCATCCCTCCAAATTATCGTTAAACAGAATATGTAGCTTTTTAGCGATTAAAGAAAAAAAAATAAATAATACACTAATTCAAAGTATAGTTAAAGCATTCCAAAACAGTCTTTGATAAGACGACCAGTGTAAATAAGTTGACTGTCCGCATTGTCATGAGACTGCATGAAAGAATTGCAGCAAAGTCATTTTTTGTTTATTTTTAATGCTTCGACTTTGTAAAGATGTCGTCTTGTGTTGGGGGAAATTTACCCCCAAAGCAATTACAACACAATCATTCTCTGTTTGTTTTTATCGCTTCGACTTTCTAAAGATGTCGTCTTGTGTTGGAGGAAATTTACTCCAAAGAATTGTAAGACAGAAACTTTTTTAAGGCTTTGACTTTGTAAAGATGCGTCTTGTGTTGGAGGAAATTTACTCCAAAGAATTATAACACGGACATTTTTTTAAAGCTCTGACTTTGTAAAGATGCGGTCTTGTGTTGGAAGAAATTTACTCCAAAGAATTGTAAGGCTTTAACTTTGTAAAGATGCGTCTTGTGTTGGAGGAAATTTACTCTAAAGAATTGAAACACAGAAACTTTTTTAAGGCTTTGACTTTGTAAAGATGCGGTCTTGTGTTGGAGGAAATTTACTCCAAAGAATTTTAACACAGACATTTTTTTTAAGGCTTTGACTTTGTAAAGATGCGTCTTGTGCTGGAGGAAATTTACCCCAAAGAATTGTAACACGGACATTTTTTTAAGGCTCTGACTTTGTAAAGATGCGGTTTTGTGTTGGAGGAAATTTACGCCAAAGAATTGAAACACAGTCATTTTTAGGGTTTTAATTTACGGCTTTGACTTTGTAAAGATGCGTCTTGTGTTGGGGGAAATTTACTCCAAAGAATTGTAACACAGAAACTTTTTTAAGGCTTTGACTTTGTAAAGATGCGGTCTTGTGTTGGAGGAAATTTACTCCAAAGAATTTTAACACAGATGTAAAGATCTTAGTAAAGATGCGGTCTTTTGTTGGAGGAAATTTACTCCAAAGAATTTTAACACAGAAATTTTTTTAAGGCTTTGACTTTGTAAAGATGCGTCTTGTTTTGGAGGAAATTACTCCAAAGAATTGTAACACGGACATTTTTTTTAAGGCTCTGACTTTGTAAAGATGCGGACTTGTGTTGGAGGAAATTTACTCCAAAGAATTGTAACACAGAACTTTTTTGGTAAGGCATTGTCTTTGTAAAGATGCGTCTTGTGTTGGAGGATATTTACTCCAAGGAATTGTAACACAGTCATTTTTTTGTTTATCATTAAGTCTTCAAATTTGTAAGATTGATGTCTTGTGTTGGAGGAAATTTACCCCAATGAATTTCAACACAGTTATTTTCTGTTTATTTGTAAACTTAAGGCTTTGAGATCGTATAGATGTCGTGTTGTGGGAAATTTACCCCAAAGATATTGCAACACAGTCACTTTCTGTATATCTATATCGCGTCGACTTTGTATTGATGTCGTCTTGTTCTGGGGGAAATTTACCCCCAAAGAATTGCAACAGATATGCATACCTGTATAGATTTTAAGGTTGAAAATTTGTAAAGACGATGTTTCATCTTGGGGGTAAATTTGCCCGAACAGTGTAACATATAATCCATTGTCGAACTTTACTCAGATTTATCGCTTGCATAAACTGCATTGTATTTGGGGGTAAATTTACTTTGTAAAAAACGATTAGATTTTTTTCTTGAAAATAACAATTTATTGTAAATAGAATTTAAATATATTCTGTATAATTTTTAGGATATGTCAAAGCTTCACTTTCACCAGTAACTGTTTTTGCATTTGTCTTTGACTGTTTATTCTCCTAATATCCCCCTTAAAAATTCTTAATTTCATATTATATATACATAGAAGCTTGGTTAGTTTTTGGGGGTAAATTTCTATTCTGAAGAGTTTCTTGATTTCTTGTTACGTGTTATGATGTGTTATACGGAAAATAAAGCTTAAACTGTCTTGATTTGCTTATATTTGTGCTTTTATGAGGTAAAACTTTCAAAACAGACAAGAAGATTTTCTGTTTTTATTTTGGAACGCGTTCATGTTTACATTTTTTTTCGGAATCAAAAACAAAAATATTCTAGCTATACCTTTGGCTAATACTAGAGGAAGAGTACTGCTGGAAAAATCATGGGTGGGGCTGCGGCATAATGTGATTGGCCTTTCATCATCCTCAGAAATCTTCTTTACAAACACGACCCCAGGATTAAGAGCACTAAATCTGAAAAGATGGTAGCTTCTGGTGCCTTGAATTGGACAAAACTCATCGGCAAGGAGGGACTTCCATCAACGACAACGGCTTTGTTGCCTTTCGATGACTTTTCTACCGTTCTCACCAAATCCGAAAGAGAATCATTGTCGGTCCTGGAAATTTTGTATGCATGTCAATGAATTTCTGTATGTTCTCTTAATTAAATTTGTAGTGATTAAACTTAGATATCTTAAGGTCCGGTCACACTGCCCAGAAATTGCGTAAACGCAAGAAACGCGTACAAATTTTGATTTTTACTTTATACATGTACATCCGCGATTTGAGCATTTATTTACATCAGGTTTTTTGTCTGAAGTGGAACCTCTGTAGTTGTCCGCCGATATACGTTATGCACGATTCCATGCTTTGAGTGCTCGGATTTGTGTAAGAGTTTCCGATGCAATGCGCTCTATGTTACGTTAATTATTTTTGCGTAAATATTGTACATGTAGTTCTTACGCGCACAATGCTTGAAATATGCGTGGACTATAAGTGTTGCCAACTATCGCGTTCATCAACGACTTTTCACTGAAATTAGCAGACTTATAAGTGATAAAACGCATATGATCGTTCCATAGTTCTTGCGCTATTTATCTTTTCCGCGGCTTTTGAACAGTGTGGCCGGGTCTTAAGCAAACGCAATACCGATAATACCGTCTGTAGAGTTTCTAAATATGAGCGAATCCAGCATCAACTAGACATTTGGTGTGACCAGGAATTTGAAATCTAACCGTCACTTCACGATGTAACCTGACCATTACCCGCCAGCAAAAGTACGCCATTACATATCGATTTTTATTCTGTCCTGAAAATATATTGAATTCGTATGTAAAGGACCAATGGGATTGTGTAAATTTAAGATTTTGTCATTTTAAGAATTTTTTAATGTATTTTATAATATTTGAACCTGCACAGTTATCGCAGTGAATATGACATGCCATCTCGCCAAAACCATAATGCTGAAATGCATGATGCAGCATAGAAATGACAGTGTTTGGGCCGTGGGACTGAGAACCATCAGTGCCGATTGTGTTGTTTTCATCTATCAAATAGTTGTATTGCTCTGCTGTCCCTTCTATGCATACCCCGAACAACTGAACTTTTCTTGGCGACGTTAAGTACAATGGTCCTTCCTGTCTGGAATGGTGTGGAAGGGTCAACTGTTGGGCAAAGTCAAATGTGTAATGGACATGAGCCAGACCGTTTGAGCATGGCAGACTGCCAAATGGACGATGCCCATACACTGCCTGCTCCTCTCTGGCGAGGTGAACGCATTTACGGTACACTGCGTGTTCAGCTAAAAAGGTTCACAACATTCAAAAATTAAAATTAGTATGAATGTATATATTTATATTTTTCACGCGCTATGCACTTATTCGTCGTTTTGATTTATCTTTATAAAATGTTAATTCAGTATGTACATTTTTTGAACCAACATTTATTTTGATACATTTATATTTTACAATATATCTGTAGATATGTTCAGATAAAAGGTGATAAGGACATAAATGCAAGTGTAAGGATACGAGTGTCTATTTAAATATTAATATACCTTGGGAAATTTCTACATGACTTTTATAATCATCCAGTGCAGTAAGTATATGATCTTTAATTTCTTCATATTGAATTTTGTCAAAACAATTAAAATGACAAGAACAACCACTTGAAATTTTATCTCTAACACGATTCAAATTAGAATCTCCACTAACCCCGGCACATCCTTGTAACTCGTCTTCATGATCTTGTGAAAAATTTGACGCAAGTCTGATAATGAACTCTTCATCAGATTCTATCAATTCGGGGAAAATTGTTTCTTCATCGTCTGCTCTATTATCAGGATTAGAGTTTTGTTCTTGTTGCGGGAAGAATTCCCGAATCACTTCATCAAGATCCTAGAAATGTATACATTTTTTATTTATCGTATTAAACTTGTTTATAATTATAAATTTCTGCAGAAAATAATAACATGATGATTCACATTGAAACAATTTCCCTTTAATTTTTTTTTTACCGATTGAACGATTGATATCGTGTATTTACGTTCAAAACCTTACTGATTGTCAGACCATTAATAAACAGATTTATATATTTAAAAAAAAATTCGATTAACTCGTCCTACTCAACTCAAACAGTAAATAAAAATTTGAATTTTTAGGGCGACACAACCGGTACGAAAATGCAAGCTCTACGAGACCACCTTATACCTGCTATGGCAACATGTAAACAATGTCTATAAATAGGCATACATTCTGGAATTTCTTGTTAATTTCACATTGGGGTTATTAGTACATTGTTTTTATAATCATGATCTCGTGTTCAAATTTACACAGCGCATATAACTTTTCCTCAAAATAAAACTTCATATCTTTTGAATGGAATGTAACAAGGTTACCTATAGTGCATGTAGAGTTCCGAGTAAATGTTTATACGGATGTGTCAATCGATCTGTTTTGAAAGCAGGGGGTAAATTATGCTACAGTTTAAATCTGCGAGAAAAGATTTACTTCTGCTTTGTAATATTGTACTAATCAAAACTTCTAATTCAGTAATTTAAGTAAGAATTTTTACAAGACAGTATAAGTCACCTATGTACATCCGATTCTTCAAAGTTTCTTTTCTGGAATATTATTTCATATAATCAACATTGAATGCATAACACAATTGTACAACAGGATTTTGCAACTTTTACCTGAAAATCCATTGAATCATTTTCTTCCTGGAGACTGCCAAATGCACATCAACAATATTACTGACTCAAACAACGCAGCAGTTCAATGCAAATGTAAACAAATGCAGCCGATAATAAAACTTCCGGATTTACTTTAGCGCGATTTTGACGTTAAAAGTTCACGAACTTTGACGTCGTTTTCTGATAATTGTGACGTTGAAAGATAAGGGCCCTTTTCTCATGACGCCAGTCATTTAACAACTTCAGGATTTAAACCAAGAACCTTTAGCTTACTGGCCAATCTACTATACCTCCCATTTGTTAAGTGTTTCCACCATTATGTTAATTGAATTGGGACTTCTTTTATTGATAAGAATTATGGAATGATGTCCCCATCACTGCTTACCTGGCACTGTTGAGTCAGTTGATGTTCCGAGGTTTTGTTAGTGTTGGATTTGTTAGCGTTCTTTGAGGCGTTAATCAGCTGTGTGGTGGGTGAGGCGGTGCGACCCGCGGCGTTCTACAAAACATAGATATAATCTCTTAAAGCCCAATTACATATTAAAGTACGATTGTAAAATACTCGTTTTACAATCCAGTTACATTTCAAAGCATGGTTGTAACCATAATACACCTAAATGACTCAAGGAAAGTCTCATCACAAAACATGATTGTAATATCAAGCCATCATGTCGTATATCATTTACTGCAATTAAATTACAGGTTCTAGAGATAATTAAACGACACTTAATGAGTCTCTGACCTCTAGCCTCCTGATGAGTTTCCTTTTTAGGGCGTTGCTGGCGGCGATATTTGTGGCAGCCCGGAGGTCCTCTGCAGCGCCTCGTAGTCTCTTCTGCTGCTCCGAGTCATTCGGACTCGACGCACAGCCCTGTAATATTAGAATATAACACTTTACTGAAATTGATTGAACATGATATAGCTGTCAACTGTGATACACAACTTTGTATCAAATATAACAATTTACTTCTCAAACGTTAAACTTGATATTGCATTCAGTTTCAGCTGCTTTACCTTTATCATCATATGCTCTGCGGCCTACAAATGTCTACATAACCAGACACAGAGTATACTAGTATACTATTACACTTCCCATCTCATTGTTCAATGCACACAACTTTTCCTCACCTTGGCAGCTTCCACCATGTTCGCGGTGGCATCAGCGAGTTGTCTGGCGGCGGCCAGGAGCCGCTTCTGCATGTCCGAGTCAGAGTGGCCCTCGGCTTCTCCCCTGATGGCCCCAACCAATGAAGAGGTCGCCTGAAAACAACAGATATCAAGGTTAAAAATTATATCATAAACAAGTAAATATATTGAAACAGTCAACAGTGTTAAACTTCTGAGCCATGTAGGTGCTAACCCAATCTAGCATTGACTTTTATAGAATTGAACTTATGAGAGAGGTGTGAGATATTTGTGAGCTTACCTGAGCTAGCTGCCAGGCCTGTCTCACCATCTCGTGGGCATCGCCCACACTACTGAACAGTCTGTCCGTTACAGTCAGGATCGTGTCCACTGCGTCCTCGTGGGACTCACCAACCTGAATATCAAAAACATACTTTTACTACCTCACTGCACAGAAGAGTTCATGATCTTGGTATCATAAAAGGCTCAATGCTTTGTATCAAAATATCCTTAAAATGTGTTTGTCATTATAACCAAAAATTCAGTGTAATTATTTCTTCATTTTTTCTTAATATTGTGTAACAGGTCTTTCTCGCATTATCACCGGTGTGAGATCGGTTTGTCCGGTGTGAGACAGCAGTGTGAGATTTTTCTGTCTTACACTGTGTATTACTACGCCGTTTTAAAACATAAACAAACGTTGTCTGCTGTAGGGAAATGCAAATTGGTGCATTGAGATTATCCATTAAGTAATTGTGTTGCTTAATTAATTACAATTTATCATATTTTTAATTAAAAAACTGTCGTATGCTCTCATTTTGACTTGCACTATTTGAAGCACGCGGAGGAATAAACTGAAAGTAATCTTTTGAACGTCATAACAGAAAGTTGTCGAACATCAGTTTTTAAGGTAATATAATGCGAGAAAAATAATCATTCATTATATACTCGTGTGGGATAGTGAAATTCCACCTCGGGGCCAAGATTCACGGTCTAGGACTTGGCAAAGCCTCGTCCTAGACCGTGAATCTTGTCCCCTCGGTGGAATTTCACTATCCCACACTCGTAATAATGAATGATTCTATGAATCTCAGAGAGATTGAGAGAGAGAGAGAGAGAGAGAGAGAGAATAAAAAGCTACAGAAAAAGAAAACAGTGACTGTCCCACTTACCGCGGTTGACCCTGCCCCCTTCTTGATGTGCTGTAGCAGGTCGTTAAGAGCCTGAGTAACCGCGGTGGCTGCGGCCCAGAAGCTTGCCGTCGCGGCAGGACTGCTGGGCCGCCTCCACAATTCCCTCCACAGAGTGAGCCACACCCTTTGCGGCGTCTATCAGCTGTTCCTGACAGGCCGGGCTACTGATGGTTGGAGCCACCACCTACAACATATATAGTGATACAATATAAAACAGTGTTAGTACCAACAAGCAGATATTGATGTTATCCTATGAGGTTATCATTCAAACCAATAGTACTTATTGTAACAAATGGATTAATCCAACCAATAGTACTTATTGTAACAAATGGATTAATTCAACCAATAGGACTTATTGTAACAAATGGATTAATTCAACCAATAGTACTTATTGTAACAAATGGATTAATCCAACCAATAGTACTTATTGTAACAAATGGATTAATCCAACCAATAGTACTTATTGTAACAAATGGATTAATTCAACCAATAGTACTTATTGTAACAAATGGATTAATTCAACCAATAGGACTTATTGTAACAAATGGATTAATTCAACCAATAGGACTTATTGTAACAAATGGATTAATTCAACCAATAGTACTTATTGTAACAAATGGATTAATTCAACCAATAGGACTTATTGTAACAAATGGATTAATTCAACCAATAGGACTTATTGTAACAAATGGATTAATTCAACCAATAGGACTTATTGTAACAAATGGATTAATTCAACCAATAGGACTTATTGTAACAAATGGATTAATTCAACCAATAAGAGCCACCATCTACACCACACTCAAAGACAGTATTGGCACTTAACATACAGGATCAATAAAAATCCAAATTAACAGCAAACTAAGGTTATCCAAATAAAATTGTGTTACCAGTCAGCATAGCATCTTACCAAACCAAAGTCATGGAGCTACAGAGATATACAGAGACAATCTGAAAGCTTTGTACAAGCTATTAGCTCTGTCAGTCAATTTACCTTTAACTTAGAACAAGCTGCAAGCTGTGACAAAGCCTGATAAATCATACCTTATTCCAAGCCATGATATATAACTCGTACCTTGCTATAAGCTTCGAGTTGAAATGTGGCGAGGGTACAGACCGTCGCCCGGTCGATCAGTTTGTTCTGTGATGTACATGGATAAACTACAAACTCCGACTTATCTTACTACACACCTCAAGTTTATCTGTATACAGGGAAATATTCGCCCCCGGTTTTTTTTTTGCCCATTTTTCCCCTCATTGTCAGCAGATGAATTTAAGACTCAGAAAAATCAAAGGTCTCCAATCTTCTCCCTTAAAACACAACTACATCTTGGTAAATTGAAGACAGGACAAATTTGCAAGTGTAGAAGGGTGAAAGAAATACAAGGCTACAATAACACTGTGTACTGTAGATGAACAGACGTACCTTGGTACAGGCCACGAGCTGTCGTGAGGGCACAGCTGGTCGCCGAGCTGATGACCTTGTTCTGAAGCCCCTGGTACTCGGTGGTGCTGGCCACACTCTTGGCCTTCAGGACGAGCTGGGCCGTCGCATTGGCCACTGCCTTAGCAAGAGCTAGCAATGTCTCCTAAAAATACAACACCATTCAAATCAAATCTTATGATACATGTACATTTAAAATGATAATGTAGATTCCTTATTTCATGCAAGTCTTAAATTTCAAGATTTAGCTGCATCAAATCTTGAGTATATGAAATTGCTACGCCAAAGTTTCATGTGATTTTACGTGATGTTTATACCTTGCGTTTAATTAGGAATCTACAGTTTTTAAAACACAAGAAATACGTCTTTCTGTATACATTCATTGTTAATTCTATGCGATGTTACCTTAATGACATCAATTTTCAAGAAAGAAATCACACAATTAGCCGAAGACAATTAATCAGAGCGCCTCACCTGGTACATCCTGTCCATGTCGTCAGCCGTCTCTCCAATGCCTGTCATCACTTCCTGTGACGCCTCGCCGACCGTCTTACCTGCCGTGATTAGGTTAGATTTACCCTGTCAACACATGGAGTATACATATAAGTAAATGGAATTAAGCACGTATCTGGTTAGATTTATCCAGTAAACACACTTATCTGGTTAGATTTATCCAGTAAACACACTTATATGTTTACATATAGCAGGTTGTATGTATAATTCTATGTTACCTGTATGTATAGCAGATTGTATGTATAATTCTATGTTACCTGTATGTATAGCAGATTGTATGTATAATTCTATGTTACCTGTATGTATATCAGATTGTATGTATAATTCTATGTTACCTGTACATATAGCAGGTTGTATGTATAATTCTATGTTACCTGTACATATAGCAGGTTGTATGTATAATTCTATGTTACCTGTACATATAGCAGATTGTATGTATAATTCTATGTTACCTGTACGTATAGCAGGTTGTATGAATAATTCTAAGTTACCTGTACATATAGCAGGTTGTATGTATAATTCTATGTTACCTGTACGTATAGCAGGTTGTATGTATAATTCTAGGTTACCTGTACATATAGCAGATTGTATGTATAATTCTATGTTACCTGTACATATAGCAGGTTGTATGAATAATTCTAAGTTACCTGTACGTATAGCAGATTGAGTTGTACAGGGTCACGCTGGTCAACGTTTCGGTCGGAGAAAAAGAACTTCCTCCTCAGCAGTAGTGTGTCCACGTCCAACACCCCCTGTTCCCTCAGGGTCCGTGAATGGTCCAACCACTCCACTGAAAAATCATCCAATCAAAACTCATTTACAAAACATCCAATCAAAACTCCATTCAATTTTTTGAAATCTAAATTTCATCAACTACTCCAATTAAATCATTTGATCAAAACTTTATGAAAATGTCCAATCACGTATCAATGAACGTAGCCTACATTCGTCATCCGTGCGGAGTTTCTTTCTCATCTCGTAGAGTTTCTTCTGGTCCTTGGCGATGGACTTGTCTTGGCGTAGAGTCAGCGTCTTCTCTTTCTCGTCGTCCATCATCTCACGGACCAGTGAGTATTCCTCATCGTTAGAGATACCTAGAGAATAATACAACTGTGATAGGATTATAAGTAAGTAAGTAATTTATTTATTTGTAGTGACATGTGAATACATTTCCAGTCAGCATAGATTAAACACCCGGCCCGTCGGGCCTATATGCCACTTTGAACACATAATACATGAAAAAAGAAAATAACACAGCATCAAGCAGTAAACAAAGATATGAATGAAAATATACATTATATTTAGCATGGTCACATGTCAAGCACGTGTTCGTCAATTGCTTAAGCAAAACGTAATGATAAATATGATTGGTTGTATTCGTTTAAGTATCATTGGGAAAATGTCTGGAGAATAATACAACTGTGATAGGATTATATTTAGCATGGTCACATGTCAAGCACGTGTTCGTCTATTGCTTAAGCAAAACGTAACGATATTCGTTTAAGTATCATTCGGAAAATGTCTGTGTTATTCATAATGAGGTGGGGAGAAGCTGGGTCGAGTTATAAATACATATAGTCCTTCTGATTGGTTAAGAGAAACACACCCCCAGAGCGTGGTGTATATAAAGTCAGGATTTGACTTAGCCAAGCAGTTGACGTGGAATCTTCTTTAAGGTTCGAGTCAACTCACTTCCCCGGGTAGAAGGGTGGGCCCCAGTCTCCGTTTCCCGTCTCGTTCATTAATTGCCTCGATAAGCATTTTGTTTATTGTCCCGTAAATTTCCATTGTGCAGCATGTAAGGCGTTTAGTCCGTGCTAAGTGGGTTGGCATTAGGTTTGGGTTACTTGGACTTTAAATTAACTTTAAGGCAGGCTTACATTTACTTTGTAAGGTGGTAAGGATGGTGATAACAGGAAGTTTGTATAACTGTATATTTGTGTATATTACATTTGTTCATTAATAATTCTATGGATCCATAACAAGTGTTTTCATTCACATGTAGCTGGAACTTGGAGTAGAGTTAGTGTGATTTTGAAATACTCGTAAATATTTAATAGAGTGATTGAGCGTTGATATAACTTTCTAGAACATTTACATTATTACGGAGTTTTGGATTTAAGAAAACTGACAGATTTGAGACTGACTTAACTTAAGCGACTAGAGACTTAAGAATATCATGGAACTTCTGGTATAAATTAAAGTTATAATCACTACACGATTACACAACAATACAGAAAATATGTTGATAGGTGTTGCTGTATGTTGCTAACACTTACCCATCTTGGTACAAATTGTGTTGCCCAACTGTGTGGCTGTTGATCATTCACCTTACTTAAGTGTTTGTGTTGCTACATGTTGTGTGAGTTGCTATTTGGTGCTGTAAGTGCTAACATCTGTCCATCAAAAATTTGACCCCCACCAAATTAAATGATTCCACAGTACCTATCTTGATATAGATGGTGACCATCAGTTGCCACACTGTGTAGCTGTCATTCACCTTACTTAATTAAGTGTTTGTGTTGCTACATGTTGCGTGTGTTGCTATTTGGTGCTGTATGTGCTAACATCTGTCCATCAAAAATTTGACCCCCACCAAATTAAATGATTCCACAGTACCTATCTTGATATAGATGGTGACCATCAGTTGCCACACTGTGTAGCTGTCATTCACCTTACTTAATTAAGTGTTTGTGTTGCTACATGTTGCGTGTGTTGCTATTTGGTGCTGTATGTGCTAACATCTGTCCATCAAAAATTTGACCCCCACCATATTAAATGATTCCACAGTACCTATCTTGATATAGATGGTGACCATCAGTTGCCCCACTGTGTAGCTGTCATCCAACTGTAACTTCTGTGTTTCTGTGTGTTGAGAGTTACAGTGTGTTGCTATATATGCTGTGTGTTGCTGTATGTTGCTTTAAGTTGCTATATGTTGCTGAGACTTACCCGTCTTGGTACAGATGGTGACCATCAGCTGCCCCACTATAACTTCTTTTTGTGTGTTGCTATGAGTTGCTGTATGTTGCTGTGTGTTACTTTATGTTGCTGTATGTTGCTTAGACTTACCCATCTTGGTACAGATGGTGACCATGTCACAATGTTTTTACTGTAAATGTCTTTCCTGTTCCAGCTTGGCCTGTTATCAAGATATTGTGATCATTTTCCGCAATGTTTACACATTTTTCCTGGTCGCTATCTATTTTCGCGGGTTCTTACGATTTCTCTGGACTTCCCGTATGCATTCGAAACATCTCTGACTTTATATGGAGAGCCGCCGCTAGGCGTCGCGTTGCTCGATGCAAACTTCCGTTGCTTTCGATGAAATGGATTTATGGAATGGTATCGAGGACGTTTCGGGTCACTGGGTGGTTAAAACGGCATGTATACTTATATAAAGTATAAGAAGAAGTCATTAGATCATTTTGTGACCTACTTCTCGCCAGAAACCGGTAGACAAAGGGTATAAATTGTTGAAAATAAACTGTGAATTGAGGCCTCCCCCGATGGCGAGTGTCGTCCCTTTACCTTTTTAGCTCACCGAGACGAAGTCAGGGGGAGCTTATGCTATACCCTCGGCGTCGGCGTAGGCATCGGCGTCAGGACCTGGTTAAAGTTTTTGTTGCAGGTCCTGTATCTAAGCTATTACTTGTCCTATCTTCACCAAACTTGCATGTGTGATGCATCTGGGCCTACTTATGGACTTGAAAGACTTGGATGCTGAATCCGAGTCCTAAATTTCAGATGCTGGAGGAGGTTAAGGTTGTTGGACCAGGTTTAAGTTTTTGTTGCAGGTGCCCTTTGATAGCAATATCTAAGGTACTGCAGGTCCGTACTTCACCAAACTTGCATTGATGGTGTGTCTTATGATACTGATGCACCAGACAGGTTTGAATGCTGAATCTGAGCCCTAGGTTTCAGATGTTGGATATGGTTAAGTTTTTTGGAACAGGTCACATGTTTAATAGATAATAGTACTTTTTCAAACTTGCATAGTTGATTAAACTGTAGTATGAATTAATCACAGAGGAAGCTTCAGATGCAGAGCTTGATCTCCATTATCAAGGATGCTAAAAAATATATCTTAGTTATTACAGGTCCGAACTTCACCAAACTCGAATGGATGGTGTGTCTTATGATACAGATGCACCTGACAGGCATTGATGTTGAATCTGATCCATAGGTTGCGGATGCTGGAGCAGGATAAGGTTTTAATTGCTAGTGCCCTCTGATGATGATATCTTTATTATTTCTGGTCTTAACTTCACCAAACTTGCATGGAGATGCATCTTATGTATACTGATGCACCTGACAGGCTTGAATGCTGAATCTGAGCCATAGGTTTCGGATGCTGGATGAGGTTTAGTTTTTTTTGAACAGGTCACATGTTTTTTAGATGATAGCTTGCATAGTTGATTAAACTATATTATAAATGAAACGCAGAGGTTGCTTCAGATGCAGAGCCTTATCTCCATTATCAAGGATGCTAAAGAAATCTCCTACCTCACTCAAACCTGCTCGATAGATAGATGTGTTTGTTGATAAATTATGTAACATGATTCCTATGATATAGTATTGTATGGTATGAAACAATATTGTTTAATATGATACAATATAATATCATATGTAATATTATAAAAAGTTATATGAAACGATATGATATTGTATAATTTTTTTTGATATTTTATGTTATGATATTGTATCATGATATCGTTATGTATAGTATTGTATATTATGATACAATATTGTATAATATTATATTGTATTATTAATTTATTATTTAATCACATGATACTATTGCATAAGATATTGCAAAATATAATATTGTATCCCATGATACCATATTGTATATTCTATAATATTGTATCATACGATTTTGTATAATATGTTATTAGTTTCTGTAAATAGAATTATATCACATGAAATTGTATAATATGATACAGTTATATTATATAATATCGTATCATACGATATTGTATAATATGATATTGGTTTATAATATGATATATTATCACATCACATGAAATTATATTGTATGATATTGTAAAATATATTATTGTATCATATGATACAATATGTATAGTATAATACAGTATTATATAATATTTAACTTTATCACATAATATTGTAACATTTGATATGATACAATGTTGAAGTATCAAATAATATTGTATCATATGATACAATTTGATCATTTTATGTATCAAAAGTGATACAGTATCATACAATATCATACTATATTATACAATATAATATCATATGTTTCAATGTTATGATGTATTATGTACTATGATATTGTAATATAATACTAGTATATTGTTTTATATATTATGATATTGTATTATTTGATCAAACACAATAACGTATAACCCAATACAATGTCATATCATACGTTACAATATCATATCTCATCATTGTTTATTATGGTATTTTATTGTATTATATGACATATGTTGTAAATATGATAGGATACAATATTTAATTTTATATTATTGTATTGATTAACATATGAACCTATGATTATCATACAATTTTTTAACAGATGATATACGATATTGTGTCAAAACAGAATCCATGAATATCCAAGATCATAAAGTATGATTTTCATTTAATATGATAAAGGTGGTCTCATTAAGGTGAAGTCTCATAAGGGTGATGTCTCGTCTCGGTGAGCTTTGTAATCTGTGATTACTTATGTTTTAATGTACACATAATACACATTTTTTAAAACGACGATAAAGGGCGATTTTAACGGCAGATTTTAATTCGATTCCATAGAAGATATATTGAATGACCATTTATGTATATTTTTTTATCCGGGAATAAATTGTTATAAAGTTCAGTGTCTGACAACCGAGCCCCTGTGGTCAAAATCCGTGTGTTTACAGTATATGTATATAAATGCGTGGCTGTAATGTAAAGATACATCTGTAAAGTGCGTGATTGCGGTGTAACGTTATATGTGTTGAAGTGCCTGGCTTTTAAAGTTTGTACATGTATTTTTTCTTGTATAGCGAGGTTTATAACAAAATTTATAACACAACCATATGACAACAATTGACTTATTATATGCTTATGAAAACAAGAGGCCTATGGGCCACATCGCTCATCTGAACAACAATTCCTTGTAACATTTTATTTCGTAGCATATGATATTTCTATGTTAAACTTTGAACCTCTTTTGGGGCCCCAGTATTAGTAATTATTATGCCTTCTGTCAGTTTGTCACTATATATTCAAAGCTCATCAATTTTCGCATAGTATTAAAGGATTTATATAGCGTAAGCATACTATGCCGAAATAGAGCACGGCAGATGTTTTCAACGAAAATCTTTGAAGCGCCGACAGCGGAATTCGAACTCACGACGCAAAAATCATTCTAGCATGAAGCCCAACGCGTTACCGCCACGCTATATTAGCCGTTATTATAAGTAATGGTATTTATATATATATAACGTAGATATATAAAACTAACATCAAACAATTGAAATTATTCATTTTTCCAAAAACACTTCATAATTGACGGTAATTTTAAAGTTAAAGTTTCTAATAAACTTTTGAACAAATTGATTGAACATTTTACAAAGAAATTCTACATGAGAATCACAAAAACGCTTTTTTAAATGGCGCTTGATAAAGAATGAACAAGAAAAAAATTTCAATGAGATTTCGTCTGCTTAACATTTCGAGTTTTCTCGGTAAGGCCAAACGTCTCTCATTTCTTGAAAAGAAAATAAACTTTTGTTAACTTTTTATTGTACAACAACTTGTTGATTAAATAAACAGTCAAATCAATTGATTATTTAAAAAAAAAACTGTTTTAGGTGATTATTTTTAGGGACTTTTCAACACTCGAACGTCACAGCTACTAGCAAAGCACATCATTATATTCAACAGTCGGCATAATAATAACAATAGTGTTGTGTTGTGCACTCCGGCTCGTGCACTATGTATCAAACCCTGACTACTATTTAGGCATAGTACATGCACAACGCAACACTATTATATAATTAGTATCAGTATTAGTCCGTTGGGCATGCCTTTATTGATTACATTATTTAAGGAAGCCTGCAAAGTAATCTCACTAATTGAAGCATTATAGTTCTTCAGAAGAAGATTTTTAAAGATATACGTTAAACATTGAACCCCGCCTCAGACCCCAATTTTTTCACTGTATAAACAAGCTTCTGAGTAAATATTGGCGTTTCTGGTGCAGTGGTTTTTGAGAGGACAATTTTTAACATTTTCCTATGTATTTCTATGCCAAACTTTGAACCCCGCATCGGGCCTCAATTTTAACTATCAATCTTCACTATATTAACAACTTTTGAGTAAATATTGACGTTTCTGGTGCAGTGGTTCTTGAGAAGAAAATTATTAAACATTTTTCCTATGTATTTCTAAATCAAATTTTGAACCCCGCCTGAGGCCCCAGTTTTGGTCCGATTGTCATGATCATGATTTTTACATTTTAGAATCTTTTCTATAGAAATTATTTTTGGTGTAAATTTTGGCATTTCTGTTGTTGTGGTTCTCGAGAAGATTTTTAAACATTATCTTTTCTACGTGGTTCCAGATTAAACTTTGAACCGCGACTGAAGCCCCAGTTTAGGTCTGAGGGTCATGATTTTTATAATTTAGAATCTTCACTATATAAGCAAGCTTTTGTGTGAATTTTGGCATTTCTGGTTCAGTTGTTCTTGAGAAGAAGATTTTAAAGACACACACCCTATACTCACTGTTTCTCAATTATCTCCCTTTGGAAAAGGGCTGCACCCTTCATTTTCATAATTTAAAATTCCCTTACCATAAGAATGCTTTTTAGTAAGTTTGGTTAAATTTGGTCCAGTGGTTTTAGAGAAAAAGTCAAAAATGTAAAAAGTTTACAGACAGACGGACGGACGCCAGACAACAGGTGATCAGTAAAGCTCCCTCGAACTTTTTGTTCGGGTGAGCTAAAAAACTACAGTATAATAACAGTGTTTATAATACTGCTCAAGGATGAACCAAGCTGCCATATTAATAAATGGTTTAATTGACCCTGGGTACTTGGAAATCATTATTTCTAATTTATTGTTGAGTAATAAAAACATCATTGTGAAGGTACACTCAACTTGACATGGTTCACCTCAATAAATAATGTTCTAGTTCTTGTACATAAAGTTACAGTATTGTCTGAATACGTTGAACTGTTAACAATGGTGAAGTCTGTCTGATTAATCCGTGTCCTCGTTCTGTACCAAGTATTACAGTACTGCCTGACTATGAAAAAAGACAAACAATATAGACATGTCTCTTTAAGTTTATTGACTTTTATCTACAGCTCGCTACATTTCCCGAAACATCATTTGTATACAAGTATTATGTTTTTTATGGTATGCGTAAACACAATAAAATGAACATAATACTATATATAAGTTATAAATGTATTTCATCACGTTCATTGTATGGGTAAACACAAAAAAAAACCAATCACGCTTAAACTTACGTACAATATTTCTCCAAATAAATGACATTAACATGAGTTTGGTCAACAGAGATACAGAGTGTGAGAAATGTGCTTAAACACCATTAACAAACACATAGGATTAACAACATGCCTTACAAATTCAGGTCATCATGACCTACTTTCACATTGATAAATACATGAGTACATATGACTTCTGGTATGATTAATGGTACATCATTTCTAAAACACAAGTTTGTTTATTTTTCAAATAGATATGTTCAAAATAGTTTCACCATAAACTACCATGATTCTAATTGGGTCATTGTGACCTACCTTTTGAGGACAACAAGCAATATATGATGCACCAATTGTTATACATGCACAGCTCAAACTTAATGAATTAAACTAACATCAACTATTAATATATTGAAATTAAAACTACATAACATTGTATAAAAAAACATCTAAAACTTATCAAATTCTTATCAAAAGCTTATCAGATCACTTCTTTCCAAATGATCACGATATATTGTAAAAATACATTAATTGATATTCAATCCTACCAATAAAACTGTCAGGGATAAACACCATCAAATTCATTTCTCATTCTCAAGGGGAATAACTGTTTTTTCATCCTGATTGAAAAATACAAATTTTGAGTTATTCCCCTTTGAATATAATGTTTACTACAACATACAAGATTATTTGTGTAAAAATCACAATTAAAAAACCAACACTATGTGACACATTGGCTACAATTGTAATGGACATCCCCGTCCTAGCACCGAAAGATACCAGAAATTTCAGGAGCTTAGATAGGTAAAACATATTATATTCACCTACAGAACACAAAGTCCCTTGATGACCAGTAATTAATTGACTTCTGTAACTCCATTGGAATTATCGGTAATAAAAATAAAACCAAATAAACACTTGTTCATGCAGATAACCATATTCTTGACTTAACAGTACACACAGCACACAATATCCATCCAAATTTGTCCACAAAACAGTTTTAGAATAACGGATAAACTAATAAACTAGGAATCACCAGACATTGTAACAGACTTGTGACTCCACTTACATCCTGACTGTTGGAGGTTGCAGCGGCATTTGCGGAGTTACTGGCCAACATATCGTAGTCTCATGTCAGCTGATTGGCCAGTCGCCCGAGGTCGCCCGGGTTCACCCCCGCCTTGCCCACCATCTCCTGCGTCGTCATGGCGATCTTCTTGGCCAGACTGACCATGTTGGACTGGTACTCCACGAAGGACATCACCTCCCTCACCATTACCTGCTCGTCCGTCTGTAACCATAGAAACAAAGGGGGGTCAATATTGTAAACACAGACTCCTTTATTTGATAGACCTTATTATGTTACACCGATATGTATCCAAAATGTTCATAATGGCATAAGTTTGTTAAAATTTCATGATTTTAAAAAATTAAAGTCGATCAAATTCTTCCTCCAGTGCCACTATCAACACAATATTGGGGACTTTAAACAGAGCAAATTTTGGAGGAAAGAAGGTCCTTTAAGTAAAGATTGTACCCACCTTAGTGATTGATTTGGTGAGTTTCTCTATCATACTGTTGACTACGCCGGCCTGTGAGGCGGCCTCCTCCAGAGACTGTAACAGGTCTTGTACGACGTCCATTGTGTTGTCTGCTGCTGTGTCTATGTTATCATGGGTGTGCTTAGGGGCCTACAACATAAAACAAGATATTGTAGTCTACAGAAGATCCGTGCACACACTTGTCTATTGTAAGGATTTGCTATGAAGTCCAGACTTAAACATGCCTCCTCTTTTTATCTTATGATACTCTAACCTCTCTATCTTATCTTTGGGTTGCCTCCCCCTCCTATCTTAAGGTACACTCTCCTTTTATAATAAGGTACACACTCCCTCTTTTTTCTTTAAGCTCATTCCTCTTCTCTCTTACTGTACACCTACCTAGGGTTGCCCCCACCTTCTATCTTTAGGTTCACTACTCCTTCTACCTTAAGGTATACTCCATCTTCTGTCTTCAGGTACACCCTTCCCTTCCATCTTAAGGTACACTCCCCCTTCCATCTTAAGGGACACCCCTCCCTTCCATCTTAAGGTACACCACCCTTTCTGTTTTCAGGTACACCCCTCCCTTCCATCTTAAGGTACATTCTCCCTTCTATCTTAAGGTACACTCCCCCTTCCATCTTAAGGTACACCCCTCCCTTCCATCTTAAGGTACACTCCCCCTTCCATCTTAAGGTACATCCCCTCCCTTCAATCTTAAAGTACACTTCCCCCTTCTATCTTAAGGTACATTCTCCCTTCTATCTTAAGGTACACCTACCTTAGGGTTGCCTCCCCCTTCCTTACAGGAGTACATGAACTGAAGTGCCGACTCGGCCACGGTCTTAGTCAGGTCCAGGATGTGGGTCTGTTGTTTGGAACAAAGGTCATGGATTTCTCTTGCACTCCCAATCATCTGTTCTTTGAATCCCTATAATACCATTCAACAATAATAATTAATGATTATCTACGAATATTGAAAATTGAGCACATTTTGATTACTTTAAAATCTTAATAAAGGGGGGGGGGAGAGAGGTGAACTATCAAATAAATCTGTTAAACTGTTGAAACAAGGGAGGGGGTGATACCTTAAAAATCTAGACATGAAAGGGAAGATATGAAAACTTAAATATCTAGATATTGGGAATGAGGGGTTGATAATTTACAAATCTGGACACATGGAGATATATTAGTGGATGGGGAAAAGGTGGTTTTAGGTGGAATAAGTACTGACCCTGAGGGATTTCTCGGTCCGTTGCTGTAGACTCTGACTGATGGCAGCCAGTGAGGCGTGGTCCAGGTCGCGGATGGAGCGGTTCAGTTTGTCGATCGACTCGTCACACTCACGCTGACCCGGCGCACAGTCCCTGAAATATACAGATGTATATAGTCAAACAGGTCCTGATGTTTTACAGGATATATGTTCAGTTCAAGATTTTTACATTCCTTGAAAGTATACAGTCAAATACTATAATATGTGTCAAGAAATAATGGATGTAAAGTGGAATGGACCTCAAACAAATTTAAAATCCAGGTACACAGAAATACAGTAAAATACAATAATTTACCTGTCCGAAAATTTAAAATCACTTTTAGGAATGAACCAGGCTATTGAAGAGCTAACACTTTTGTAAATCTAGAAATGCTGACCAACGTTAGGAGCTGGCATTATAATAAAGACTTGCACTATACACTTACTTGATGAAGGAAAGACTTACTAATGGTGGACAAACTTACTTGATGGAGAACACGAGTCGTTTGATGGCCTCGGGCACACTCTTGGAGTGGTTGGAGTACAGTTGATAAGTGGACGGGTCCTTCGGGTTGACAGCCAGCTGTTTGGCGGCCGTCACCATGTGACACGCTCCATCGATCATCGCCTTACCTGCCGACACAATGGGCTCTTGGGCCTTCCTTGCCTACATATATATACAGATAAGTCATCTGTGTGTCTTGTCCCAGAAAATTAGGAATAACTGCATAAAACTTTCTTGAATTATGAAACCCCACCATGAACATATTCAAGTACATTTCTAATATGGGGTTTTACAGGACAACAGAATCCTGTTAGTTGGGTGCTTTAACTTGCTAACTGTCTGCTTTATGTAGCTAACTTAGTAGCTATCTGCTATATATCGCCAGCTGTCTTACTACCTGTATTTATCGATAGCTTTTCATTTACTGTAATTACCTCAGGGCTGATCTTGGCTGGCATGCTGGCAAACTCGGGAGAGGAGGCAAATGTGGTGAGTTCATCCACTGCATCTGTCAGTGGTTTGGCGGCCTCCGCACATCGCTGGCGGTTCTCCTCTGTGAAATCCTGGTCCAGCGCCTTAATAATGATCTCAGTAATATAGCAGAATATCATTTAAATCGTTGGGAAGCTTAAGGTACAAAACCCATAAGAAATTTCATACAATTTAACCAAACACAAATTATAACAAATAGAAATGTACACTTAAGATCTTGACATTTGACCTTGACACTCACCTTGATGGCCTTGACCAGGTTGGCTGTGCTGTTGGCAACGTCCTTGGCACTCTGTACAAAGTGTCGCTTAGCGACAGGATTGGAGGTCTTGCTGGAGGCCAGGCGACAGGCGTTACACAGGGCCGACGTGTGCTTAGCAACCACTGTTGCTGCTGACAACACCTACAAGGGGAGAAAACTCTAAATCATCTCTAAACAAAACACATCTTGGTGACAAGGTTAGAAATAAGTACAAGTTAATCAAAGCAAAGTCATTACAAGTTCACTCTGTGTATGTAGTAAAATTGTTAGTTAAAATATTAATTCTTAATACAAAACTGATTTTAGACCTTGGCAAAGGTATGAAAAGTAGATAATCTCCTCCATTCATCAAAGTACTTTTTCACTTAGTACACAAGATGTTGCTTGTATATATATGATACATAGCCTGATACCCTACAAACTTCTAACATAGAGATATACACACATATATCTGTTTTTCCCGATACACAGCGGTTCATGTTATTTCTCTGATATTTCCTTGCTGGCATTGACATATCTGTTAACCTTTCAAAGATGCTATGTGGGAGAATCTCCCCCTTACCTACTTGGCTAAGGGGGAGATTTTGCGTAAACGACGTTTTTTCACGTGAAATGCAAATACCCGGTATATATTAAAAATACTGTTAGATACCTTATTTATCATTGTAATTAATGCATTTGCAATCATTTTAAATTTTATTATTTCTATGACTACCAGTGTGCAATTACAACTTGTGTTGCTGTACATGTTCAGAAAACTATTATTTTGTTTGCATGGTACAATACAAGAAGCCAATATAGTGCCACTTTTTATATTAAGTCATCTTATTGTTCAGTATTGAACCATCACTGCATGCTGACATTTATGGTAAACACAGAAAATTTATTTTGCCTATTTTGAATTTGCAGTGAAACCCAGTTAAGAAAATACCAGAAAATAATATTCATTAAAATTATTTTTTGCCTTATATATATAGGATAGATTTTTAATTCACAAAACAACATGTATTTCTCCAGTGTCATTTAAAAATGATCTCTGTTGTAATGTCTATAGCATCCCTGTAATTCATAGTACCGGTACTATAAACTTTAAAAACTCTTGTGAAATTCTTTTACACTTTTTCTTCGAGCTTCACTTCATCTATGAAGTACAATCTCAAGAGGAAAATGATTAAGTAGGTTTCTACGCTGTAGCTTGTATAAACTTGTTCCAAACTCACTTTGATTTTTACCGACCGTGCTGGCCAGACAGAATTAGTCACGACTCACTGCACGTGGCTTGGGTGCTTTACCTGTGCACCTGTTAAGTGACACCACTGGCTGTTATTGTTTTCTTTGGTGTTACAGAGTAAAATCAAGATGTTTTAAGTTTTCAGCCGGAAACATGATGTGCCTATTGCAGGATTTGATCCAGTGACCTGTAGCTGACTGGCCATAAACTAGGACCCAGATATGTATTAAGTGTTTCCACCTTCGTGCAAGTTAAGTTGTGATGAAATAACAATGAATCCATACCTGGCACAGTCGAGTCAATTACAGCAGGATTTAAACCAAGAACCCTTAGCTTACTGGCCAATCTACTATACCTCCCATAGCTAAGTGTTTCCACCATTATGTTAATTGAATTGGGACTTCTTTTATTGATAAGAATTATGGAATGATGTCCCCATCACTGCTTACCTGGCACTGTTGAGTCAGTTGATGTTCCAAGGTTTTGTTAGTGTTGGATTTGTTAGCGTTCTTTGAGGCGTTAATCAGCTGTGTGGTGGCTGAGGCGGTGCGACGCGCGGCGTTCTACAAAACATAGATATAATCTCTTAAAGACCAATTACATGATAAAGTACGATTGTTATATATCCGTTTTGCAATCCAATTAAATATCAAAGTATGGTTGTAACCATAATACACCTAAATGACTCATGTAAAGTCTCATCACAAAACATGATTGTAATATCAAGCCATCATGTCGTATATCATTTACTGCAATTAAATTACAGGTTCTAGAGATAATTAAACGACACTTAATGAGTCTCTGACCTCTAGCCTCCTGATGAGTTTCTTTTTGAGGGCGTTGCTGGCGGCGATATTTGTGGCAGCCCGGAGATCCTCTGAAGCGCCTCTTAGTCTCTTCTGCTGCTCTGAGTCGTTCGGACTCGACGCACAGCCCTGTAATATTAGAATATAGCACTTTACTGAAATTGATTGAACATGATATAGCTGTCACTGTAATACACAACTCTGTAACAAATATAACATTTGACTTTACAAATGTTAAACATGATATAGCTGTCCCCTGTAATATACAACTCTGTAACAAATATAACATTTGACTTTACAAATGTTAAACATGATATAGCTGTTCACTGTAATATACAACTCTGTAACAAATATAACATTGACTTTACAAATGTTAAACATGATATAGCTGTCCCCTGTAATACACAACTCTGTAACAAATATAACATTGACTTTACAAATGTTAAACATGATATTGCATTCTATAGTGTCAGCTGCTTTATCTTTATCATCATATGCTCTGCGGCCTACAAATGTCTACATAACCAGAAACACAGTATACTAGGATACTATTACACTTTCCATCTCATTGTTCAATGCACACAACTTTTCCTTACCTTGGCAGCTTCCACCATGTTCGCTGTAGCATCAGCGAGTTGTCTGGCGGCGGCCAGGAGCCGTTTCTGCATGTCCGAGTCAGAGTGGCCCTCGGCTTCTCCCCTGATGGCCCCAACCGATGAAGAGGTCGCTTGAAAACAACAGATATTAAGGTCAAAAATTATATCATAAACAAGTAAATATATTGAAACAGTCAACAGTCTTAAATTTCTGAGCCATGTAGGTGCTAACCCAATTTAGCATTGACTTTTATAGAATTGAACTTATGAGAGAGGTGTGAGATATTTGTGAGCTTACCTGAGCTAGCTGCCTGGCCTGTCTCACCATCTCATGGGCGTCGCCCACACTACTGAACAGTCTGTCCGTCACAGTCAGGATCATGTCCACTGCATCCTCGTGGGACTCTCCAGCCTGTCAATCAAAAACATACATTTACTACCTCACTGCACAGAAGAGTTCATGATCTCAGTATCATAACAATATCGAATCATTGTACCGTCATTATAACCAAAACTTCAATGTCATACCTTTCTTCATTTAATATTGTGTAACAGGAGAGAGAGAGAGAGAGAGAGAGAGAGAGAGAGAGAGAGAGAGAGAGAGAGAGAGAGAGAGAGAATAAAAAGCTTAAGAAAAAGAAAACAGTGACAATCCCACTTACAGCGGTGGGTCCTGCCCCCTTCTTGATGTGCTGTAGCAGGTCGTTAAGAGCCTGAGTAACCGCGGTGGCTGCGGCGGCTAGGTCGGCCAGAAGCTTGTCGTCGCGGCAGGACTGCTGGGCCGCCTCCACAATTCCCTCAACAGAGTGAGCCACATCCTTTGCGGCGTCTATCAGCTGTTCCTGACAGGCCGAGCCACCACTTACAACATACATAGTGATACAATATAAAACGGTGTTAGTACCAACAAGCAGATATTGATGTTTTCCTATGAGGTTATCATTCCAACCAATAGGACTTCTTGTAACAAATGGATTAATTCAACCAATAGGACTTCTTGTAACAAATGGATTAATTCAACCAATAGGACTTATTGTAACAAATGGATTAATTCAACCAATAGTAGCCACCACCTACACCTCAATGGAAGACAGTATTTGCACTTAACACACAGGATCAAGGTCCCAACAAATAGTGTGGTTTCATCAATATTCGTTGAATACCAATTTTCGTGCATTTTGTTGTTGAGTTGATCCATGAAATAAAATGTTCATTGAAATGCAATTTCTATTAATATTTTGTATTGAAAGGGTCATTGGCCACAAATTTATGTATCCTTGAAACTGTGATTTTCACTTTATCCACGAAAATTGATACCCTTGAATATTAATGAAACCACAGTAGAATGATTTCCATCCTACTGGATCAATCCTACCCAATAGGATCAATCCTGCCCAATACGATCAATCTCAGCCTAAAGGACCAATCTCAGCCTATAGGATCAATATCAGCTTTTAGGATCAATCCCACCCAATTTGATCAATCCCAACTCAAGGGATCGGCCGCATTCTTTTGGGTAATTCTAACCTATAAGATCATTTCCAGAAGAATTTGTCAAGCAAAGGGATTAGTCTGAACCTCATGAATCAGTCCAAAAAAAGTCAGATCCAAACAAATGGGTTAGTCCAACCAATACGTATCAATCATAAAGAATTCAATAGTCCAACCAATAAATATCAATCATAAAGAATTCAATAGTCCAACCAATAAGTAACAATCATAGAGAATTCAAATGAAAACATTTATATTATCTACTTTATATTACAATATTTATAGTTTGATTGCAGCACTAACTTTCAACTCAGTCTGATATTCAATCTTTAAAACAGATTTCATAGATATTAAATCCAAACTAACAGCAAACTAAGGTTATTCAAATAAAATTGTGTTACCAGTCAGCATAGCACTCTACCTATCGAGCTAAAGGGTTAACCCGCTAGCCAGAGCTAGTAGGAATGCCATATACCTGACTCTACCACATTGTCCTCCTCCAAGGAAAGAGGCGTCCCGACTCTCCTGGAGTGCCAATGCCTGTGGGGCAAAGTTCTGGAAACAATCTCTCTCACCCGCCAGAGAATACCCAGGTCCCAACGTGGGCACCAAATGTAACAGAGACACTTACTGCCTCTGCTGGGGTTTGAACCCGGGTCCTCTGGCACGCCAGTCCAGCACTCTACCGATCAAGCTAAAGGGTTAACCCACTAGCCAGAGCTAGTAGGAATGCCATATACTTGACTCTACCACATTTGAAACCGAGTGGAATAAGACAGGAAATCCAGTCAATGGGTTATTGTAGGTTTATTTGTGTATGGCAAATATTACAGAATAAAATTCCCCGACCCTCCCATGAGGTGCGAAGGTCATGGAAACTTCTACCAGTTACATGTAGGTCGTGTAAGTGTATGTCAAAACTAAATGTGAAAGAAATATGATTTTGACATGTATGGATATTTATATTTAAGCATTATAAAACTGTAAAATTTATAATTATAATGCACTCACACTCTTTCTCCTAGCTTTTAAATTTATTAAGAAAACACAATAATTTACACCTGATAAACTTAATTTGAAGATTATTACTTTAATTACTGACTGCATTCATACAAATATAAACTCACATAAGCCATTCACTCTCCTCTCACTCTATCTTAAACATTCCAACATTCATTCAAAGTGGGAAAAGAAGTGGAAATAGATAAATAAATAATTAAACAAATTGTAAACCCAATTACACTGTAATACACTAAAAGAACTAACCTTCTAGGTGCAGGAAAATACTTCAAAGATGAATAAAATATAGAACAACTTCAAAATTCTAATATGGCAGTTAAAACTGCATGGCTAGAGTCTTAGCATGTAATTCAGGAGTCAGAATGAACAAATACAAGTACCCCTATAAACCAATCACATGACCAGATCTAAGTGACCACTCAATTAAATGCTATAAATAGAAACTACAGGTGTACTCCAAAGAGGAGTAACCAAAGTAAATAAAAACAAACACAAAATATCAATTTAAATTAATTCAACTAAATAATTTATTTATTCACCACTGATAAATCATTTTCTGTTATGTAATTAAATAAATTGAAGTCTGCAATAGTAAAATTCCTGAAAAGTAACAAATTGATTAGAACATGTCAATAATAATGAAGAAATCAATATTCTGAAATTAAAATATTAAAAACCTATAAAATTTCACTCTACTACATATGTAACACATTGGCTACAATTGTAATGGTCATCTCCGTCCAAGCACCGAATGATACCAGAAATTTCAGGAGCTTAGATATGTAAAACATATTATATACTGACAAAATTTACACTTAGATAAAATTGATTAAAAACGTATGATAACAAATTACAGTAGAGTTCACGTACACAAAAAAACCCGATTCCATTGATGATGCCTTATTCATAAAGAGTTTAGGTACACAGAGCACAGAGTCTATTGTTACGTGTTATATATGTAGAGTTCACACACACAGATACAGAGTCTATTGATGACATGTTTTACATGCAGATTTCACCTATACAGATACAGAGTCTATTGTTGACGCATTATTTTTGTGCAGATTTCACGTACACAGAACGCAGAGACCATTGATGACGCGTTATTTTTGTGCAGAGTTCACCTACACAGCAACAGTGTCCATTGATGACGCGTTATTTTTGTTCACCTACACAGATACAGAGTCCATTCATGAAACGTTGTTTATGTAGAGTTCACGCACAGAACACAAAGTCTGTTGATGACCAGTAATTATTTGGCTTCTGTAACTCCATTGGAATTATGGATAATCCGGGAAGGTTTTCCTCTGTCTCCCCCTGAAGGCGTTTGAAAAGCAGCTTGTCTGCAAGAAACAAAAATAATTTATTATTGTATTAAATGATTAATACCAAATACTTGGACAAGAAGGAAAGAGTGAGCAAGCTCAAACACCCCACGTTCTACCATTACTTGACAACGCTACACATCATGAATGGCAGAGTATGCATTAAGGTGGCATTCTACACCACTTTCTGACGCAGTGCGCAAAAAAGTAAATCTGGAAGCATGTAATTCTGGTACCGGCTGATTGCAACTGAGGGGAATTGTATGGGGACCGCTCTTTTGAAAAATTTGTTAAATAAACAGAATAAATCAACATTTTGATTAAAATTCATTCTTTACATGTAAGGTGGTATGGGACACCTTCATGTTGTGTCGTATTATTTATCAAAATAAACAATACCGGTAAATCAAGTGTAATTTTATAAATAGTTTCTTTCCCATCATTGTTACCTTACAGCGCAGTGCAGTGGGTTAGAGCGCTCACTACGGACCTGTAAGTCACGAGTTCGAGTCGGGTTTGAAAAATTTATTACTTTTCCAAAATTTTCTAAAACATATTTTTTGGTAAAATATTGTGAAAGAAAATTCTAAACCAATGAAAGTATTTCAATAGTAATGTACTTTAATTCACATCATTATTGACAGATGTTCCATACCACCTTAATTAAAGGGATGGGAGGGTGGCTTTGAATTTCTCTCAGGTTGGGATACATAAATCCTAATTATCTCCCCTTGAAAAGGGGCACGTTCCTTAATTTTCACAACTTTGAATCTTCTTTGCCCAAGGGTGCTTTGTGCCAAGTTTGGTTGAAATTGACCCAGTAGTTCTGGGGGAGATGTTGAAAATGTGAAAAGTTGACGGACAGAGGACAGACAAACAAACAGACGGACAGACAACAGACAAAATGTGATCAGAAAGGCTCACTTGAGCTTTCAGCTCAGTTAGCTAAAAATGATAAAGGGCATTACTAGCAAAACATCATCAGATCAAAACTTTCTGCAATTATGCACATATTTAATCATTTGTCTTAAACAACAACATACTAAATTCTAATGGTTCAAAATTTGAAGACAAAACATTGTAATTAAAATTTCCTAGAAATCAACACATTGTGTTCTAACTACCTACAAACAAAATCATTGCTAAATTCAACATTTGGACAAAATTCTAAGTTCAATGGGGCTAAAATTCCCAGAAAGATAAATGAATCAGAACTTCCTAGTAATTAGCACATCTACATGTTGTGTCCTAAATACCTTAAAAGTTTCATATATTTCATATTAAACATGATAAAATTCTCTGCAGCTGTTGAATATAAGTTTTGCTTAAAATCCAGGACTGACTGACATAGGTCGAAGTCATTATTCTCTAACAATTCCATTACATGGGGTATAATAATGGCACAATTAGCAAAACAAAGATACATTTTGGAATTGATAATGATCTGACATTTACAATGTTTAATTGTTCAGTTTAACATTATAGACTTCTTCATGTGGATATTTGTTTTATAATATTCCACATTCAGAAAATAAGACTTGTATAACATGATGTTTCTCACTCAGCAACAGACAGCCATGTTTGGATGATCACAAAGTGTGAAATAAACAGGAGTCAGTATTACAGTCCATGTGAATTATACACAGCTCAATTTCAGCTGCAGATGTTGAACAAAGT
Organism: Magallana angulata; assembly: GCF_025612915.1. Taxonomy (NCBI): domain Eukaryota; kingdom Metazoa; phylum Mollusca; class Bivalvia; order Ostreida; family Ostreidae; genus Magallana; species Magallana angulata. The sequence goes on along the minus strand of NC_069112.1, from coordinate 2,152,486 downwards.
GACAAACAACATGTGTGGTTTTGAGAGCAGACTAGATTTGTACAGAAACATTTACAACCTGTCAATATCCCAGCTATCTCCATTATACGGCTGATGTTGAGCTGGACATGGCGTCCTCATCAGGACGGGGTCTGTGTTCATCTACAACAAGACATTAATTAGCTGTTAATTAATCAATTCCATACATTATATGTAATGATAGAGCTACATCTACAAATTAAAACTTCAAACGGATTACCATGACACTTGGTCTATTATTTGTCTAATTAATTAAATTAAGTCAATTAACATGTAACAAAACAACTGATTACAAATACATGCGTCAGTGAGTTTTACTTTCGTTAAGTTGATGAGTTGTTGTGACGAGGTGTCCTGTATCGGGTGTCTCCATCAGGACGGGGTCTGTGTTCATCTACAACAAGTCATTAATTAGCTGTTAATTAATACATACAGTATATGTAATGATAGAGCTACATCTACTATTTAAAACTTTAACCTGATTACCCTGACACTTTCTTTAATATTTATCTAAATAATTGAATTAAGTCAATTAACATGTCACAAAATAACTGATTACAAATACATGCGCCACTCTATATATTTCATAATTAAATACAACAACCTTCTATTTCTATTCACTAAATACAATGACATGTAACTGTACATTTAATTAATAAAATAATGTATCTAATTTGTCTTTATTTTAGATAAACACTGAATCCCAATGACTGGTAGATACAGCTAACCCTGTAACAATGAGTTGTTTATATTGACAAACAATCACACAGATAAACATGTCTTACATGTATCTTATTGACTGATAATTAACACGGACTGTGTGTCTTAGTTATCTATATCTAATTAATGTGAATGATAATGACTCAGACTTACCTGTCAGAGCGTCCTGTCTGGTGATATACCTGTAGACACACACCTTGTTGTTGTCCCATGATCCGACCCAGAGACGGTGAGTGTTGACATCATAACTCAGGCAGAATGGTACACCCATCTCTTGTGATTTTGTCAGTAGATGTGACAGGAACTGACCGTCCTTATTTATCATCTGTACTGTGATGGTTCTACCATCACACACCAGGATGTGTGACAGCGCGTCAGTACAGATTCCACGTGGCCATAGTTCTGATTCTGATGGAGGTCCTGTGTAGGAGAAACGATGTCTTCCTCCACGCTCTGTCACCACTACAGCATCATTATCAGACACCACGACATCCCCATTGTTGTTCTCTGTTATATAGCTAGGATATCTATACAGTCGCCGTCCTGTGTTGTGGTACTGTATGGTCTGTGTGAGTTGTCCACTCTGGTTGTACCGGGTTACCTTGCCTGTCTTTGTATCATAGTTATACATCCCGACCAGTAGATCCCCAGTGGACGGGGACCAGTACACACACCGTGGTTCCCATGTAGAGTCTGTTCTCTCTATAAATGTGGTGGTTGTTTTCATATCCTTTGACAGTTTGTTGATGTTATAATTCCTATCTATATAAATCAGTTCACTCTCACTGTTCACTGTGTGTAATCCATATAAACCACGACATGAATCCTCCACACGATGTAGAGGGACACCTGTTGTGTCTGTCAACATAAGATTGTTATAATCACTGACCCAGACCCGGTCTGATGTCACACAGGAAATGTGATCACAACAATCAACACCTTTCACTGTGAGAGATTGATGGAGCTCAGCACCAGACGTCAGTTTCAGCAGACACTGGTTTCCTACGCGTCGGTTTCCTCTCTCTGTGATTTGGATTGCACTCAGTGACTCCATCACATCCTCCTTGTTGAGTGACTCAGTCATGGAGAGCTGGCTGGTGTGGAGTGTAAGATGTATCTGGGGGAGGGCTGTCTTTGTGAAGGAGAGGAATTGTAGCGCACTGAATGTGAATGCTGGCTGTACATATCTGTGTTCATATCTCCTTAGTCTGACAATATGTCTGATCATTTTTATCTTTTGTTTTTTACATCTGTGTTTGAAATCAAAGTAACATAACACATTGTTCAATAGATCATATACCACAATGTCAATGAGATCCTTCAGTGTCTGGGCCTTTGTTAACATCTCTGATTGAAGGGGGGAGAATTCTGTGTGACAGGTTTTGACATCAGCTTTGATTCCTGTCAGGAGAACAGGTCTGTAAAAGAGAGCCTCACTTCTGATGGTGTGAATGGTTCCTCTGTGTTGTTGTCGCTTTGTTTTATAGGCTGTTTGTATATCCAGTATTACGTGCTGTCCTTGGCCATAAAGAAATCGGTGCAATTGGTCCTCGGAACAAGAATCACACACAGGAACTTGACAAGGTTCACAGTACTTTGTATAAACATGGCTAAGATGTCTCACACAGATCTCTTGTGTTGGGATGTAGTTGATTTTATCACGGTGTGACACAACATCATGGTCTATTGTTTGGAGATCTTTTACATGGTTCTCTTTACACTGGGGACACAGATCACATGGACACGATACACAATAGTACGCTGTGTCCCCCGGACACTTAGAACATTGATGTAGTCTAAATGAGGAGCTTGCTGTGATGTATTGGGAGCTTGCTGTGATGTATTGGGAGCTTGCTGTGATGTATGGGGAGCTTGTGCTTGCTGTGTCCATGATGTGGGCGGTCTGGGTCATAACCTGTTCAATGAAAATAAAGAGTTTTAGGATTATTATTGTTTGTATAAACATTCAATGTCAAATTTTAACAGAAATATATTTGGGTTTTTTAAAGATTAATATATTTTCTCTACTTGGATAATTGATGGTCTATTATTCTGGTTCTGATTATAGAGACACTCAACCAGTAGAAAAATACAACATAAGATTGCTGAGTGAGAAAGAGGTGCTCTCTCTCTCTCTCTCTCTCTCTCTCTCTCTCTCCCTCTCTCTCTCTCTTTATCCCTACATTTCTTTATCTCTGTTTCTCTCTCTTGGATGTGTACATAATTGAGAGAGTGTACTATATGATTATCTAGCAGAGAAAGTCAGAGAGAAGAAAAAATAAGATGTAAAGTACACATCACAATTAAGTTCAATTCAATTACCGGGTATTTACTGTCTTAATTTACCTAACATGTATTCCTGCTCTTTCTATTTCTTTCTCTCAATCTCTGTTTCTCACAATTTCAATACTAAACATGCACTCTTGGCCTCTCTCTCTCTCTCTCTCTCTCTCTCTCTCTCTCTCTATCTTATTCTCCTCTCTCTCTGATTTTTTTTTCTAACACATGCTTTTTCTCTGTCTCCTCAGATTTCTCTTCTAAACATGTATTTTTGCTCTCTCTTTCTATCTATTTCTCTCTTTCAGACAAACTCCATTAAACATGTACATGTACTAAATATATCACTCTCAAAGATGTAATCTCTCTCTCTCTCTTTCTCTCTTTCTCTCTCTCTCTCTCTCTCTGACCTATTCTTATAAACATGTGCATCTTACTATTGTAATTTCTCTCTCTTTTTCTCTCTGAGTTACTCTCTGTTAAACATATGCATCTTTCTATTTCTCTTAGACATGTAATCTCTCACTCTCTGTGTCTGACTCTCTCTCTGTGTCTGTCTCTCTCTCTCTCTCTCTCTATCTCTCTCTCTCACACATTATTACTCCTTCATTCACTATCTCTAATTTTACAGCTAAACAAGTACTTCTTATCTCTCATTCTTTCTCTAAGCCTCTGTCCCTCATTATTTCATAAATAAACATGTAAACACTTTCTATCTTTTATGTAAACATGTGCATCTTACTTATTCTCTCAGACATGTAGTCTTTCTCTCTCTCTCTCTCTCTGATACTTACTCTTTTACATGTAAACATGTGCATCTTACTTATCCTCTCAGACATGCAGTCTTTCTCTTTCTCTCTCTCTCTCTCTCTTTCCTGTGACTTACTCTTATACGTGTAAACCATGTGCATCTTATTCTCTCAGACATGTAGTCTCTCTCTCTCTCTCTCTCTTGTGACTTACTCTTATACATGTAAACATGTGCATCTTATTCTCTCAGACATGTAGTCTCTCTCTCTCTCTCTCTCTCTCTCTTGTGACTTACTCTTATACATGTAAACATGTGCATCTTATTCTCTCAGACATGTAGTCTCTGTTTCTTACTCACTGACTTAGTATGTAAACATGTGCATCTAACTGTTTTTCTCAGACATGTATTCTCTCTCTCTCTCTCTCTCTCTCTCTCTCTCTCTCTCTCTCTCTCTCTCTCTTCTCTGACTTACTCTGTTAAACATATGCATCATTCTATTTCTCTCAGACATGTAATCAATTTCATTCTTTTATTATTACTTTCTCTCACTATCTCATGATTTTACAGCTAAACATGTACTTCTTATCTCTCATTAAATCTGTTCTCTTGCTTTCTAACTGTTCTCTCTATCCCTCACACTTTCACTACCAAACCTCTCTCTCTCTCTCTTCTAACATATAATCTTGTTTTCTATCATCCCTCTCTTCTCTCTATCTATCTCTCTCTCTTTCAGATGAACTCAACTAAACTTTGTCTCTTACTCCCTTACTCTTGTTGTTCCATATCTATCATTTAATATTTATTGTTCTGTATAACATGTCTGTTTGCTCTCTCTTTCTCTCTCTTTCTCTCTCTCTCTCTCTCTCTCTCTCTCAGATACTTGCTCTTATACATGTAAACATGTACATCTTACTTATTCTCTCAGACATGTAATATCTCTCTCACTTTCTCTTTTCTCTGACTTACTTACTCTGTTAAACATATGTATATTTTCTTAGACATGTAATCTCTCTCTCTCTCTCTCATTATTACTTTCTTTAATTGCTATCAAAATACAATTCACACCTAATCCTCAAATTTGTGCAAAATGGGAACCCACCAGTGTATACATGTTAATTACCGGTTTATGTCCCATGCTTTGTTATTCCCTTAACCCTGGTTGATTTTTGACTGCCCCCTAGATAAATGAGCCCTGAAATTACCACAAAGGTATGTTTCTCCTCGTCTAACACATCAATCATCAAATGGGAATGTGGGAAATAGTTATATTGTCAGTTCCTGGGTAAGAAGTTGATGTTGACCTCGGCCTATGCTTTCGAGAAACAGTTCTTATCCCAGTACTAACACAATGACCACTGCCCTCATACCCATTTAAAAGATGTATGCTACATGTAAAATGTCTATGAATGACACACGACGACAAACGTGGGATAGCAATGGGTCTCCTGAGTGACTCAGGTGACCTAATAATACAGAGTATAGCTACATGAACATGGTGATATTACATGAATACTATACCACATATATTCTCTCTTTGATCTTTCAGTCAACAGCACAGTCAAACACAGCCTGGGAACCTGTAAAGAGACCATCGACTGTTACATTCTAGTACTTGTTGATAGCCCGCGCAATTGCGGGATTTAATATTACATACATTTATATGATACAATGCTTCACAAGATATCTGTGAGCCAATGCTCACTAGTGATACCCCCGCTCTGATGTAAAAATGCAAAATAAGCAAAGTCGACATTTAACAGAAAGCTGGCATCTGATTGGTACAGAAATATATCCCATAATATGGCATGCCTAAACAAATAGTGTGTTAAAATTTCAAGCATCTGCGATTAATAGCTGCTGAGAAATCTTTGAGGAAAGAACTATATATGATAAGAGTTAAATTTGGCCCCCATAATTCGCCATTTTTTAAGTGTTTCGGGAACAATAAAATGTTAACTAATTTTTTAGAAGAGTTGATATAAAATATATTTTTCATCTATTTATTTGATTTATTTACACTCACTTGCAGTATATGACATCAGAAGTGACGCCATTTCTATAATTCAATTAAAATCAGCCAAAAATTGACATCTTTCTTATTTATTTACGAATGGGAAATATAGAGCGCATGCTTGAACAAGGAAAATTTTTTTGTCACTTATTAGTCTTGGCTAGATACATCTCTGATTAAAATATTTTATTTGTTCAAGAATGCGCTCTATGTTTTCGGAAGGAAAAACTGCTTGAAAACAAGCTGTTTTACGCTAAAAATGCAAAAATGGCGGGAAAAGGTTGTCTTTACAATGTCGTATTTCTAAATAGTGGGCACTTGAACCAAAATGAATATTATGTAAACACATCGCATACATATCTGTACTAAGAAAACAAAGAATGATAGTAAAACGATGATGTTCATTTTAGGGGGCCATTTTAGGCCCTTATCATATATAGTCCTTTGTTTGAAAATTTTGGCTAAAAATAAACAAAGTCGTCATTTAACAATAAGTTGACGTCTGATTGGTACAGAAATATATCCCCTAATATGGCATGCCTAAAAAAACATTGTGTAAAAATTTCAAGCATCTGCGATAAATAGTTGCTGAGAAATCTTTGACGAAAGTTTGTTTGAAAATTTTGGTTAAAAAATAAGCAAAGTCGTCATGTAACAGGAAGTTGACGTTCGATTGGTACAAAAATATATCCCGTGATATGGCATGCCTTAACAAACACTGTGTAAAAATTTCATGCATCTGCGATAAATTGTTGCTGAGATAAATGTGACAGAAATTTTTGTTACGGACGAACAGACAGACGGATAGACAGACAGACGGACAGACACACAAGGGTAAAACAGTATACCCCCTCTCCTTTGGAGCGGGGGTATAATTATATGTTGATCCATATTTTTTGGTTTATTTATGTAAACATAGTGTCTGATTTTTTTCTTAGTTGCTTTATTAACCTTTTCTCAAACTCGTAAAAATCTACATTTACTATATTAATTACTGCTTACTCTCAAACATGTACCTTCAATCTATGTTTACTCTCTCTCTCTCTCTCTCTCTCTCTCTCCACACACACATCACCATAACTTAGTTATAGAAATGAGGGCCGACACAGGATTTGCCTTCTGTCTGATTGGATTGAAACACTGTTTTTCAAATGTGACACATATCTTCAGTATGTTCTTATTTACAATTCATCTATGAAATACAGAATGTAACTTTTTATAATAAGGTTATAAAACATGGATAAAATGCAGTTGTGTCTTTACCCCATGTAAAGAACAGACTATAATTGCTATCAAAATACAATTCACACCTAAATCCTCAAATGTGTGCAAAATGGGAACCCACCAATGTATACATATTAATTACCGGCTTATGTCCCATGCTTTGCTATTCCCTTAACCCTGGTTGATTTTTGACTGTCCCACAGGCAGATAATTGGACTATACCCCAGCCCTGACATTACCACAAGGATATGTTTCTCCTCATCTAACACATCAATGATCTAATGGGATTGTGGGCAATAGTTATTTTGTCAGTTCCTGGGTAAGAAATTGATGTTGACCTCCGCCTATGGTTTCGGGCAACAGTTCTTACCCCAGGACTAACACAATGACTACTGCCCTCATACCCATTTAAAAGATGTATACTAAAATGTCTATGAATGACACACGACGACAAACGTGAGATAGCAATGGGTCTCCTGAGTGACTCAGGTGACCTAAAAATACAGAGTATAGCTACATGAACATGGTGATATTACATGAATACTATACCACATATATTCTCTTTGACCTCTCAGTCAACAGCACAGTTAGACACAACCTGGGAACCTGTAAAGAGACCATCAACTGTTACATACTACAGACTGGTATAACCTATCAGTCAACAGTCAGACACAGGGAACCTGTAAAGAGACCATCAACTGTTACATTCTAGTACTTGATGATATCCCGCACAAGTGCGAGATTTAATTATATATACATTAATATGATACAATGCTTAATATTTCAAATATTTTTTGTTGTTCATTTTTGTATATATTTTGTCTGATTCTTTTCTAAATTGTTTTCTTAACCTTTTCTTTAATAAAAATTGAAATAAAAAACCAACTGCATGTCTGGATTATTACAGGAGTGGGGATGACAAATCCAAACTAAAATGGATGATATATACATACCTATATCTAAGTATTGAATCCTTATTTTTTGAAAGTCTCATAACTGCAACGGTGTGTGCATACAAATTGAATAACGCGCGTTAGAATAAGGATTTAATGCTTATATTTACATATTTTTACCTTCATGCCTTATACCTCAAAATTACTGTATTATCCTATGGGTAAGTTCAAATTAATGGAAGAGCCACAGTAACAGCCACAAGCGTGATCTTTGATTTTCGTTTGTGACGTTGCACTTAACAGCGTTCAACGTTTGTGACGTCACAATTAAAACTCGTGATTTAACCTTTTAGTACCCTGTCTGTGTTATGGTGCTATATCTGCAGAAGCTTTACATGCAAAATATATGTGAAATGTAAATATACATATTATATACCCATCAGTTTTTCTTCCTTGATACTGTCAATTTCACAGTTTGATCTGAGTTTCCGGATCACCACACTGTGGTTTTCCGATTCCGTATCACTGCTCTCTGAAACTGATAACGTCTGTATTTTAGCCCGTTTTTAAAAGACTTCGTTTAAAATACAGTCTAACTTCGTTATCTCGAACTAGATGGGACTGTTTAAAACTTTGAGATATCTGAGTATTTGAAATATCAAGGTACAATACTTAAAGCGGAAGGAAAGTCAAAAATACATTTTATTTATATTAATAAAGTGTTTTAAATTATCACAATTGGTCATGCTGTTTTGAAAATAAACTACATAATTAAGCTATAATGCACGTTTGAAGTGAGAAATTGTATTTACGGGAGGCTGACATGATGTAGAACTCTTTTGTATTGAAAACCAAGAAAATTAATTATTTTGACGTCCCACAATCTATTCTGGCTTGGTTTACATACATGCATACAACGTATACAATGCTCTGAATAAAACACTGGTTTAGGCCTAACAAAAAAAAATAGTTTGTTTCCGCTTTCACTCTTTCATGATGAAAAAAAGTAGGGTCAGTTGGTCGGAAATTTTGTATTTTTTCAAATATTTTTTTTTCCCTTTAATATTGCAGTATCCATACATGCCGGTTAGATACTGGTATGGTATCAATGGTATAAAATGAGAAATACTTTTAATATCATTCCTGACTATTAAGCTGGTCTTAAGAAAACACAAAAATGATATCATATAGCAGATACTTCCTCTGCCAATGATGAGAGCATTATTAAAATCTACAACACATGGAAACATACAGCCATTTTGAAACAAAACGTTTAAGTTACACTGACTTGAGAAGAGTAACTGCTTCAAGCATTTTTGTGACCAAAATTTTGATTATTTTGTTTTTCCAAATTGGATAAAAACGAAAATAAACGATTTTCCATCAAAAATCCTTAAAAAAAAAGTTTTGAGTCGGGGGGTAAAAGCTTGGGTCGGTCGGGAGAGCGGAAACAAACAATTTGTTTTCTTAGGCCTTATGCCTTTCTGTTACTCAAGTAATCGACTGAACAAAAATAATATGATTTTTTATTAAAGCACATAGTAGGCCAATTCATTTAATTTTGTATTCCTACAAATTTTCTCTATAAAATTAGAATGATGTCGATTATTTGTTTCGATGTTCAATTGTTCCACCCCCTCCTTCTCAGTATTATATATTCAAATACATTAATGTATTAAATTAATTAAATTAGTTTATTAAAACATCCTACCATATTCATGATATTCACCATTCTTTTAATGATCACTATTGATGTGTATCATTTTTAGTATAGGAAAACGGTTTAGGAAAAACAAAACAATTTTTATGACCATTCATCGCCCAGTCCCCTTTCAACCTCCCTATTTTATGTACACATGATTGCGTGGACCCTGAGGTCCACGCAGAAAATATATAAACGAGGTTAAACCGGATGCTATGGGGAAAATTTAGCCTGCGCATGAGCTAGCCTGGTTCCTGTGGGTAATGGGTAGCTCAGGGAACCAGGCTAGCACACGTTTATCTGGATCGGGATCGGGATTCCGTGCCATATGCACACATAAGTTCAAAGGCGCTGTAATTGTAAAGTTGTCGGTAAACAGTACAGAAACAAAGTATTCCTTTTAAAGAAATGATTGGCATGTGATATGAACTATCAGTATTATGAAATAAGTTAATGTTATGCCGAAACTACAATATGCATCAAATAGCATAATTTGCAATGTTTTGTTGTTTTCCGAATACACATATGTAACTTTACTTTTATAGTAGGCAAGGCTAGAGAACTTCCCAATTAAACTTTTTTAAGCATTTAAGTATGATTGAATAATTATGTCACTGTATAAAAGTTTAAATTTCAAGAAAAATGCATCCAAGTATGAAATTTTTAATTTACACAAAACTGTCACTGTATAACGTTAGCTAACAAAGTAGTGCAAATCGTAATGTGTTCTACAAATAGTAGAATTCACCGAATGCCTGATACTATACATGCAAACTTCATTCATAGATAGATCATAATTATTTTAGAAGTCAGGGCTATACATACATGTATACGTAATGCAACGTACAAATTTAGTGGTTAAAAGCAGAGGGCTAGAGTCGGTGGAATCTCTGATAATCTTATTAATAAGGCTTTCACGCTTTCGTTGGAAACACATGCAAATGGTCCACGTATTGTAGTCCTTTTTTAAAGGACAGCAACTTGTTTATTCATATAGACGTAGAACACAATCTGTTCATTGTTTACAAATTAATGCAAAAAGTTAACTTCTAATCTTTCCTGGTATAAAAATGTATGAAATTAAAAGACACTAGTGTATGCTAATGATGCAACTGTGAAACGATAAGCACGTGCCATTATCATTGTGATGTCATGAAAAAAGTTCACACATTATTGAAATGATTCGCTATTCTGCAGGTTCATATAAGGAAACATATTTGCAACTATAAATATCAAGTATCACCTTCTATGTATTCTCTAAGTAAATTCCCAGTAAATATATTCACTCTTTACATTTAATCATTCGATATCATTGCAAGTATATAATTTGATACAACTCCCACTGACTTGGATCCCCCAAAGCATGTCCACCACCATACTCTCATTTTTGCTATTTTAGGCTGGTTTTAAAATATTGAAAATGAAAGTAGGTTTTAATTAATTCAACAATAATTACTTATCAGGTAAAATTCAATTATAGTTTATGGACATCATATTGCACTTGTTAAAATACCAAAAGTGTAAGCAGTTACTCTGGTGCAGGCATTTTTTAGTTAATTGACAAAATGTAGTATACTTACATGTAACAAATGTTAAAGTGGCAATAACTATATTTTTTTTTTTCAAATTCTGGTAAGCGATTAAGACATTGATAAATGTTTTCTCATAAAATGTTTGGTCTTTCAACAGGAAAACAAAATGTTACTTACTTTTTTAGTCAAATGCCACCCCCCCCCCCAAAAAAAAGCTATTCATATATTTAGTTTTTAATGTTTTAATCGGTCAACTTAGTTTTCATTATTAATTAATTTCATCTTTATATTACTTAACGTAGGCCTATATACTCCCAGTAAACATTTAAAAAAAAAGGGGGGGGGGGATTCTGTGTCTGAACAAACGACTGGTACATTGAGCTGTTGGATTGAAACAACTTACCCCCTCCTCCCTTACCTGAACTAAGTTACAACAGTTTTTTCTTCAACACTTTACATATACACGAATGACATGATTTTGAAGGTTTGTTTTCGGGTCAGCCATTTTACATAGTTGACTTTTAAAACTATCGCGTTTTATCTCACCTAAATTGTCACGGGCATGATATATGGAAGAAGTAGACTATATTGTAGAATATATGATATGACAAACCTTTTTTTCACGGGGAACAATTATCTAAACGGATAGAAATAAACTTTCCTTTCCTCTTCCCAAATCGGTCTATCGTCTGGTCGACATACGTCACAGCGATGCTTAGACGTTTCGCCACCTAGCAATTTCGACCCCAAATGGTTTCGGTCCCAGATAATGAATTTACCGGTTTTCAAAAATAGAAAAAAGCTGTTCGAATATTTAGTTTTAAATGTATTAATCGGTCAACTTAGTTTTCATTATTACTTTATTTCATCTTTATATTACTTAATGTATATGTACTCGAAGTAAACATTTTTTAAAGTAAGGGGGTGGGTGGAGGGATCCGGGGTGGGGGGGGGGGGGGTAACAATTGATTTGAGACCACGGATGACTTCTAAAGCAATCCTGTATTTCTACATATTTTGCAGAAATGTTTGCCAGAACAATTCAAGTGAATTTACTGGTCAGTTTCACTGTATGTGCTTTGTTTTATTAATTCATGTTAAATTTCATTATGCGTTTGTGAAATAAAATTTTAGAATTATCTTTTGGACGACAATCCTGCTATCTGTAGCATTCCTGTCCCGTCACAATGAAGTGCGTTTGTTTATAACAGAATGTCTGATTCTGACTGACACCGGAAATCGTGTTTATTTCAGCAGCCAAAACATCGCACTTGTTGAACTGAACACAAGCACATAACAACATGTCAAGGACATTCGGTACACGCACTTTTGCACAAAATAAAATAATCAATGAAAGCAAAATATATACGGTATGAATCGAATGACATAATGGATTTTTATGAATTACAGCTAGAAATGTTATTCGCATTATAAACACAATCTATTTAAGAAACAACATACATTAAACATAAATATGCAGTAATCACCATGCCCGGAGAAAAGGGGGTATGAGGTCTATTTTTGGTAGCTTTACTACACTGCTTTAATAAGTTGTTTTTTTTAAACTAAAACCACGCCATCGTTTAAAAATCGTCAGCGCTTATTATGACACGTCTTTCACTTCCTATAATTAGGCAACGTCAAAACAAAGAAATGTTTACAGGCTTCAGGATCGGGGGCGGATTGGGGTGGGGGTGGGGGGGGGGGGTGGATGGGGCCTGCCCTCCCCCACACTTTTTTAAAAGCGGTCACAGACACGCACTTTTTCGAAGTATGTATAAACTACTGGGATAATTTTATAAGAAAACCAGGCCCCGAGGTTATAAAACTTTTTACATACTCGTACTCAAACTCAAACTCGTACTCCGAGTACGCGCTCCACTGAGTACGACTCTTAAACCAAGGTTATAAAAGGTTTGGAGTATGTTCTTCTATCATTCATTGTATTACAATCTCAATACCATTGTACAAAGGTACACACAGATTATAATGATACAATACGTGGTGTTTCTCACTGAGAGAGAGAGAGAGAGAGAGAGAGAGAGAGAGAGAGAGAGAGAGAGAGAGAGAGAGGAGAGAGAGAGAGAGAGAGAGAGAGAGAGAGAGAGCATGTACAAGATCAACCCTGACTCTTAATACAAATGTGAAGTATGGGGGGTTCGAAACTGGAGAGCATTTTAAATTTATTTTTCTAATAAAACACATAATTTCCGCTGAGTACTATTTGGAGTATGCTCTTAAAGCTGGTGGAGGAAATTTATACGTCTCTAGAGCAAGGAAATTCATGTAAAAAGTCCTGACTTGTAGACAAACCGTACGTGTATTCAGATCAATTATTTCTCAGCAAAACATAACACATTATAATTATTTACATGTATATTATGCCCTTTATCATCTGCGAGCATGGATCGAGAGATGTGTCTGCATCTATAACTGATGAAATTTTCTATCTCTCTCTTTCTCTCTCTCTCTATCATAATGTTTAGCTTCTATCATGCATGTTTTAATTAATCAAAGTACTGTCATTATTTTACATAAACAAGCTTAATTTTTATAAACTGTAAATTACCCGGGTAAGAGAAAGAGAGAGAGAGAGAGGAGAGAGAGAGAGAGAGAGAGAGAGAGAGAGAGAGAGAGAGAGAGAGAGAGAAATTACAGCCCGTTAATTACCTCGTTCCTTTTAAAGTTGTTTATATCTACGCTCTCTGCCCTCTTTTCCAAAAACATTTGAGATAATCACAGTTTGTTGATAAATTTCCCAATAACACTGGATTTCATAAATTAAAGTGACAAACACAGCTTTTAATTGAGTTTCACTTATAAAAACACGTGTCTACACCACATTAAAATCGCTTAGTAAGTTCACACGCATCGTTGTATTTTGTGATGCGATTTTTATAAACCATAATCTTTGAAATAATTAATTATATATAAGCATTATTCACATATTTTTTTTTCAAAATGTAAGATTGCATGTAACTCTCAATAAGACATCTGCGTTAATTATGTCCATTTTTTGGCACTAATCGATAGCACAGTGCCGATAGTTGTAGCTTATACTCGGTCAGTAGTAAGATTTTTACATAGTGTCTTAAATTTTCATATTATCGATGTTACACAACGAATGAATACATGTATTTCTCTCTCTCTCTCTCTCTCTCTCTCTCTCTCTCTCTCTCTCTCAAATACAAATATCGGCCAAGTGATTATCTATTTAAAAAAAAATTAAATAATAGTCCTTTATAGAGTGCATGCAGTTGCATGCGGTAATCTGAAGTTTTAATAAATTTCGCGTTTCAAAGATTTTTTTTTTTTATTGCTGTACATTGTACATTGGAACAAACGCACATAAACATTGACTTCAGTACAGGCACGTAGCATCAGGGGGGGGGGGGCAGTGGGGGGGGGCCTGCCCCCCCCCCCACTTTTTCTCGCAGCAACAAATTTTTCAAAATCTAGATATAAAAAATGGGATTATCATGGAGTTGGCCCCCCCCCCCACTTTTTTGTGACTATGTAAAAAATTGATATGTAAGCAAGGAAATGAGGAGTGAAATTGAAGTTATATAGTACGCCAGCCCCCCCCCTCCCCCCCCCCCCCCACGGATTAGGATTTTGGGAAACTTAAAATTTTCCTTTTTTTTTTTTTTTTGCTTTGTCAAGATTTTTTGGATGAGTCTGCCCCCCCCCCCCCCCCCCCCCACACTTTCAAAAAAAATGCTACGTGCCTGCAGTATCATCGAAATTTGTTTCTTGTAAATAAAAAAAAGATGAAATATCATTTAAGTTTACATCTAATGCCCTCTAACATGCGTTTGTATTACTTACTGCTAATTTTTGATTACTTTCTATATTTCCAAGTAAGATTGCTTTTTGTTAACTTTCAAAATCGGTTCTTATTATTCTTAATGGTCTTGATATTTCGAAAAAATAATCGTTGTAAATTATTTACAGGATATGTCATAACTTGGTGTTATAAGGGAGATAACTCAAATTATCAACCTCTTCGGCATAACTAACCCTCTCTTTCTCTCTCTCTCCCTCTCTCTCTCTCCCTTTATACATACATGAACTCGAATAGGTTTCGAGTCCCGTGATCAGGTAATATAAATAGTAGAACCATGCGGTGACGTGGCGCTCTAGGCTTGCTCGTTAGTTGTATGTGTTTTAAATAAGGTAAACTGGCAGATAGAATGGAATGCAGTTATATAGGACTATAGAACGATGAGAAAGTTTCATTATTTTACTTCCTTACTCAACAAAGCGATAGAAAAACAGAGTTGTTTAATCATAAAAACATAACGGGGCTTACTCAGAAACTTGCAAAAAAACCCACCACGGTGAGCAGTGCTGCGCATGTGGCAGAGACCGGACCAGCATTTGAATTTAAGCACGAGGGGCGAGGTCCCAAAAGTTGGCTGAATTTGAAGAACTGTTTCAGGAGGGAAATTTAGCGAAGGCCGCGCTCGTTATTGACGAGGAGAAAGCCGTTTACAACAAAGAAACAAAGTCCTTAAGGTGGAATTTCCTTACCTGGTAACTAACAGTAAAGTATTTAGTAATAAAAGATATTATGATATATAAACTGTGCGTATGTCAAATAAGCGAAAACTGAGGATAAACAAATGAATAAAAATTCAATTCAGTAAGTACATGTAACATCAAAAACCCCTGCGAGATTCGAACTCGGAAAGTACGGATCACAAGCCCGACACTTCACTCGGCTATGTAGTAAGTTATATGTGTTTTCCATTAAATTCTTTTTATAAAACAAAGTGTCCTTTCGATCAGAGGTCAGACATTGTGTAATGATGTGTTACTAGTTTTCCACCTTAAAATTGCTGACTGGGACACACTACACGGATATCTGGACGTCCTGCTGACAGACGCTACTGAAGACGCTGCTAAGCGCCGTTACGCTGTGGGTCGTGCTGCAAGGAAAAACGCTTACAGAAGTTGACCGGACTACAGGCGCAGGGGCGGTTTTGCACCCAGTGACTTTTTTCGTGGCTTTAGCCAGTCGTATAGCTCTAACGACAAATTCAGCAATGGAACCTCCAAAGTCGGACTCACGGGATTTCGATCACATGGTTAGGGGAATGTTTCTATCTTAAAGGACAACCAACCCAACCCTGTCATCACTTAATACTAGTGGAGTCCCAAAACACTGTAAATGGTCAAGTTAAGAATATGTTTGAACTGCATGAAAAAAATAAATTAAAAAAAAAATGTTAAAGTTATCAGCGTTAGATTAAAGCTAAACAAAATATTTGTAATGCTAATAGTTTCATTTTGAATGTCATAACATTTGGGAAGAAAAAATGTTAAAGTTATCAGCGTTAAATTAAAGCTAAACAAAATATTTGTAATGCTCATAGTTTCATTTTGAATGTCATAAAATTTGGGTATACAATTCCTTTATTTTCCAACGAGAATTAATTGAGTATTAATTGAAAATCAAAGTACTGAAGTACTGATGAGAGTTGATTTTATCAATTATCATTTATTCAAAATCAACGATATGTGATTTTGCCTGGCAAGTAGTATCAGTAATCGAAATATTTCTGAGAAATTGTATGGATCCAGGCAAGAGTGAACTCTTGTCATGTTCAACCAAACGCTCGCCTCTCTCCGTTTATCTCCGCAAGAGAGACTGTTTTGTCGGATATTACGGGAGACAGCCAAGCCTCTGTTTGAACGAGACTACATTGAACTCTAGCGTAGGAATATATACGACTTTAAAAAATAACACTGTTTGTACAATTTAAAATCTTATTATTTTCTTGGTATTAATAAATAAAATTTCTTGAAAACAATGCTTCAGAATAAAAAGCATCGAATTTATCGATTATTTTCAAGAACTAAGTGTTGTCAGCGGTATTGATTTGTGCTTAGGTCCAAACACTGTTTCACTTTCGCTTTGCCCCAATAAGTGTATAGGAGAGTTGATTAAAATCAACTCCGAAAAAATGATCATTAAAAATGCAGAATTTGTTGATAACGCTGTTTTAGATCTTCTTGATAATGGGTGTATAAATATATCATAAGGTTTAATAAGCCACCATCAACAATTCTGTTTTCTGATCTTAGTGATTTTGCAGGCATAGGCTAATCTTTTGAACAAAATACAAATATTGTACATCATATGTGGAGTGGCATTAATTAATTGCACGGCGATATCACAGTCGTAAAACGTATTGAGCAATTATATCATTCTAAATTAATAAAAAAGGAATTAAAATTGTGATCAAGAAAATGTTGGCACCTCAAACCTCACCTACAGCCCTCATGACAAGCGTGGTCCATTAAGTGAATTGACTTTTAGATCCCCCTTATAGTTTTACATGCCCCTTACTGATATAAATCAGGTTAATGAATAGTATATAACTAACATTCAAAGATATACAGGATCTGTACTCAAGGCAGAAGAAGAGAGAGAGGCGCCTTGTAAGCAAGTTGAACGAGGACGACTGGACGAGGCGGCGCCTAGACAATTAGTACCTCGTACCTAGTGTCACCAGGACCACTATCACCTATCATTTTTAGACACATAAATACGAGTGTTCATTTTGTATTGGGGGTACCATGTTATATATTATACCCTAATTTCTGTACGTAAATATAGTATGGTACGTATAGCAAAACACAAATGTATCAATTGCAAGAAGTGAGAATGTGGTGCTTTGTTAATAATTAAATAAAGTGCACGTGTAAATGTTCGCTCTTTTCTCGAGATCAATCTGTGGAGTGACACGGCAAAAAGGAAAGGAAAATAGACCCACAATTCAAAGCCGTCGTCACGTGATGTAGTGGTGTTCCCCATATTTTTAAATGGAAGATGATTATGGTATATTTGTAACATATCACTCATTATTCTGAGTAAGCGCCCGTAAACTGATTCATGAGATATCGCATTATACACATGAATTTATAATGGTTTTCTCTTTCGTTTACTAATATACCAACACACTGATACACTTAACCCCCCAACCCCTCCTAAAAATGAGAAAAGCAACACAAACAAAACGAAACAAAACAGAAACAAATAAACAAATCTTAAGAGAAGATTATTACGACCAAATCAAATCAATTCATGGAAATCAATTCATGGATACGTGCCTTTTTATGCTGATAGATTGCATTGAGGTGCATAAATATTAACTGTGTCGCTTGGTTGAATTTTTGTGCTTATCCGTTTCTTATGCTATAACTATTGATTATCTTCCGTATTAAATTCGATTCTTTGGTTGTTATGGAAAACACATTATACTATAACAAATACCACAAATACATTGCTGTGAACAAATGACATTTTGCTCACCATAAATAATTTACAGCAATGTTATTTCCTATTTATAGTTATTGCATTGATTTATTTTAGTTATTACAATAATTGATATGAGAGAGAGAGAGAGAGAGAGAGAGAGAGAGAGAGAGAGAGAGAGAGAGAGAGAGAGAGAGAGAGAGAGAGAGAGAGAGACAGACAGACAGACAGACAGACAGACAGACAGACAGACAGACAGACAGAAAAAGAGAGAGAGAGAGAGATTCAGTTTCGAAAAGAAAGCCTGAAAGAAAGCAAGAATGAAAGAAAAAGTTTACTGTACATTGACAGTTCATTTATTCAGCAATTCCATAATAACAACTTTCATTTGAATTTGGAACTAAATAAAGCATGTACTGATGTTTTTAGAGAGCCGCTTATTCAACTAAATCAGACGAGAAAACAACTTAGATCTCTTGTGTGAAGAAGCTCTTTCCTGTTTTATGGGCCGTAATAATGTGTTAGAGACACATTGTGGTAGATACAATGGATGCAGGTCGATGTTCAAATCTGACTCATCCTTCTTCATACTACATGTTACTTCCTTATTTCGCTCAGAGATTATCAAAATATTTGACAGTTAAAGACAAACCACTTATACTATATATTTAGTTTCAGTTTCAAGTTTATTGTTTTAACTCACCAGTTGCTTTTAATATGTTATACTTACTATACATGTATATATTTATATGTATATTTTGTATAGCTGCCTGTGTAAATGTGCGTTTCTTT